>NC_133106.1:8907394-9252947 GCF_022965805.1 Primulina eburnea | reverse complement strand
TTCTGATCTCGGGGAACCCCTTAAGATTGCCCCTGCATTCTTCAAAGGCACTCGAACGCTAGGCCTCCCCTGGTATTCATCACCTCCAGCGACCACCGCAGGCACCTCTAAAAATGCCTCTACCACAGTACCTCCTGTTACCGGCCCGTCTCCTAGTTCCACATCTCGACCACCTAAACCTGGTTATGTGAAGATTATCGTAGCAGGTGCCCAGGCCCATCTCGATCATGCTCTTAAGGAAATTGCCCAAGCTAAGGCCGACTTGGCCTACTATGAGATTTTGGCTGATGCCATCAGTGTCATGTTAGAAATGGCCGTCCATGGACAAAAAAGGAGAGATGATCAAACTGGTGCTGGTCCGTCAGGGACCAAGGATGATGAAGAGGAAGAGGACAGTGAGGATGAAGAAACTGAGGATGAGGAAGATGAAGATGATGATGTTTAGATTTTGTCGGTTTAAATGTTTCTATTTCTTCTCTTAATTGTCTATTAATGTTTCTGTTTGTATTCTTGTTTTGGCTAATATCTCTGCCCTGGTCTATTTCTAAACTATTGATGAAACTGGTGCAAGTGTTGCCAAAAATTCTAACAACACCTTTACAAACAGTAATTTATTCAGGGGGAGAAAATATAAAACTCAAGGGGAGTTTATTTGATCTTAACAAGGATAAATGGGTTTGATCTCATTCCAAAAAAGGCAAAAAGGGGGAGATTGAAGGGAAATAATATTTCGATTTTAAATGATATATTTTATTTATTTTCCTAATATAGTTTTTCTTGTTGATTTGATTGAGCAAATATTTAATATAATATTGCCTTCCTTAGATAATGAGATCATAATTCAAGAGATATGGTATTAGTGTATAAAAAAGATTTTATTCCTAATAAAACTCTCACTTTTCTTTTATTTTAGGTTTCCTTGTGGAGATATGATTCTTCACCTATAAATAAGAGGTAAAGCTTATTGATAAAGGCTGCTTCGATATCGACCATACATACACACACGTAGCAGAGATTTGCAGAGTAAAATTATTCTCGAAGCCGTTGCTGTTTGGAGTGGTGATTCTTGTGTTGCGCTGAATGTTGCCAACATCTATAGACAATATCCGTAACGATGTTGACTGAAAATTGTATCTAATTGATAGTGGTTTCCGGGATCAAGTTTTGATTTCTGGATTACGTTTATTTTTGTTTTGGTTATTTAATTTTGAGAACTTTTATTTTCTAAACTTATTGAGGAAATTGATTTTTGGTACAATCACTAGTGATAGATTTTTGTGTAAACATTGTGGTTTTCTGGTGATTAATTTTTGCCATAAGGCACCGCACAAGTATTTATACTTGTGCATATTGTCCATCTATTTATTTCAAGTCAATTTATTTTATAAAAGTTAATTTTCAGCTGCATGTAGATGTTGTCCGAAATGTTGTAACATCTGACACAACATTTAATTCTTACAAAACACAAATTTACTATTCTTAATCTTATTATGATATTTTTATTATTTTTAGCATCTGTCGAACAAAATAATCCTTACATATACAACATTTTGAAGATCAGATACAAGCTTTTTAAGAGTATAAATAACATGGGAGGCATACGTGAAGAAATTATCTAAATGTTTAACATTTTAGTTATTGGAGATTAAGCTCATTTATAAATTAATGGGTTTGTTCGTTAATTGACTCAAAAAATTTAAAAATTGATATTTTTCTTCTCTTTCTTTTCTCCCGTTTTCATCTTTCATCATGTCTAGAATATCATCGCCGTTTTAGTCTTTCATCACGCCTAAAAAATTATGTATTAAATTAAACTAAATGACTTTCTAGCCTATAGACATATCTATAAGTAAAAGAAGCCCAACGATCTTGACTTGGATCCATTTCATTCAACTTCATGAGACTACCTTAAATGATGAAAACATTGAAGAAACAAAATTTTAATTAGATTTGTCTTGTTCCCAATCACTCGAATCCTCAACCTTAGACCAATTTCTCAAGTACACTCACTATATATTTATACAAATATGGGTCAAATCCTCACCTCAAATCTTATTTCTTTTTCTAGTTCTCAAATCTTGCCAATTCATTGTTTCATTGCAATCAATTCCAATTTATAAATGCATCAGTATTAATATTTGAGCTGACCTCGTCTTATTCTATTTGAACTCATAGTTTTGCCTGAAGCTTGCTTTACTTGCTTCATCTCCTACTTATGCTTCGATGTGGTTTGGAACCAAAAGAATATTTTAATGGTTCGACATTGATAAGATTTATACTATCGGTAAGAAGGAGCATCTAATGAAATATGAAATGCATCATTTGAAATGTCAGCTATAACATTATGAGCTTGATGTAGTTTTTCACGAGAATTCTTAGAAAATATCAACTATCTCATAATTGTGATTTGTCCGAGAGTTGTTTGAAACAAAAAAATTGTAACTTTATAATCTGATCGGTATTGAGAGAGAGAGAGTTTGTTTAAGTATTGACTAAGATTATGTAACTAATAAATATTATACTTTAAATAATCAAAAATTACACATTCAGTAATATAGGTAGGTATGTATGTTCAGCTCATCTTTTTTATCTTTTAGTCAGGAAATATTTAGATATAACCATTTTATTTAAGCTTCATAAATTTTTTAAGGTGATGGATATATAAAATATTATAATGTCAGAGTTTTACTGAAGTTTTCAAATCTTGAGAGTTTCATAGCAAAAATATTGAAGATCTTGTTAATGATAAAAGTTTTTAGATTACAATGAACATGTATCTTCTTATTTTAATTGTCATATATTATTTTATTTTTTGTTAAAAAATCCAATCTGTGTAGACTTAAAATCCTGGCTCCGCCATTATGTCCAAGCAAGATAAGATTAACAACAATAAACAACAATAATTACTTGGTGGACCACAACATGTTAACACACTAAAGAAGCAATTGAGTCCTTAAATCTTGAAAATCCTTATACAAAAATCTATTGCTGACAACAAAGGATCATAAAGTCATAAACAAAGACAATCAACCAACTAACGCAAACTTCTCATCTAAAAAGTGCAAGAACATTGCCCTTTTTTTCTTTTTAACATCAAAGGACCTTCATTGGTGACTAACCGGAGATTCCATTGAAACAGTTCTCAAATATAGTTGGCAAAATGAAAACCCACATTTAATAACCGTAAGTAACTTCAATACGTCAGCGAGATATGCTTGCCATTGAATAGCAAAAAATATATAAAGTGAGTTGTTCTAGATTACAAAGGATGAAGCACCAATATTGTTGGCAGATTATGAATCATGCCATAAAGAGTAAGTTTTTTAATTGGCTACAAAATTACAAAGATAATGCTTGTATTAATGCACAATTTTCCAGTTTCTATAATTCTCACTTGATCTTCTCTACTCCCAATTACTATGAAATCTCTTCTGCTCATTAAAACTCCATTTCAAGAATTCAGCACTCACCTGAATGATATTCCTACTATCTACACGCGAAAATTTTCTCAAGGGGAAGGTAGGTCGAACGATATTGTCCAGCTAGATTCCACTGTAAATTCATTATGCTCATCATCACCGTCTCTTTATACTTCGCAACAACGAAAACAAAAATCGAGCTGAATCCATAGGCAATCTCCAATCACCAATCAGAATGTGGAAGGATCTATGGCAAACCATTATATTTTATAAACATCCACTACTTGTTTTTCTTTAAATTGTATTAATTTTTTTTTGTCTTTTCCAACTCTTTGGACACTACAACAAAAATGAATTTTCGCAGCGTGCAAATGGACTTTCCGCAATGTGCATTACATGCTGCACAGTTAAAAGCTATTGAAAGTCATAGGTATTGACAGCTGACAATGCTTGTAGGTATTGACAGTGGACAATGCTTCATGTGAATAATGATATTGACATCGGATACTGCAGGTCGTGTATATACGAGAATCGACAGCACGCAACGCACGCTGCGAATAATAAGAATCGATGGCGCGCATCGCACAAGCACCGCGAATAAGAACATTAACAGCGTGCTTTTATTGCACGCTACTGTATGTGTGAGATCTAATACTATTAACAGCACGCATGCACGGGCACGTCACGGATAAAAACATTAACAACGTGCTTTTGATGTAAGCCGTTGATGTTGTGCTGTAAATATTAATATTTCTTGTAGGACGAAATGATATATATATATATATATATATATATATATATATATATATATATATAAGACAAATTTTTTAAAGTACTTTTGCACTATTTAAAATAAACCAACCAACTATTATTTGAAAATCCAAAGGAACTCAATTCAAAACGTAAAATCGTAAATCGTCAACCAAACCTAAATTTACATTTTAACAAAATAAATCATAAACTTTTAAATCTCACAAAACCTATCAACATCATATAAGTTGTAAAATTTTAAAGTTATCATAAATCATAATGCGGGAAACTAGTGACAGTCCTCGGGTTGTGTGCACCTTCAGTCCAGCTAGTTCAACCATCAAGACCTCCATCAATATCAAGTTCACCTGCATCGATCACACCTGGTGAGTCTATTGACTGAACAAACTTTAATCATGAGAGCAAGTACTAAATATAAATTCACGAGCAACAATGAAAATAATTTTAAGAAAATAGTTTTTCATAAACATGCATAACTTAAACATTTTCATTTCATCATATATTTTTTCCTTTTCTTCATATACATATATGTTTCTCTTTTTGTTGAATTCAGATCCTCAATAGTGACATTCGTATTAGATGTAGGTCGATGGATCCATCTACGTATTACCACGGTACTGGGGGGCGTGGAAATCAGCGACACTCTCACCCGTCAACTGAGCATTGGCCTTACATATCATCGTATCATTGTATTAGTCACAATCAATTCACCTCCTTCAACTTTTAATATTTTCATCACTTATAAAAAAATCATGCACATATAAATCATTTTTCCTTTAAACCAAGCATACAACATGTCTTTTAGCATTAACGTTTTATCATAAAATCTCATAAACATTTGAAATAAACATTTTAACATATATTATAGCATTCAAGGCACTGCCAAGACGTCTAACATTTTTCAGGTGTAAAATGATCGTTTTGCCCTTTAAACCCTAACTTTCCCAATTTATTCTTAGATCTTAAAACGAAGACTCAAATCATTCCAAACTTAACATAAAACATTAAAATACACGAATGGACTCGAAACTTAACCAAAATTGAACCATGACTTTTTAATACCTAACCATACCTTATACAACCCAAACCGAGCCAATTAATACCATCGAACACGCCTAGGAATCTATTGAAACTTTCTGCCCTGTGTTGAACAAAGCCCTAGCTTCCCAACCTTGCATCCCTTCGGCCCTAGCCATTAACCAGACCCTAGCTGACCCTCCTAGGACCATGATTGAACCCTAGGCAAGCTACTGGACCAAGCATGAGAAGCCTAGAACCCACAGCCCCTCCAACCCGACCCAAAGTCATGCGCACTCACCCAAGCCTCACACGATCACCCTAGCCTTCCAACCAACCTTTGTGCGGCCACCATAGGACCATCATGCAGCCTCCTTAGGTCTCCTGGTCATGCCCTAACATCAGCTACAAGCCGTGGCTCTCAAGGATGCCCTACCCAAAACCCTAGTCCATATAAACTAAAATTTTCGTTCAAGCCTCGTCCCTGCTGGTGCAGCCCTCATCTAAGCATCTATAGACCCTTAAAATGTTGGAAAAATGTCCCTTCAAGCAACCCTACCATGGCAGCCCCTTTGTGCATCATAGCAAAAAATTTTGAAAAAGGAAAACTCTACTTTTATACATATAAAGCCATAAAAAGAAAATTCAAGTAGTGCATCATATTTTTCATGCAAGGATAATTGAATATATAATATGATGTGAAAGATGTTTGAAGGAAGATTAAGGTGTGCCTTTGCATATGTTACGCTCGAAAATCATTTTGCGATGCGAGAGACGTCGACGAGGGGAAGACTTTGCAGAAATTTTTCAAGCTTTTTCGTGTTTATAGTTTAAATTTTTGTGTGTTCGTGTGGCTTGGCTGATGGAGAGAGTCCTTGTGTTAATAGGTGTTGTGTCTATGTGTTTTGGTGGGTTTTGGGGAAGGTTTTTGGCTTTTATTTTAATTAAAACACATGATGCAAGCTTTGACTCATTAACCTAGTATAATAGGCTCATTAAGCTCATTAATTATTATTTAAAATATTTTGTTTATGAAAGTTTGTGAAAATATTAGCGAATTATCAAAAAGTCCCTATTTTTATCGAAGTCGATTGTAGGTTGAAAATAGGTCTTGGCGTATAAAAAAACTTTGTTTTCAAAAATTCCATTTAAAATACACCACACATTAAACAATTAAAAATAATTATTTAATAAAAATATTTTCTCTCATATGGTTCCCCGTCTCTGTTCCTCGATCGCGTCTCTTATAACCTTTAAAACACATTTTATTCATTCTAATACAAAACCCTATTTTAAACATGTTATCATGCACACCATAATTAATTTATGCCATTAAAATCATTTAATTGGTCATTTTCTATTTTCCATTGATTTGCATGCAGTTGGATTACATTATCGTATTTTGGACTTTAAAATTCCTGCCTCCCTTACATGAAATCGTTTCTTCGAAATTATAACTTACCGAATAACTCAGGGTAACAACTTCTCATGTCCCTCTCGGTTTCCCAAGTAGCTTTTTCCGAATGATTCAACCATTTGAATTTGACCATTTGAATAACTTTGTTTCGGAGTCTTCTTTCTTGCCTATCCAGAATTTATATAGGTCTTTCCTCGTACGACATATTTGGAGTTAACTGCAGTGGTTCGTAATTTAATACATGTGAAGGGTTCGACATGTACTTTCGCAGCATCGAGATATGGAACACATTGTGTACTTCAGCTAGCATCGGTGGCAACGTCACTCTATAGGCTAATGTTTCAATCTTCTTCAAAATCTTAAATGATCCTTTGAACCTCGGACTGAGTTTGTTTTTCTTGTCAAATCTCATAACACCCTTCATAGGTGCTATTTTCACAAATACCTGGTCGCCTACTGCAAACTGCAGCTCTCTTCGTCGTTTGTCGGCGTAGCTCTTTTGTCGACTTTGCGAAGTCTTCATCCTATATCGGATTTTCACTACTAGCTCCGCTGTGTTCTTGATCAAGTCCGGAGCAAATTCTCCTCTTTCACCAACCTCGTCCCAATGTATAGTTGATCTACACTTACATCCATAAAGTGCCTCGTAAGGGGTCATTCCTATAGACGATTTGTAACTAATGTTATAGGTGAACTCCACTAGAGGTAACTTCGATTCCCAACTTCTTTGGAAATCAATCACACAAGCTCAGAGTAGATCATCCAAAATTTGAATAACTCTTTCGGACTGACCATAGGTTTGATGATGGAATGTTGTACTGAATAACAACCTTGTCCTCATCGCTGCAAGTAGACTCTTCCAAAAAGACGAGGTGAACCGCGGATCTCGGTCAAAAACGATAGACACTAGAATCCCATGTAGTCGGAATATCTCTCGAATATACAACTCTGCATACTGCGTCATGGTGAATGTCCTCTTGATAGGTAGAAAATGCACTGATTTCGTAAGACGATCAACTATCACCCAAATAAGATTGAACCACTTGATAGTCCTTGGCAATCCCACAACAAAATCCATAGTAATATTTTCTTGTTTCCAATCAGGAATAAGAAGTTAATAACCTCTCGCAGTGAATCGCCACTAGGAACCCATAGTCGATCTCGATATCAAACTGACTTTCTCGAATTCTATCCTCAGAGTCGACTGAACTGTCATAGTAGCAGGATTGGGGGCCTTGCCCCTAGCATATACTGCAAGCTCGAATCGCTGAATCTCGGACTGCAGTGTTCTTTGAAGTGATAATTGAGTAATGACAAATGTCTTTCGACTCAATGCGCGTCTGTTACTACATTATTCTTTCTCGGATGATAGATAATATCGCAGTCATATTCCTTTACCAATTCCGTCCATCTTTGTTGCCTCATGTTCAACTCTTTTTGAGTGAAGAAGTACTTCAAGCTCTTATGACGGTTAAAATCTTGCACTTCTCCCCATATAAGTAATGTCTCCAAATCTTCAATGCGAATACTACCGCTGCAAGCTCGAGGTCATGAGTCGGGTAATTATTCTCATGAACCTTCAACTGTCTAGACGCTTAAGATATAACTAAGTCATTTTGTATCAAACCTGCGCCTAAACCAAGCTTCGACATACTCTCCTTGCCCTGATGGCATCGACAGAACTGTGGCTGAAATCAAGGCATGCTTCAACTTCTCAAAACCCTCTTGGTATTCGGTTCCCCAAATAAATTTTGCATTCTTCCTCATCAAAGCGGTCCAGGATACCACGATAGTAAAGAAACCTTGAATGAACTTTCGATAGTAGCCAGCTAGACCCAAGAAACTACGGATCTCGATTATGCTCTTTGGTACTGGCCACTCTCTAACTGCATCGACTTTGCTCGGATCAACCTCCACTCCATCTCTAGAAATGATGTGGCATAAGAACGCCACTCTATCGAGCCAAAACTTGCACTTACTGAATGTTGGAAACTTAATTTTTGAGTTTGACAAACTTAGTGTGAAAAAGATGAACAACTTATCAAGAAGAGCGAGTGTAACTATTAAAACAAATCGTAAACTGACAGTTCCCCGAACTGAAGATTAATGTGTACTTAAGGCAACTGAATCCAGGTAACTGAACTTTGTAGTCAACTGGATGATCAGTTGTATCCTATCGGCTTTGTCAACTGATAAATCAATTTGACATGTCATGACTTAAGGAACGTAGCTATCAACCGACAACTGTACAAGAGCAAACTGCAACGCATAGTGGAAACTCCGCATATCAGAAAAACTACAGTATACGATTGTCAGAAGAATGTTGACGTGACTATACAACACATATAAAGTTTCAAATGGTTTTATTGTTACGTTGGAAGCAAGCATATAAATAGTCGATAAGATCAGCTGAGCAAGGAAATTTTTTTGAGAGAAATCTGTAATCCAGAAAACAAGCAATCAATTATCAAGCAAAAACTCAGTGTTCTAAATCTCTCAAAAAGCGCACACTTAATATACAAATTCGTAGCATTCAAGGCTATACTTTGAGCTTAAAAGCACAAAATTACTATTGTATTATTCGATCTTGTAAATATCAGTTGTGCTGAGTAGTTACACATCAGTTGAGTACTGATAGTTTTATTGGAAATAAGAGTTTCAGTTTTGGCATTGTTAAGTCCAAAAATCGAAGTGAGTTCGTACAAATCAGTGTATAGATCAAAGTATTTTAGTAAATATCATATCTTCGAGTCCTTAAATCTTGAAAATCTTTATACAAAAATCTATAGCTGACAACAAAGGATCATAAAGTCATAAGCAAAGACAATCAACCAACTAACGCAAACTTCTCATCTAAAAAGAGCAAGAACATTGCCCTTTTTTTCTTTTTAAAATCAAAGGACCTTCATTGGTGACTAACCGGAGATTCCATTGAAACAGTTCTCAAATATAGTTGGCAAAATGAAAACCCACATTTAATAACCGTAAGTAACTTCAATAGAAAAAATCATTACGTCAGCGAGATATGCATTCCATTGAATAGCAAAAAATATATAAAGTGAGTTGTTCTAGATTACAAAGGAGAAGCACCAATATTGTTGGCAGATTATGAATCATGCCATAAAGAGTAAGTTTTTTAATTGGCTACAAAATTACAAAGATAATGCTTGTATTAATGCACAATTTCCAGTTTCTATAATTCTCACTTGATCTTCTCTACTCCCAATTACTATGAAATCTCTTCTGCTCATTAAAACTCCATTTCAAGAATTCAGCACTCACCTGAATGATATTCCTACTATCTACATGCGAAAATTTTCTCAAGGGGAAGGTAGGTCGAACGATATTGTCCAGCTAGATTCCACTGTAAATTCATTATGCTCATCATCACCGTCTCTTTATACTTCGCAACAACGAAAACAAAAATCGAGCTGAATCCATAGGCAATCTCCAATCACCAATCAGAACTTGGAAGGATCTATGGCAAACCATTATATTTTATAAACATCCACTACTTGTTTTTCTTTAAATTGTATTAATTTTTTTTTTCTTTTCCATCTCTTTGGACACTACAACAAAAATGAATTTTCGCAGCGTGCAAATGGACTTTCCGCAACGTGCATTACATGCTGCACAGTTAAAAGCTATTGAAAGTCATATGTACTGACAGCTGACAATGCTTGTAGGTATTGACAGTGGACAATGCTTCCGGTGAATAATGATATTGACAGCGGATACTGCACGTCGTGTATATACGAGAATCGACATCACGCAACGCACGCTGCGAATAATAAGAATCGACGGCGCGCATCGCACAGGCACGCCGCGAATAAGAACATTAACAGCGTGCTTTTATTGCACGCTACTGTATGTGTGAGATCTAATACTATTAACAACACGCATGCACGGGCACGTCGCGGATAAAAACATTAACAGCGTGCTTTTAATGTAAGCCGTTGATGTTGTGCTGTAAATATTAATATTTCTTGTAGTGGGACGAAATGATATATATATATAAATATATATATATATATATATATATATATATATATATATATATATATATAAATATATAAATATTAATATTTCTTGTAGTGGGACGAAATGATATATATTTATATATATATATAATACAAATTTTTTAAAGTACTTTTGCACTATTTAAAATAAACCAATCAACTATTATTTGAAAATCCAAAGGAACTCAATTCAAAACGTAAAATCGTAAATCGTCAACCAAACCTAAATTTACATTTCAACAAAATAAAGCATAAACTTTTAAATCTCACAAAACCTATCAACATCATATAAGTTGTAAAATCATAAAGTTATCATAAATCATAATGCGGGAAACTAGAGACAGTCCTCGGGTTGTGTGAACCTTGAGTCCAGCTAGTAGTTCAACCATCAAGACCTCCATCAATATCAAGTTCACCTGCATCGATCACACCTGGTGAGTCTATTGATTCAGCAAACTTTAATAATGATAGCAAGTACTACATATACATTCACGAGCAACAGTGAAAATACTTTTAAGAAAATAGTTTTTCATAAACATGCATAACTTAAACATTTTCCTTTCATCATATATTTTTTTCCTTTTCGTCATACACGTATATGTTTCCCTTTTTGTTGAATTCAGATCCTCAATATTGACTTTCGTATTAGATGTAGGTCGATGGATCCATCTACGTATTACCACGGTACTGGGCGGCGTGGACATCAGCGACACTCTCACCCGTCAACTGAGCCTTGGCCTTACATATCATCGTATCATCGTATTAGTCACAATCAATTCACCTCCTTCAACTTTTCATATTTTCATCACTTATAAAAAATCATGCACATATAAATCATTTTTCCTTTAAACCAAGCATACAACATGTATTTTAGCATTAACGTTTTATCATAAAATCTCATAAACATTTGAAATAAAATTTTTAAAAAATATTACAGTATTCAAGGCACTGCCAAGACGTCTAACATTTTTCAGGTGTAAAATGATCGTTTGACCCTTGAAACCCTAACTTTCCCAATTTATTCTTAGACCTTAAAACGACGACTCAAATCATTCCAAACTTAACATGAAACATTAAATTACACGAACTGACTCGAAACTTAACCAAAATTGAACCATGACTTTTTAATACCTAACCATACCTTATACAACCCAAACCGAGCCAATTAAGACCATTGAACACGCCTAGGAATCTATTGAAACTTTCTGCCCTGTTTTGAACAAAGCCCTAGCTTCGCAACCTTGAATCCCTTCGGCCCTAGCCATTAACCAGCCCAACCAGACCCTATCTGACCCTCCTAGGACCATGATTGAACCCTAGGCAAGCTACTGGACCAAGCATGAGAAGCCTAGAACCCACAGCCCCTCAAACCCGACCCAAAGTCATGCGCACTCCCCCAAGCCTCACGCGATCACCCTAGCCTTCCAACCAACTCTTGTGCAGCCACCATAGGACCATCATGCAGCCCCCTTAGGTCTCCTGGTCATGCCATAACATCAGCTACAAGCCGTGGCTCTCAAGGATGCCCTACCCAAAACCCTAGTCCGTATAAACTAAAATTTTCGTTCAAGCCTCGTCCCTGCTGGTGCAGCCCTCATCTAAGCATCTATAGACCCTTAAAATGTTGGAAAAATGTCCCTTCAAGCAACACTACCATGGAAGCCCCTTTGTGCATCATAGGAAGAGTTTTGAAAAAGGAAAACTCTACTTTTATACATATAGAGCCATAAAAACGAAAATTCAAGTAGTGCATCATATTTTTCATGCAAGGATAATTAAATATATATAATATGATGTGAAAGATGTTTGAAGGAAGATTAAGGTGTGCCTTTGCGTATGTTACGCTCGAAAATCAATTTGCGATGCGAGAGACGTTGACGAGGGGAAGACCTTGTAGAAATAGTTCGATATCGAGATCGACTATGGGTTCCTAGTGGCGATTCACTGCGAGAGGTTATTAACTTCTTATTCCTGAGTGGAAACGAGAAAATATTACTATGGATTTTGTTGTGGGATTGCCAAGGACTATCAAGGGGTTCAATCTCATTTGGGTGATAGTTGATCGTCTTACGAAATCAATGCATTTTCTACCTATCAAGAGGACATTCACCATGACGCAGTATGCAGAGTTGTATATTCGAGAGATAGTCCGACTACATGGGATTCCAGTGTCTATCGTTTATGACCGAGATCCGAGGTTCACCTCGTCTTTTTGGAAGAGTCTACTTGTAACGATGAGGACAAGGTTGTTATTCAGTACAACATTCCATCATCAAACCTATGGCCAGTCCGAAAGAGTTATTCAAATTTTGGATTATCTACTCTGAGCTTGTGTGATTGATTTCCAAAGAAGTTGGGAATCGAAGTTACCTCTAGTGGAGTTCACCTATAACAATAGTTACCAATCGTCTATAGGAATGGCTTCTTACGAGGCACTTTATGGATGAAAGTGTAGATCACCTATACATTGGGACGAGATTGGTGAAAGAGGAGAATTTGCTCCGGACTTGATCAAGAAAATAGCGGAGCTAGGATGAAGACTTCGCAAAGTCGACAAAAGAGCTACGCCGACAAACGACGAAGAGAGCTAGAGTTTGCAGTAGGCGACTAGGTATTTGTGAAAATAGCACCTATGAAGGGTGTTATGAGATTTGACAAGAAAAACAAACTCAGTCCGAGGTTCATAGGATCATTTTAGATTTTGGAGAAGATTGAAACATTAGCCTACAGAGTGACGTTGCCACCGATGCTAGCTGAAGTACACAATGTGTTCCATATCTCGATGCTGCGAAAGTACATGTCGAACCCTTCACATGTATTAAATTACGAACCACTGCAGTTAACTCCAAATATGTCATACGAGTAAAGACCTATATAAATTCTGGATATGCAAGAAAGAAGACTCCGAAACAAAGTTATTCAAATGGTCAAATTCAAGTGGCTGAATCATTCTGAAGAAGCTACTTGGGAAACCGAGAGGGACATGAGAAGTTGTTACCCGGAGTTATTCAGTAAGTTTAATTTCGAAGAAAAAATTTCATGTAAGGGAGGGATGAATTGTAAAGTCCAAAATACGATAACGTAATCCAACTGTATGCAAATCAATGGAAAATAGAAAATGACCAATTAAATGATTTTAATGGCATAAATTAATTATGGTGTGGATGATAACATGTTTAAAATAGAATTTTCTGTTAGAATGAATAAAATGTGTTTTAAAGGTTATTTGAGACGCGGTCGAGGAACGGAGACGGGGAACCATATGAGAGAAAATATTTTTATTAAATAATTATTTTTAATTGTTTAATGTGTGGTGTATTTTAAATGAAATTTTTGAAAACAAAGTGTTTTTATACGCCAAGATGTATTTTCAACCTACAATCGATTTTCGATAAAAATAGGGACTTTTTGATAACTCGCTAATATTTTCACAAACTTTCATAAACAAAATATTTTAAATAATAATTAATGAGCTTAATGGGCCTATTATACTAGGTTAATGAGTCTAAGCTTGACCCATGTTTTTTAATTAAAATAAAAGCCAAAAACTTTCCTCAAAACCCACCGAAACACATGCACACAACACCTATTAACACAAGGACTCTCTCCATCAGCCAAGCCACACGCACACACAAAAATTTTAAATTAAAAACACGAAAAAGCTTGAAAAACTTCTACAAGGTCTTCCCCTCGTCAACGTCTCTCGCATCGCAAATTGATTTTCGAGCGTAACACTAGGAACCCATAGTCGATCTCGATATCAAACTATGCCATAGTCAATCTCGATATCGAACTATGCCATCCTCCTCGAAATACAGCTTCCAACCCTTAGCTTCATCTCTCAGCCTCCATTTTTATAATTGCTCATCAGAAGACTGACCTTCTCGAATCCTATCCCTCAGAGTCGACTGAACTGTCATAATAGCAGGATTGGGGGCCTTGCCCCTAGCATATACTGCAAGCTCGAATCGCTGAATCTCGGACTGCAGTGTTCTTTGAAGTGATAATTGAGTAATGACAAATATCTTTCGACTCAATGCGTCTTTTACTACATTATTCTTTCTCGGATGATAGCTAATATCGCAGTCGTAATCCTTTACCAATTTTGTCCATCTTTGTTGCCTTATGTTCAACTCTTTTTGGGTGAAGAAGTACTTCAAGCTCTTATGACGGTTAAAATATTGCACTTCTCCCCATATAAGTAATGTCTCCAAATCTTCAATGCGAATACTACCGCTGCAAGCTCGAGGTCATAAGTCGGGTAATTCTTCTCATGAACCTTCAACTGTCTAGACGCTTAAGCTATAACTCAGTCATTTTGTATCAAACCTGCGCCTAAACCAAGATTCGACATACTCTCCTTGCCCTGATGGCATCGACAGAACTGTGGCTGAAATCAAGGCTTGCTTCAACATATCAAAACCCTCTTGGTATTCGGTTCCCCAAATAAATTTTGCATTCTTATTCATCAAAGCGGTCAAGGATACCACGATAGTAGAGAAACCTTGAATGAACTTTCGGTAGTAGCCAGCTAGACCCAAGAAACTACGGATCTCGATTATGCTCTTTGGTACTGGCCACTCTCTAACTGTCTCGACTTTGCTCGGATCAACCTCCACTCCATCTCTAGAAATGATGTGGCCTAAGAACGCCACTCTATCGAGACAAAACTCGCACTTACTGAATGTTGGAAACTTAATTTTGGAGTTTGACAAACTTAGTGTGAAAAAGATGAACAAATTATCAAGAAGACTGAGTGTAACTGAATTAAAACAAATCGTAAACTGACAGTTGCCCGAACTAAAGATTAATGCATAATTAAGGCAACTGAATCCAGGTAACTGAACTTTGTTTAGTCAACTGGATGATCAGTTGGATCTTAACTACAATCAGTTGTATCATATCGGCTTTGCCAACTGATAAATCAATTTGACACGTCATCACTTAAGGAACGTAGCTATCAACCGACAATTGTACGAGAGCAGACTGCAACACATAGTGGGAACTCCGCATATCAGAAAAACTACAGTATACGAACGTCAGAAGAATGTTTACGTGAATATACAACAGATATAAAGTTTCAAATGGATTTATTGTTACCGTTGCAAGCAAGCATATAAATAGTCGATAAGATCAGCTGAACAAGGAATTTTTTTTGAGAGAAATGTGTAATCCAGAAAACAAGCAATCAGTTATCAAGCAAAAACTCATTGTTCTAAATCTCTCAAAAAGCCCACACTTAATATATATTCATAGCATTCAAGGCTATACTTAAATCTTTAAAGCACAAACTTACTATTGTATTATTCGATCTTGTAAATATCAGTTGTGCTGAGTAGTTACGCATCAGTTGAGTACTGATAGTTGTATTGGAACTAAGTGTTTCAGTTTTGGCATTGTTAAGTCCAAAAATTGAAGTGAGTTTGTACAAATCAGTGTATAGATCAAAGTATTTTAGTAAATATCATATCTTCGAGATAGAATGGTTGACGTAGGAGTGTTTGAAATCTCCGAAAAACCATATATCTTGTGTCTCTTTATTTCAGTTTTTATTCTATCTGTCACTCAGTTTATTCCGCACTTTCATCAGTTAATTGATTAACATTGACAAACAAGATTCCAGAATTCATTTTGTCACCAAACTGATTCTTTATTCGAAGAGTTTGTGAAAATTGTCAAGTGTTTATTCAACCATCACTTATAAACACTTTTCCACTCACAACTGATCCTAACACTGAACTTAGATAATAACTTCCTATTTGCAACAACTGTAGCGAAGTTCTCAAGTGCTGACTATGCTCTTCTTGGCTCTTTGAGTAAATCAGAATATCATCAATGAGGACTATGACGAATTGATCCAGATACGGCTGAAATACGCGATTCATAAGATCCATGAAGATCTTCGGCGCATTGGTCAACCCAAATGGTATGATCATAAGCTCATAGTGCCCATATCGAGTCCTAAAAGCCGTCTTATGAACGTCGGACTCCTTTACCTTCAGCTGATGATATCCCGAAACGAAGATCTATCTACGAGAAAATCGATGCTCCTTGCAATTGATCAAATAAGTCTTCAATTCTAGGCAAGGGATATTTATTCTTCATAGTGACTCTATTCTGCTCTCGATAATCAATGCAGAGTCGCATACTTCCATATTTTTTCTTCACAAATAAACATGGAGAACAACAAGGGCGAATAAAACCCTTGTCCAGCAATTCTTGGATTTGATCCTTCAGCACTTTTATCTCGGCGGGTGCAAAACGATAGGGTGCCTTAGAAATTGGCACAGTTCCCGGCGTCAACTCGATAGAAAATTCCATTTCTCGTTCTGGTGTAACACCGAAAAAGTCCTCAGGAAAGACACTAGAAAAGTCTATGAGGACCTCGCATCCTCTAGCTCCTGACTGACAAGAACATGTGCTGAAGTAACACATGCTAGAAAAGCTTGGCAGCCTCGCTTAATAAGTTTCCTCATACCGATGAAGGAGATAATGTGCGGCATTTGCTTGTTCCTCGCTGCTTCAAAGATAAAAGATTTCCCGCTGGGCGGTCTTATATACACTAACCTCTGTCGAAAATCTATTGAATCCCCATTCAATAACAGTCAATCCATGCCAAGTACGATGTCGAATTCAGGCATTGGGAGTGCGATAAGATCTTTCCGAACCACATCTTTTTGCAAACGAAGCTCCAAATTCCTCACAATGCTCGAAGTGACCATTTGATCACCAGAAGTAATAAAAACTTGGAAGCCCAATCCCATATCCTCGGGTATAATCTTTAGTCGCTTGACGAATGTCTCATATATGAATGAGTGTGTAGCTCCCGAATCCAGCAATGCGTAGATAGATACACCTAAAATGAATATCCTTACTGCGACAAATATACCATCAAATCTATTCATGTTGAAGTTTAAGGAATTTCAATCATTATTTTCTCATATTTTTCTCAAAAATTTCACATTTTACCGAAGTAATTTTTTAAAATTGCATTTCCATCCCATAAAATCTCGAATTCTCTTCATTTTAGTCCCTAAGTTTTCGAAAATTGCAATTTAATCCATGAATTTTTTGGAAATTCAAAATTTTCCTTGGAATTTTCGTCCCTCTTCGATTTTAGTCCTTGGTCTCTTGAAAATTTTTGTTTAGCCTATGCAATTTATCCCTTAGGCTTTTCGGTTTTTTAATTTAGTCCTTAGGTTTTCGAATTTATGCAATAATTGTCTTCCAATTTTAAGCCTTAAAATATATATTTGGTTCAATTAATTCCTTTACATTATTAAGGCTTATAGTTCATGCTCAATTTCTATAGTTTTTCCATGTTGTCCCTTAAATCCAACTATATTAGAGCATGCAACTAATTTCTTCTAAGTTCTTCTTATCTCAATCAATTCTCATAACCAATTTAACATTTCATACAATGAAAGTAATATAAAAACGTTAAATAACTAGGTTACAAGTGATTAGAGTCGTGTCTGACTCTTTCTCAGCTTTTTCAGCGTGCATCACATAAGCTATGCACACGGTCCTTTCTTCATCGGAAAATCAGCATCTTTATGTCCTTCTTCCTTGCATATGAAGCACATATATGATCCCCACATGCACTTGACATAGTGTAAGCTATTGCATTATTTGCATAATGGCCTCTCTTCAGGTTTCGGTGCTCCAGGCTATGGTGGCTTCTGTTGCCATGGCTCCTTCCATTGTTCTTGGGGCTTTTGTTGCCCTTGAGATTTCGTAGGTCCCGTAAATTTCCTATTGACTTGCTGAGAGCTCTGCTGGTGCTGCTGCCTCTTGTGCTACATCTCAAAATCAATATCTTTCAGGGCTTGCTCAGCTTGGAACGTGCAGGCAGTGGCAGCTGCCTAATCCACCAGTCGCATCATCATCACATCCAGACGTATGGTAGGTCGAAGGCCATCCACAAAGTGCCTTAATTTCTCAGCAGCATTCCTAGCAATAAGAGGTAAAAAAAAAGTGACAACCCCTATCAAATCTCATAACAAAATCAGCCACAGTCGTGTCTCCCTGACGACGAGTCATGAACTCCTTCTTCAAGCGTCTTCTGACGTCAGCAGCAAAAAAATTCTTGTAGAATATGT
The DNA here is from genome assembly GCF_022965805.1 of Primulina eburnea. Classification (NCBI taxonomy): domain Eukaryota; kingdom Viridiplantae; phylum Streptophyta; class Magnoliopsida; order Lamiales; family Gesneriaceae; genus Primulina; species Primulina eburnea. Next base: position 9,234,202 of record NC_133106.1, on the reverse strand, counting down.
TCTTGAATTGCACCCAAATGAGGGTGGCTAGATCAACTTCATGCTCAACTCCTTCCCATCAAAGAGAAGCGTCGTCTCGTAGAATATATGTAATAACACCTAACTCGGTCAGAATCTCCCATATTCAAATAACGGAAATGCACTTCAAGAGATCGAATCCAACCCTCACCAGCAAACAGGTTGGCGGTGCCAGAAAATTCCTTTGGATTCAGCTTCCGGAACTGGTCATACATGTCGTGCTCTGGCCTCGGAGCATGCTGAGCCTGCTGCTCAAAAAAACGTGAAATGCCCTCTAGAACACGAGTAATTGCATCCCCATTAGGAGGTGGGGGTGCATTCCCTTGACGATCCTCATTAGTCTCAACTTGTCTATCGGTACTAGGTGTGCGTCTAAGAGGCATTATATCTGAACATTTTCCAAATTCTAAATGTAACCAACATACATCTAAATCTAAGTTTCTAATCATGCAGCATATATTAATCCTTTTTTTTCATCAACTTTAAGCAAATATATCATTTAACTTCAAAAAGCTTTTAAACATGTATTTTAAACGTATAAACCAAGTAAACATGCATGTATCATCATAAAAATCATGTAACACAATTAAACTTACAGACTTGAGGCTTGACGACCGAGCTCTTCGAAACTAGCGGTGGCACAACCCTTTGAAGGTACGTTGCTCTGATACAAACTGAAACGTCTACTACTTGTTTTTCTTTAAAATGAACTAATTTTTTTTTCTTTTCCATCTCTTCGGCCGAAATGATCAATATATATATATATATATATATATATATATATATATATATATATATATATATATATATATATTATTTGCACCATTTAAAATAAACCAACCAACTATTATTTGAAAATCCAAAGGAACTCAATTCAAAACATAAAATCATAAATCGTCAACAAAACCTAAATTTAACATTTTATCAAAATAAAGCATAAACTCTTAAATCTCTCAAAACCTCTCAAAAGAATATAAGTTGTAAAATCTTAAAGTAATCATAAATCATAATATGGAAAAATAACGAAGGTTCTCAGATTGTGTGCACCTTCAGTCCAACTAGTTCAACCATCAAAACCTCCATCAATATCAAGTTCACCTACATCGATCACACCTATTGAGTATTGACTCAGCAAACTTTAATCATGATAGCAAGTACTATATATACACTCATAAGCAACCGTGAAAATACTTTTAAGAAAATAGCTTTTCATAACATGCATAACTTAAAAATTTTCCTTTCATCATATACTTTTTCTTTTTCATCATATACGTATATGTTTCCCTTTTTATTGAATTCAATTCCAAAATTGTGACTTTCGTATTAATTGTAGTTCGATGGATCCGTCTACGTATTACCACGGTACTAGACGGCGTGAACATCAGCGACACTCTCACCTGTCAACTGAGTATTGGTCTTACATATCATTGTATCATCGTATAAGTCACAATCAATTCACCTCCTTCAACTTTTCATATTTTCATAACTTATAAAAATTCATGCACATATAAATCATTTTATTTTAAACCAAGAATGCAACATGTCTTTTAGCATTATCGTTTTATCATAAAATCTCATAAAGAATTGAAATAAACATTTTAACATATATTACAGCATCCAGGACACTGCTAAGACGTCTAACATTTTTCAGGCGTAAAATGACTGTTTTTCCTTGAAACCCTTACTTTCCCAATTTATCTTTAGACCTTAAACGACGACCCAAATCATTCCAAACTTAAATGACACCTTAAAATACACTCATATATATTTCTTAGACGTAAAATTACGCTTCTCGACTAGTTTCTCAACTCATATTTAAACTTAAACATACATCCTGATTTTGACCTGAATGGACTCGAAACTTAACCAAACTTGAACCATGACTTATTAATACATAACAATACCTTATAAAACCCAAACCAAGTCAATTAAGACCTTTGAACACGCCTAGGAAGCTACTGAAACCTTCTGCCCTAGTTTGAACAAAGCCCTAGCTTCCCAACCTTGCATCCCTTCGGCCCTAGCCATTAACCAGCCCAACCAGACCCTAACTAACCCTCCTAGGACTACGACTGAACCCTAGGCAAGCTACTGGACCAAGCGTCAGAAGCCTAGAACCCACAGCCCCTCAAACCCAACACAAAGTCATGCGCGCACCCCCAAGAATCAAGCAAATCACCCTAGACTTCGAACCAACCCTTGTGCGGCCACCCCAGGACCATCATGCAGTGATGCGATCTTTCGACCACGAAAAGCAAACGTTCTCAAAACGGAGTCACGCCCTCGATTAAATTAAACAAAGAAACGGATGTGTTGTCCTGATCTTTTTGAAACAAATAATTGTGTAATATTCAACTCTAAATTACGAAAGAATTTAGCAACAAATATTAACGAATAAACAATCGATCCTAAATGAACTTTCAAAGAACCCGTCTTTGACAATCCAAGTGAAGAACAATCGACTAACGCCACAAAGTGTTAAACTTTGATAAGTTTGATTTGAGTAACACACAAAAGTGTATACAAAGCCAAGGTTTGAAATTGAGAGAAAAACTCACAACTATGATTAAACTCAATGAATAATTAATTGTTTACAATGATAAATTTCGTGTATATATTGTTTACAAATCAAAAGGATACCAAGAATCTAGTTACCAAACTAATTAAAACCTAAAATAGGAAAAGTCTGTGCCACGCGCATATGCGCGCCCCATACCCGCGCATATGCGCGGAATTTACTGTCTTCTCCTTTGCACCGTGCGCATATGCACGCACCAATTACGCGCATGTGCACGAAGTCTTCTGTTCCGCCCCTTCGAAAATCCTGCGGCGCGCAGATGCGCGTCATATATCGCGCATGTGCGCGAGGACAGCTGTCCTCTCGGGCCATTTTGCACTCACATGCTTGGTTGCTTGGGACTTCTTCATTATATTCTTTGTGGAACTCCACCACTTGCTTGAATATGTTTGATTGATCATCATTAAGCTTGATATTCCGACACAACAATGCTTCTTAATTTTTCTTCCAACCATTTGCACGTCATGCTCGGCCAGATTCATATCATACTCCCCTTCTTCAAAAAGATTTGTCCTCAAAACTTGTCTACCTACGCAAAAACGAAGCAAGTTAGTAATAACAAGGATTATATTAACAACATGCTTACCTTTAAACTCAAGTATTTAGACGTTATCATTTGCTCGCTTCATCAGTATTTGAAATCCCAACATCACCGTTGCCTTTCCTAAAAACTCATAAACTTTACCACATACCAAATAATAAATGACACCAAATGATAAAATACCATTATCACAAAAATAAGGTTTCTCCCCTTCTTAGACCTAGTTAACACACAAATGAAATCCACACTGGTGTACGACCATAGCTCCCTAGTAATAAGACATAGTTCATGCACGATATAAGAGTCTAGCCAAAATATCAATCTCTTATATGCAATGCATGTTTCATAATCCCACTCAATATACCTCTTCATATGAAACCAACACATATAATCATGCATTTTATCACAGATAAAAACACCACTATATGCATCACTAGTACGTAACTTATGCAATGAATATAGAATGAAGAATTTATTATCCTTTAAGTTGTATTCATTATGAACATAAAATTTCTGATATTCATTCATGCTCTTTCTAACGCCATCATCAAACAAATATGAATCATGCAAATAGAACACAGTAATTGTACTATCCATGCAATCATTTAACGCATCACATTAATTTAATTCTAATGCACACAAGTCACTGCCATGACAAAGCCTTATCAATTTGACAATCTTTGAACACTCAAAATAATAACAGTTGAATTTAATCCATGCAATATATCACCATTCTCAATTCTATGACACTTAAAAAACAAGATTAAATCACATTCATACCTCCTAAACATCACATTTTCAACTCGTTCTCCCAATTCTTGAAAACAAAACAACAATGACTTAAGGTAAGGAAGCAAATCATATCTCATGGTTGTTGCGTTGGCAACTAACCTTACCTCACCTTGATTGCACCCAACGTCATGCAGATCATCCCATTGTATTTTTATACCATCAACACTTGCTCTCCTCCTCATCATGACATTACCATAATCCTGCAAAGAAGAAGTAACAATGCTCTGGATTGAACCCGCTATATCATCACAGTAATAATAAACCTCTTTGTACAAAGGTACTTTAAGGGGTTTATATAAAAGTAAACAACTCTCGACCTCACTCTTTTCATTCTTTTGGGCATTTAATTTATTTTTCTTTTCTTTTTCTTTGGCCTCTTTTTCTTTTTAATCTTTTCTCTCTTTTTTCTTATCTATAGTCATCTCACTCTTTTTTTCACTCTTTCTTTCGGCCATTTCACATTTCTTTTCACTCAATTCATTAATAAATTTCAATTGATTATCAAGGACATTTAGATTCAATTGAAACAATGAAACATTTAGTTCATCAAGAAATTTATGTACGATAACTTCTCATTGTCTACTCTCTTCCTCCAAAATAGACAAATTAAGCATTTCTTCCCCACCTAATGATTCATTCTCCGTTGTATATCGTTCAACAACACTCAACTCACCAACTAGCGGAATACCATCATCATCAACTCTATTAACCACAAACTCAAATTCAGGTTCCACCACAACATCCATTCCAAGTTCAGGCTCAACCACACCCTCAACTTCAGATTTAGGCTCAACTACAACCTCAACCTCAATTTGAGATTTAAGCTCAACAGATGACCCTACTACTGTCATATCGTAACTTGGACATTGGTTAATATCATGACCAACTGCTAAACACCAACAATATATAATATCACTAGTACTAGAATTTGACTTTTTAAATGTACTTTGATATTCATATTTGCTAGCTTTACGTCTCGACTCCTTCTTTGGCCCAGCACTAATTTTCTCTCCCACGCTCGACCTCCACGTGGATGTCAATGACGCCCTATGCACATCACGTTCACCTCTTCTGCCACACTTCTATTCGCCTCACCCTATCTATCATACACCTCCTCTTCTTCACACCTCATATACCTCTCACGTAGAGACTTAAACTCCTTCTACCATATTCTATCCAACCCTCCTAACATCGTTTGAAATTGACGTTCGTCAATCATTATACCTGCAAGAAAATGTTAGTATAAATAAAAGAATAAAGTTTCCTCACCACAAATTCTCACTAGTCACTCCAATGAAAATTCACTCGACTCTCTTACTTTTTTCTCTCTTTTTTTTGTCCTCACTACAAATACCTCACGCGTCACTCCAAGAAATAAACGCTCACACTCAAGTATGTCACTCGATTTGGAGAGTTCTCTCGTAAGGTACACTTTCAGGCTTTGTAGTTTGTGTGCATCAAACTCTCAAGTTCAAACTTGACAACACTTGCAAACTGACTTACACGGATTGCGTAAAACAAAAATTTGAAATATTTTTTTTTATTGTAAGAATCACTTGAATATGACTCACAAAAGGGAACAAGATACAATGCTAAATAATAGCACAATAATTTTTTTTTTTGTAAGACTTGAATATGCCTCACAAAAAAGAATAAAATACAATGCTAAATAATAGCACAATAATATTATTTTTTTATTGTGAGAGACACTTAAATATGACTCCCATAAGAGAATACAACAAAATATCAAAACCAATCAATGACAAAATTTCGGAATATTTGTATTTTTTTTCTCTCTCGCACAAGGATTCTTTGTGCACTCGAAAAAAATAAAAAAAATCAGATAATTTCGAGAATCACAAGATTCACGAAAGATGAAGAACGAAAGATAAAACAGATCTGATAAAAAACGAAAGATAAACACAGATCTGATATTAAAAAGATAAACTTACTTGAATCAAAGGGAACCTAGCTCTGATAGTAAATGATGCGATCCTTCCACCACGAAAAGCAAACGTGCTCAAAACGGAGTCACGCGCTCGATTCGATGAAACAAAGAAAATGCTGTGTTGTCCCGATCCTTTTGAAACAAATAATTGTGTAATATTCACCTCTAAATTACGAAAGAATTTAGAAAAAAATATTAACAAATAAACAATCGATCCCAAACGAACCTTCAAAGAACTTTTCTTTGACAATCTGAGTGAAGAACAATCGACAAACGACACAAAGTGTTAAACTTTGATAAGTTTGATTTGAGAAACACACAAAAGTATAACAAAGTCAAGCTTTGAAATTGAGAGAAAAATTAACAACTATGATTAAACTCAATGAATAATTAATTGTTTACAATGATAAATTTCGTGTATATATTGTTTATAAATCAAAAGGATACCAAGAATCTAGTTACCAAACTAATTAAAACCTAAAATAGGAAAAGTCTGCGTCGCACGCATATATGCGCCCAATACCCGCGCATATGCGCGGAAGTTACTGTCTTCGCCTTCGCACCGCATGCATATGCGCGCCCCAATTCCGTGCATGTGCGCAAAGTCTTCTGTTCCGCCCCTTTGAAAATCCTGCGACGCGCATACGCACGCCCAGTTTGGCGTATATGCGCGACCTCTCGCACATATGCACGTCATATATCGCGCGAGGACCGCTGTCCTCTCGGGCCATTTTGCACTCACATGCTTGGTTTCTCGGGACTCCTTCATTATATTCTTTGTTGAACTCCACCACTTGCTTGAATATGCTTGATTCATCATCATTATGCTTGATATTCCGACACAACAATGCTTCTTAATTCTTCTTCCAACCATTTGCACGTCATGCTCGGCCAGATTCATATCATGCCGTCCTCTTAGGTCTCCTGGTCATGCCCTAACAGCAGCTACAAGCCATGGCCCTCAAGGATGCCCTGGGTGAAACCCTTGTCCATATAAACTAAAATTTTCGTTCAAGCCTACGTCCCTGTTGGTGCAGCCCTCATCTAAGCATCTATGGACCCTTAACATGTTGGAAAAACGTCCTTTCAAGCAACCCTACCATGGGAGCCCCTTTGTGCATCATTAAGAAGAGTTTTAAAAAAGTAAAACACTACTTTTATACATATAAAGCTATAAAAACGAAAATTCAAATAGTGCATCATATTTTTCATGCAAGGATAATTAGATATGCATAATATGGTGTGAAAGATGCTTGAAGGAAGATTAAGGCAAGTATTTCCGCATATTACGCTCGAAAATCAACTTGCGATGCAATGGACGTTGACGAGGAGAAGACCTTGCAGAAATTCTTCAAGATTTTTCGTGTTTTTCCTTCAAAATTTTTGTGTGTGCATGTTTGCTAACGGGGAGAGTCCTTGTTTTAATAGGTGTTGTGTGCGTGTGTTTTGGTGGGTTTTGAAGAGGGTTTTCGGCTTTTTATTTTAATTAAGACACATGGTGCAAGCTTAAACTCATTAACATAGTATAATACGTTTATTAAGCCGATTAGTTATTAATTAAAATATTTTGTTTAGGAAAATTTGTCAAAATATTAGTCGAGTTCAAAAATTCTTTATTTTTATCGAAAATCGATTGTCGGTTTAAAATACGACTCAGTTTCAAAAATTTCATCACAATACATTAAAAAATTAAAAATAATTATTTAATAAAAAAAATTTCAGTCATATTGTCATCGATCTCCGTTCCTCGATCGCGTTTCTAATAACCTTTAAAACACAGTTTTATGCATTTTAACAGAAAACTCTATTTTAAACATGTAATCATGCACGCCATAATTAATTCATGCTATTAAAACCATTTAATTGATCATTTTGCATTTTACCTAAATTTACATACAGCTGGATTACATTATCGTATTTTGGACATTACATTTTAATCCCAAAGTTCCCCATGTCTCCAAGAGATTTAGTTGGAAAAATATGAGTCATTTCATCTTTCTCGACAACCAATAAAATAATACAATCAACTCATTTATAAGCAGTTATGCATCGTAACTAACACTAGTAAAATCTGCGCTCTAATGGTCGTCGTTTTTTGAAATTTTACTCTCAATTCACATTTATCAGCTCTCTAGAATCTAGTTACCTCTTTTGTCCTCTCAAAGCACGATCCAAGAAGCAAGTTCAATCAAGAAGTAGAGATTGAACTAATCCTATGCATTCGCATTACAGAACTGAATAATCTATCTCTCCAACAGCATTTATTCATGAAAAAAACCAGGTAAATAACGGAATAGGAAGGATGATACGCAGACGCAAACACGGATCTAATAAAATGAGATGAGTACCTGTGGCAGAGGTTGCAGACGCCGTCGTACACGACAACTCGTGGCTGCAACAGAGTAGGCGCCACCCCAATCACATATACAAATGCAGCATCTGATCCATCTAGCAACATCGGATAGTCCGGCGAGGAGAAATGCGAATCCAACAGCCGCGAGGAAAATCGGTGGCAAATCAATGGTGTGGAAGTTGCACTCCAGCTCTACCTTCCTACAATAAACGCCGCCAATGCAGTCTGGACGCCTCACCTCCGAACCGTCGTCTCTTTCTCAATGCTGCCGACGATCACTCAAATCGTAATCGACTAAATTGAATGTTTTTGGATTCTTTTTCCCCAAGCTTTGGCTCCACGTCTTATAGAGAGTTGACCTACTGTCACTACTTTTGCTGCTGCCTCAACAGAGGAAATGAACATCCTATGCTTCAAACAGTATATACATATGTGTGTATGTGTGTGAGAAATTGGAACCTATTTCATAAACTTTTAAAAATTAAGAGTAGGCTGAACAATCAATAAGTTCAAATATTAGTAAGAATTGAAAAAATACGTTCCCATATAAAAAAAATCAAAAGAAATAATAATTAAAAACCCGTTTACTTTTCCCTCTTCTTCGTCATAATGAGTGTGAATATAACATAATCTGCAATTCAAATTTACCATAGTATAGATTTTTATAAAATACTTAATTATATAGTAAAATATATATAATCGCAGCTGAAAAGATTATTCAGAGTCAAAATTAATGAATAAGGTGTCAATTCGGGTGGGTTGGGTCGCGTTGAGCAATAGTACTATTAAAAAATTGCCCAACCCAAAACCGAACTAACCCGAAAAGTCTCAACCTGAACCTGAACCCAAATCAACCCCAATTTGAAATTATTTTAAATAAAATTAAAAAAAATAATAATATTTTAATTTAAACACATCATAACAAAATCTCCCTCTTATATATGATTTAAATTTGAAAATCTAATTGTAGAAAAATAAAATAAATTTACTAAATCAAATAAACAATTGTCTGAAAAAAATTTCAAAATAAATATTAAATTATGAAAATTTATGATATAAATATACAATAAATATTTTTTCAAACATACAATACATAAAAATGTAACAATATTTATTAATTATATAATTTTTTAAAAAAACTAAAAATTTTCGGGTCAACTTGGGTCAACGCAGGTTAGACCCGAACCCAACCCAACCCGTTCATTTTTTTTCGAGTCAGCTATCGAGTCCAACCCGATCTGACCCAAACCCGAAAACCCCAATCTCAAACCTAATTTTTTCTGGTTGAACCGTGTCGGGTTGGTAGATCGTGTCTGATTTTGACACCCCTATTAATAAATAATAAAGCTCGTTAAGATTCGTAAGATGATGCATAGCATCCTAATCATTCAAGCGCGATTTTAAGCATTTACCGATGATCACAAGCTGGTTCCGCTCATGTGTGGTACCCTCTATCTCGCCACAATAACTCAATTAGGCAAGAGCTGGTTTTTTAGTACACCATTAATGTATGCAGCTGTTTCAACTTACTGAGAGGCCATGCTCGAGCCAATCAGCTCGGCCAGCTGCAATTTGCAATTTAATACGTGTTTCAACTTCAAATATAATAAGGAAAGGCTTATCATTCTCTCTCATGAAAACCTCGCTCAAACCATACTCAAAATTAATATTATTTAAAAACAAGAACCTTTCAAGAATGGAAAAAATTGGCCTAAACAGACTCCCAATATGATTAAATAAATTCATCACAAAATCTCAGTTGTGTCAAACATGAAGCATCTCCCAGCACAAGGAACTCCGTATATGACCTACGAAAAACCAAAATTGGGAAAGCACAGCAGTTTTAAATACTGAACCATGGTACGAAAAGGAATGGCACGCAATACACAGAATAGAGATTAGCCTATTGTTTTAAATACTGAACCATGTTACCTTGGATTACCTTTCTGTCACTACCGTCTCTGTGTTTTCCCAGTGGAACGCTTGCCAGAGAACAAGTGTTTTGGCTTGAGAGTAGGAATGACTCTATCCGCCTCTCCTCTCCGAGCATCCTTGTTCCTGTTCTTGATAGACTTTTTAGCCAATTTAATAGCCTTCTTTTTCTGAGCTGTATCTTTGAAACCCTCTCCAGGCACAACTTCACCTGGTGGTCGTGACTTAGACCTAGATCTTGAAAGAGATCTTGAATTCAACCGCATCTTCTTGTTTGGTTGGTCATCATCCACATCCATAGATACGGCTCGATCATTGTCATCCCTATCAAGGGATCTCTCCCTTTTACGACCCCTAGACTTACTCCGGGCACGGTTAATCGCCTTGGTCGGATCAAGACCCAAAGATGATAATTGTCTCCCCATCCTTTCGGTTGTAAACTTTTTATCTTTATCAAACTTTCTGGGCACGGTTGGCCGGCTCTCAGCAGTGCTCTTTTTGATCCTATGCTGTTGGATAAGCAAACTTTTCTTTTTTCTGATCTTTGCAAGCGCTAATTGTTCTTCAGGGGACAACTCGGCTCCATCCATCTCAAAGTCATCATCAGCCTCTAGACCCTGTTGGATACCTACTTCTTGCTCCAATTCCTCGAGCCTCATTAATATATCGGGGTCAACAAAGTCGTATACATTGTGCCCATCAAGAATTTCTGGCATGATATCTTCTTTCCACTCATCATCCGCTAAAATATGATGCTTCCTCAAGCTTGCGGAGTACACACCAGCACCTCCATTCTCTTCCTCAAAGTCTCTCTCCAGCTTCCTCTTTTGTTTCTCTGAAGTTGCCTCATCTTGCTTTTCCCGGGCTTCCAAAACAGCTTGAGGTATACAAGGTGGTCTCTCCTTCTGATCACGAGGCTTGGGCATGGCAACGTGGAAGCGGTTCAAGCAATCATTTAACTTTTTCGACTTCATTTTCATTTCTACTCGCTGATCCAATAATCTCTCACAAGCTGCATTCTTTACAGCAATTACTCCTTCCTCGGTCAAAGTGCTCATACTCAAAAGAACACCTTCATCTGTTGGCTCACCACCTTGACCTATTACAATTTTCATAGCCTCTGCTTTCATCTCCATCACCAACTTCTTATCATCGTCAGAGATCCCTTCAATTGGCTGCAAATCAGTTTTGTTACAGACAATGATCAATGGTTTGTTCATAAATAGTGACTTGATGCTGTGAAATAGAGCTGCTTGCTGTGCAATACTATATCCACAAGAACCAGAAATATCCAGGAAGAACAACACAGCTGCTCTCAAGTGGGCAAGAGCCGTGATGCTGCACATTTCAATGATGTTACGATCCTCAAATGGCCGATCCAAAATACCTGGAGTGTCGATCACCTGGTATCTAAGATACTTATAGTCTGTATGACCAACAAACAATGACTTTGTGGTGAAGGCATAAGGCTGGACATCAACATCGGCCCTCGTAATTTTGTTTATGAATGAACTCTTGCCAACATTCGGGTACCCACAAATCAAGACCGTCCTAGTATTTGGATCAATTGACGGTAGCCTCGCCATGTGTTGTCGTATCTGCTCGAGATAAGCCAAACTTGGCCCAATTCGTTTAATCACTGTACACATACGACCAAGAGCAGCAACCTTCAGTGACTTACATCTGTAAAGAGAATCTCCATACTTCAATAATTTAACATAGTCCTTCGCAATCTTAGCAATCAAGTTCCTGGCAGTATTGATTTGTCCTAGAGCAAGCTTGTAATGGTCTTTGTTATAGAGAACATGGAGCAGATCACCATAAAAAGGATGTATATCATCAAGCCGAGGGAACTCGTCGATAATTGTGGAAAGCTTCTCATGAAAATTCTGTTGCGTAAACTTCACTTTGCGCATGTAAAACCGGCGAAGGCGTGATCTGGCATATCCTTTATGAACTTGTGTCGGTGTTCGCCGTTGGGTTCGAGACAGGATAATGTCTACAAATTCTTTCCCCGTGGGGACCACAGTAATCTTCTTGAAATTGTACTGAACCATCTTACTTTCCTTCACAATCTACAGGGAACAGAAAATAAGAACAAAAATCAGTATACGAACTATAAAGATAATCAGTCTACTGCATATGTCATAAGCACAAAAAATACAAGTTCATAACTAGCGAGCAAAAGATGCCTCGACAGAAACTGCGGATTCGATCTAGCAAACATATTAAGCTCAATAAGAAAAAATTATACGAGTAATCATAACTATAGCCAGGATTTAATGACTGGATATCGAGGCAATGAAAACGAAACCCATGAATATCGTTAAAAATTAAACAAATGCTTGCAGTTTATGGATACAACTCGACATCAAACAATATGTAAGGTCATCTCCAACACTGCACCAAAATGGTTCAAACAGCGTTAACATCTCCAACAGGGCCTGCGCTATTTATCCAAAATAGGGCAGCCCCTTTTATTTTTTTTTTATATTTATTATAAATATTTATATTTAAAATTATAAATATTATTTGAATAATAGTATATTATTGATTTTATTATTTGAATAATTAGATATTTAATTATAAAAATTATAAAATAATAATAGTTCATTTTTAAAATATTTATTTATTTACTTTAATTATAATATTTAAAAACTAATTTTTTTATAATTTTTAATTAATATAATTTAATACCAATACAAAATTACAAATACAAAATTGAAAATATATTAAATAAAATATAATAATTAATATCCGTAACAGAAAAAGAATATTTAATATTTGAAAGAAATGATTTGGAGAATAATGTTGTATTTGGTACAGAAATCGCACTATTTTAGTGTGAAATTTGCACCAAAATAGATTTTATGGTGGAAGATAAATAACATAACAACGAAAAGTAAATTGAAACGATCGAAGGATAAACCGACAACGAACTAAGCTGAATTTGTAGGAAATGAACAAATAGTTGCACAAATCTGATTCTCATTCTAGTCCACAAGCCCAAATCCATCAAATTTGATATACAAAAAGTTGCAAATGGAAATTTAAACAACAAAACGAACCACGGAGAAATTTGACAGTTCACGGTTATTCGGTAATAACAGGTGCACGCTAACTTAAACACAAATAAAACTAATATAGACTCCAGTAAAATATAAACGTCACAAATCCTTACCGAAATTCAGAAGAATAGGGCTGGTAATCAGCGGCAGCGGCAGCGGCAGCGGCAGCGGCAGCGGCTGCGCAGGGTTTTCGTGGAGTCCAGCTGCAGCAGACGTACTTATAGAGGTTTTAAACCTATACTTGTCTAAGCGTTTGGGCTTTGGGCTCTGGGCTTTCATTGAGTATTTTTTATTGGCCAAACCCAGTCTAGAAGTCTAGAATGTACCGTACTAACTTTCACAAATTTTTTATAAACATTAATCATTGTTGGAATTGATATTTGTGTAGCCCATATAGGACCAAACAGGAGTTTAAACAAATCGAATTCTGTCTGAGTCCAATATTTATAAAATATTAAATTCAAATTCGGATTGAATCAAGTATATTTGAGTTTGATTCGAAACTCGAAAATTTTAAATTTTTTAGCTCGAGTTTGATTCGAAATAAGTTTGTTTTCGGCTCGAAATATTTGAACATATTCGTGAGTTATTTATTTAAACTATTGTCCTGATATTAAGATTCGAGAAAAAATGTTTGAAAGTTCGAAATATCCGAAAGTTCGAAATGTATATATATTTAACATATAATAATATATTAAAACTCGCGAACTATCGAACAAAATAATTTTTACTCGAGTCCGGCTAAGGAAAGTCAAATCTTTTGTGACATTTATTTTAAGTTTGTCTTATTTGTCTTATAAAGTCTTTGTTTTTTTTGGAAAAAAATGTATCCAATCACCGTAACTCCATGATAAACAAATGCCATGATTGCACGTAATTGAGACCGGGCATGTAACCCAATGGTCTCACCTTTGTCGGATTAGTCGGTTTCTCGGGTTCGATCCCCTTCTCCGAATGAGTTGTTATTTAAAAAAAAATCATTCCACGTAATTTAATATTTTATGATAGTCATTATCCATGTGTTAGCGGTCACTGTAGACTTATTACCATTAAACACCACCTCCAAGTTTGATTGCTTTGATGTCTGAACATTCTTTTCTAATTCAAACATTCACAATAATAATAATAAATTTTTTAATTATTTTCTTTTAAAATTATGGATGAATTAACAATTTAGTTATATCGAGTAAAAATTAAAAACCACACTATGACGCTCTAAAACTTGTATTGAGAATGACGTATTTGTTGTGAAAAAGTAAAAATTTATGATAAAAAATAAAACAAACTCTCAAAATTTACCAAACTACACACTTTATAATATTTTTCTCTCTACTCAATTGTGAATTTCTTCACAAATGGTGAGGCTATTTATAGAACCTCTTTGATAATAATCCAAAAATAAAATACATCATTACCTACATCATCACACACAAATTTCTAATTTTACAACTCTTATTTTCAACATTCAAATATTCAACAATTACTTTTTCAACATTCAAATCTTTTATTTTCAACACTCCCCCTTGTGATGATGATCATGATACGATGATGTCTTCATTACGTGTTTTTTGTACTGCCTCGTTAAAAACCTTACTAGGAAAAACTCATTGGGATAAAAACCATAGTAAGGAAAAAAGAATGCAGTAACGTAAATCCCCCTCATGTTGACACAGACAATTCTTCACAAATTTCGTAGATTGCGCATCTCAATATTATATATGTGATTTCTGAATATTGTCGTAGGAAGTGCCTTTGTGAAGAGATCTGATGAGTTTTCAGTTGATTGAATGTGACGAACATTAATACATTTATTTTTCTCAAGCTCCTTGGTGAATGCGAAGAACTTAGGAGAAATATGTTTAGTTTTGTCGCTTTTTATGTATCTCTCTTTCATTTGAGCAACACATGCAGCATTATCTTCATATAGTATCACAGCCTTCTCGTCGAATGATAATCCGTATGAGATTTGGATATGTTGGGTCATTGATTTTAACCACACACATTCACGGCTTGCTTCATCTAGTGCAATAATCTCGGCATGATTTGATGAAGTTGTTACGAGCGTTTGTTTCTGTGAACGCCAAGAAATTGCAGTGCCTCCACGAGTAAATACACATCTAGTTTGGGAACGTGCCTTGTGTGGATCAGATAAGTATCCAGCATCGGCATAACCAATTATACTTGGATTACCATTTTTTGAATACAAAAGTCTCAAGTATGTCGTTCCTCGTAGATAACGGAATATATGTTTAACTCCGTTCAAGTGTCTCTTTGTTGGATATGTGCTAAATCTTGCCAACAAATTTACGCCAAAAGATATATCAGGCCGTGTACAATTTGTAAGATACATAAGGGCACCGATAGCACTTAGATATGGTACTTCTGGACCAAGAATATCTTCATCATTTTCACATGGACAGAATGGATCATTTTCTATGTTTAATGATCTAACAACCATTGGAGTACTTAAAGTATTTGATTTATCCATATTAAAACGTTTAAGGATCTTTTCTGTATAATTTGTCTGGTGAACAAACATTCCACATTCTTTTTGTTCAATTTGTAAACCCAGACAATACTTGGTTTTTCCAAGATCCTTCATTTCAAATTCTTCCTTCAAGTATGACACAACTTCTTGAATTTCCTTATTTGTTCCAATGATGTTTAAATCATCAACATATACAGCAATAATTAGGCATTCAGATGTTGTTTCTTAATGAAAACACAAGGGCATATTGAATTATTTACATATTCCTTTTTCATCAAGTGATCACTTAGTCGATTATACCACATTCGACCGGATTGTTTTAACCCAGATAATGATCTTTGTAATTTCACAGAATAACATTCTCTGAGTTTTGAACTTTGTGCTTCAGGCATCTTAAATCCTTCAGGGATTTTCATATATATATATATATACTACTATCAAGTGATCCATATAAGTAAGCTGTAACAACATCCATAAGACGCATTTCTAAATTTTCAAATACCGCCAAGCTAATCAAATACAGAAACGTAATTGCATCCATCACGGGAGAATATGTTTCTTCATAATCAATTCCAGGCTTTTGAGAAAAACCTTGTGCAACAAGTCGAGCTTTATATCTTACTATTTCATTTTTCTCATTTCGCTTTCGAATAAAAACCCATTTGTATCCAACAGGTTTTACACCTTCAGGTGTAAGGACTATAGGTCCAAAAACATTACGTTTATTTAGCGAATCTAATTCAACCTGCTTGACATCTTTCCATTTTATCCAATCCTGCCGATTTTTACATTCACCAAAAGATTTTGGGTCATGATCTTCATTATCATTTATGATGTCGTTTGCCACATTATAAGAATTATAGAGATAGCCGATGAAATCCTTGTGTTTCCTAATTTAATTGACCAAACTCAGCATCCAGTCAAAATTTACCAATAATCAACTGGGCACGATAGTGTTCCGTATTAATTAAAAATAACATTTTCGTTTTGTGAAAATATTCCTAAAATCTAACAATCGAGATAGCTGCAATCGATAAATTTAGTTTCGTCGATTTAATTAGACTATATATGTTATGATAACACAATATACCTAATTTATCGTCATTCATATACCAATCATGCATGACAATTACAGATCATTGAATTCATAGATATCAGTAAAAAATATATATGAAATTAAATTGTCAGATTAACCGACATATAACTTTCATATAATTAAATCATAAAATACTTGAACAAAACAAGAATAGTAAATTAAAGCGCAAAAAGCTTCACGACTATAAAATTGAAATAGTATAAATATTTATTGAATCAAAAATAAAACATAGCCTAGACTTCTTCAGAAGAGATGAAAAATTCATACGTCTCCTTGTATTTCACGTTGAAGAGATAAGAAGAAGAAGAGCATGAATGTAGTGACCCGTTCCAGAATCACCTACTAATCAGAACTTAAGCATGCAAAATTAACATTTAAAACTGAATCAGGTAAACAGCGGAAAAACAGTAATACAACCCAATCGAATCTGTAAGTACAAAATACTTAAACAACCAGATCGAACTAAATACCAAGAACAAATACCAACAACTACAGGTCAACCTCTGCCAGCTCCCTGTCCACTCCCTCCTGGACCGTCTAACCTGAGACCTGCCCCATCGAATAGGGTGTCCAAAACAGAGATAAACCGAGGACGTGAGCATAAAACGCTCAGTACCGAAAGCATGAGTATACAAGACTATGACATGCATGTATGCAAAATGTACTGGATACCAGGATCTGGGTATATCGAAATACTGCTCAGACAAATGACGTCAAGGTATGTAGCACTCTGCGCCGTCGCACCAGGAGGTGGCTCCCATACCAAATGAACCTGTGGATATACCGGTGACCTGACCACCGTCGGCCAACGGGGTCCAACCATCCACAACAAACGAGGGCTGAGCACCCTCTCAACAGGCTATCTCAAAGATAATCAGGCTCAACATGATTATGCAAATGCCGCATAATAAACCATGCATCATATGACAGATAATAATGCAACATATAAACATGCAACACATAGTAAAGCATACTCAATCCTGCTATCTCGGATAGTACTTTCGTACCTCAAACCAGTAGATCCTAGCAATCAGCCCTAGAATCAAGCCTACAATCCAAGTGATACCATATCACTAAACCACATCTAAAAGCCTTAACTAGACTAATAGATACTCCCAAATCTCAAAGGGAACCCAGAACTATACCTGCGTCCGTAGTCAGCCTACTGATGCCGCTAGCCTCCAACTAGAGCACAGCTCCGCTACAAAACCAGTAGCTCCCCGCTAGTGCCCGAACCTCGGGAAAAGACTAGAAACCCATCAGAAACGACTAAAACGCTCTGGAACTCTCGGAATTGGCGAGTGAAAAGTGAAGCCTCGCGCTTCTATTTATAGACAACGATCGGACGATCCGATCCACTTCGGACGCTCCGATCCGGTACACTTCGGACGATCCGATCCACTTCGGACGATCCGAACATTGCATGTCTTCCACGTGTCCAGCCACCTGTCTTCGGACGATCCGAACTCTGACATGACATGACTCGTCTGACTCCGAACAGAACGGACGATCCGAACCCACTTCGGACGATCCGAACCAACTTCGGACGATCCGAACCCGGTTCTGTCCTTCCGATCCCACCGAAATACAATTAATCCAATAATTAACTCAAATTAGGCATCGGGATACTACATTCTCCCCCTCTAAAAAGGATTTCGTCCGCGAAATCGAGTCTGAAGAATGACAATTCTGAACAACAATACATTCAACTTAAGAATGAATTACAACTGAAAGCACAACTGAAATTACAATCATAACTGAAAATACTACAACTAGAACAATTCTGGATGCTCTGACCGCATGCGACTCTCTAGTTCCCAAGTAGCTTCTTCAGTACCTCGGCGCTGCCACTGCACTAAGACAAGAGGAATAGTCTTATTCCGCAGTACCTTATCCTTCCGGTCTAATATCGAAACCGGTCTTTCCACAAAAGACAAATCCGGATTCAGCTGAACTTCTGTTGGATGCAAAACATGAGACTCATCCGCTACGTATCGTCTCAACAAGGACACATGAAACACATTGTGAACACTAGACAGATACGGTGGCAAAGCTAATCTGTAGGCCAAATCTCCCACACATTCTAAGATCTCTAAAGGGCCAATGAATCTCGGAGATAGCTTACCCTTGAGTCCAAACCTCAGAATCCTCCGAAAAGGTGATACCTTGAGAAACACTTTCTCGCCTGCATCAAAATGAAGAGGTCTGCGCTTGGTGTTCGCATAACTTGCTTGTCGATCCTGAGCAGTCTTAATCCGCTGTTTGATCACAAGAACTTTGTCCATGGCCTGCTGAATCAATTCTGGACCCTCGACCTGTCGTTCTCCGACTTCTTCCCAGAACAAAGGAGTACGACAACGTCGACCATACAATGCTTCAAACGGAGACATACCAATACTCCTATGAAAACTGTTGTTGTATGCAAACTCTATCAGTGGCAGATGATCCTGCCAAGCTGGCCCGAAATCCATCACACAAGATCTCAACATATCCTCAAGAGTACGAATAGTCCTCTCTGACTGACCGTCAGTCTCTGGGTGATATGCAGTACTCAGACTCAAGGTAGTGCCCAAAGCTTGCTGAAAGCTGCCCCAAAATCTAGATGTAAAACGAGGATCTCTGTCACTAACGATACTCACGGGCACACCATGAAACCGTACAATCTCCTGAATGTACAACCGTGCCATCCGATCGAAAGTGAAATCTCTGTTATACGGAAGAAAATGGGCAGACTTAGTAAGCCGATCCACTACCACCCAGATAGCATCTCTATTCCCCACAGACATAGGCAAGTGAGTCACGAAGTCCATCGTGATATGCTCCCACTTCCACTCTGGAATAGGAAGATTCTGCAACAAACCTCCAGGTCGTCGATACTTAGCCTTCACCTGCTGACAGACTAGGCACTTGGAGACATACTGATAAACATTACGTTTCATACCTTTCCACCAAAATCGAGTCCTCAACTCCTTATACATCTTGTTGCTCCCTGGATGAACACTCAACTTGCTACGACGAGCCTGGGACAAAATCTCCTCCCTCAAAGTGTCATCTTCCGGTACAACAACACGACCAGATAAGCACAAAAGACCCTCGGACTGATAGTGGAATCCAGAAGTATTATCTCCATCAGCCAACCGAGCTAATTTCTGAACCTTAGAATCAGACATCTGAGCATCTCTAATCCGAGAATACAAAACTGGCTCGGACAAAATAGTAGCTATACGGATACTCTCTGTTCCCTTCCGATGCTTACAATTGAATCCCATCGAACAGAAATCCTGAATAATCCCAGATACAGCACAAGTCTGAAGAGCAGACAATCTCACCTTCCGACTAAGAGCATCGGCCGTGAGATTCGCAGATCCTGGATGATACTTGATCTCACAACCATAATCCTTGAGTAGATCCATCCAACGACGCTGACGCATGTTCAACTCAGCCTGAGTGAACAGATACTTCAAACTCTTATGATCAGTGAAAATCTCAAATCGCTCACCATACAGATAATGGCGCCAGATTTTCAAAGCAAAAACGATCGCTGCTAATTCCAGATCATGAACAGGATAGTTTTCCTCATGAGACTTCAACTGTCTCGACGCATAAGCAATCACATGCTCATTCTGCATCAGAACACACCCTAGTCCCTGCAAAGAAGCATCGGTGTAGACACTGAAACCACCAGATCCAGACGGTAAAGCCAAAACAGGCGCAGATGTCAAACGTCTGCGAAGTTCCAGAAAACTCTCTTCGCACTCTGATGTCCACTCAAATGAAACATCTTTCCGAGTGAGCTGAGTGAGTGGCTTAGCAATCTGAGAGAAGTTGACAATGAAACGGCGATAATACCCAGCCAATCCCAGAAAACTGCGGATCTCGGCTACTGTCGTTGGACGCGACCAGTTCAATACCGCTTCCACCTTGCTCGGGTCAACTGAAACTCCCTCGCTAGAAATGACATGACCAAGGAATACAACCCTGTCAATCCAAAACTCACATTTACTCAACTTCGCATAAAGCTGATTCTCGCGAAGTGTCTGCAAAATAATCCTTAAGTGTTGTACGTGTTCTTGCTGATTATGCGAATAGATTAAGATATCATCTATAAACACCACAACAAACTTATCCAAGAAATCCCGAAATACCCGATTCATCAGATCCATAAAAACTGCTGGTGCATTCGTCACCCCAAAAGGCATAACCAGAAACTCATAATGCCCGTACCGGGTCCTGAATGCAGTCTTCGATATGTCTCCCTGATGAACTCGAAGCTGATGATAACCAGATCTTAAATCAATCTTGGAATATACAGAGGTACCTTGCAGTTGATCAAATAAATCATCAATCCGTGGCAACGGATACTTATTCTTTATCGTAGCACGATTCAACTGCCGATAATCTATGCAGAGCCGCATAGAACCATCCTTCTTTTTGACGAAAAGAACTGGTGCTCCCCACGGGGACACACTGGGTCGAATATATCCCTTGTCAAGAAGATCTTGCAACTGCTGTTTCAATTCCTGCATCTCTGATGGAGCTAAACGATAAGGAGCTCTAGAGATTGGTGCCGTGCCTGGCACTAAATCAATGCCGAAATCCACTTCCCGAACGGGAGGAAAACCAGGAATCTCCTTGGGAAAAACATCCGGAAACTCGCAAACCACTGGAATGTCACTGATACCGACACTAACTGCGGACGAATCAATAGCATAGATAAGGTAGCCTTCCCCGCCCGACTCTAAAGCACGACAGGCTTTCAGAGCAGAAACCACAGGCATCGGGGGTCGCGCTCCCTCTCCATAGAAAAACCAACTGTCGCCCTCAATTGGACGAAACTGCACAAACTTCTGATAACAGTCCACAGTAGCTCTAAACACAGTCAGCACATCTATTCCCAGAATGCAATCAAAATCCTCCATCGCAAGAATCATCAAATTAGCAGTTAAAATATTACCCTCAAACTCTAGAGGACAACCCAAAACTAGACGTTTAGCTAACACCGAATGACCCATCGGTGTGGAAACAGATACCACAACGTCCAAAGAAGTGAAGGGTAATGCATGACGCTTAGCAAACCTCGCACATATGAATGAATGCGATGCACCAGTGTTAATGAGAACGTAAGCAGGTAATCCACATAATAAAAACACACCTGCGATAACTCTCTCGTTCTCCTCAGCCGCCTGATCCTGGTTAAGAGCAAAGACCTGCCCTTGAGTACGCGGTCGGAGGTTAGAACCCTGAGTAGACTGTCCCTGCTGTGGCCTCTGATGAACTGAAGCCTGAGAACCAGATCCTGATCCTCCGCCCGTCTGTGGACAATCTCTCTTCATGTGGCCCATCTCACCGCACCTGTAACAAGCACCCGCAACCTTGCGACAACGCTCCGTCGGATGATCCTTCCCGCAATTATGACACGGGCCTTTCTTCCTCCCAAAATGGTGAACTCCTCCAGATCCAGAGGAAGAAGAAGTAGATCCAGCCTTCTTAAATGTTTGGGCGCGGGGACCCAAAGAACTAGTAGGACGAGCAGACTGCATGGCTCGACCTCTCAACAAACTGCCCTCAGCCTGGCGACAACGATTTACAAGGCCCTCATACGATGTCGGATCATCGCAGACAACAACCCGATCATAAATCTCCTGATTGAGGCCCTGAAGAAAATGGTTATACTTGGCACTAGCATTGTCACTGACATGTGGAACATACGGAAGCAACTCAAAGAACTTCTGTTGATACTCATCAACAGACAAACTTCCCTGCTTCAGATTGATCAACTCAATCGCCTTGGTCTGCAGAAGAGCTGGCGGAAAGTAAAGCAGCATGAAAGCGGCTCGGAAATCGGCCCAAAGAACTCGACCCTGTCGCTGAACTATCGGTGCAGAGGTAGACCTCCACCACTTACGCGCACCACCCTCCAGCAAGAAATCAAGGGTATCAATTTGCTGCTCCGCCGAGCACTGAAAAGTCTTGAAGCAGCTCTCCATCCTCTCAAGCCAATTCTCCGCAACATCCAGAGTCTCACCGCCCGAAAGAGGTTTCGGCCCCATCTGCAAGAACCGATGCATACTAAAACTCCGAGGCTCATCACGACGGTGTTGACGACGTTCTCGATGCTCTCGGCGACGCTCCCGATCGTCGCGGTCTCCCCAGCGTCCAACGCTGCCATGACTACTAGCATCGTCGTCAAAACTAGACATCTCTTAGCTACAAAAGTTACCAGAGATTAAACCCAAAAGAACAGTTCTAAATCCCAAAATCTTAATGCATGCTCTGATACCATAAATGTAGTGACCCGTTCCAGAATCACCTACTAATCAGAACTTAAGCATGCAAAATTAACATTTAAAACTGAATCAGGTAAACAGCGGAAAAACAGTAATACAACCCAATCGAATCTGTAAGTACAAAATACTTAAACAACCAGATCGAACTAAATACCAAGAACAAATACCAACAACTACAGGTCAACCTCTGCCAGCTCCCTGTCCACTCCCTCCTGGACCGTCTAACCTGAGACCTGCCCCATCGAATAGGGTGTCCAAAACAGAGATAAACCGAGGACGTGAGCATAAAACGCTCAGTACCGAAAGCATGAGTATACAAGACTATGACATGCATGTATGCAAAATGTACTGGATACCAGGATCTGGGTATATCGAAATACTGCTCAGACAAATGACGTCAAGGTATGTAGCACTCTGCGCCGTCGCACCAGGAGGTGGCTCCCATACCAAATGAACCTGTGGATATACCGGTGACCTGACCACCGTCGGCCAACGGGGTCCAACCATCCACAACAAACGAGGGCTGAGCACCCTCTCAACAGGCTATCTCAAAGATAATCAGGCTCAACATGATTATGCAAATGCCGCATAATAAACCATGCATCATATGACAGATAATAATGCAACATATAAACATGCAACACATAGTAAAGCATACTCAATCCTGCTATCTCGGATAGTACTTTCGTACCTCAAACCAGTAGATCCTAGCAATCAGCCCTAGAATCAAGCCTACAATCCAAGTGATACCATATCACTAAACCACATCTAAAAGCCTTAACTAGACTAATAGATACTCCCAAATCTCAAAGGGAACCCAGAACTATACCTGCGTCCGTAGTCAGCCTACTGATGCCGCTAGCCCCCAACTAGAGCACAGCTCCGCTACAAAACCAGTAGCTCCCCGCTAGTGCCCGAACCTCGGGAAAAGACTAGAAACCCATCAGAAACGACTAAAACGCTCTGGAACTCTCGGAATTGGCGAGTGAAAAGTGAAGCCTCGCGCTTCTATTTATAGACAACGATCGGACGATCCGATCCACTTCGGACGCTCCGATCCGGTACAATTCGGACGATCCGATCCACTTCGGACGATCCGAACATTGCATGTCTTCCACGTGTCCAGCCACCTGTCTTCGGACGATCCGAACCCTGATCGGACGATCCGAACTCTGACATGACATGACTCGTCTGACTCCGAACAGAACGGACGATCCGAACCCACTTCGGACGATCCGAACCAACTGCGGACGATCCGAACCCGGTTTGTCCTTCCGATCCCACCGAAATACAATTAATCCAATAATTAACTCAAATTAGGCATCGGGATACTACAATGAAATTCTAGCTTTGTTGGTTGTGTGCGCCTTCGTGCTTCTTCACGTGTGTATGCTTGTTGGGTCAAGGAGAGAAGCCCACCAATTAAAGAAAACCTAGTGTAAAAACTACCAAAAGGGAGTATAGAGTTTTTATGGAATAAAACTCTATACTATATTTATTTCTCAATTAAAAAAATAACAAAATCTCTCTCCATATACTTTTCACAAGTCAAACACCATAATTAGGAGTTCTAAATCTGGTATTATCTTTACAATTTTCGAACTTCAGATTCTGTTGTGCAGACAACTAAATAATAGTCCTAAGGCATGTGTGATCACGCCTTGTGGAAAGTCCACTTCTGATTTTCTCTGTTTCAACTCCTCCACAAAGTTCATATTGACAACTTTACTTTTGATATAAAATCACATTTTCTAGCCCGTATTTATCCCAAAAGTAGAAAAATTCCTCCTACTACAAAATAACACATAAGCGTATCAATTAAGCACGTCGGAAGTGACAATAATGAGAAATACGACAAAAAAAAAACACAAACTATTATGAGTCTATCAATATACACACGCAAATATGTCATTTAAAATATTTTCTCACTCACACACCCATCATTCCCACTCAAATTAATCTATTTTATACAAAAATTGGAGCTCAATTTACACATTCTTCAATAAATTGACACATGCACCCTTCAAATTAGGGCTCTATTTTATTTAAAAATGGTAATTCCAAAAGGGGGAAAGAAGACCAACAAGAAGAACATCTAAGGTAGGAAGAGAGCGGACAAATATTAGATGAAGCTAGGAAAAGAAAACCTGAAGAGGAAAAGAAAAAGAGAGATCAATTTAAGAGAGGTGGTGGAATTTCCTTGTTTATGAGGTACTATAGTTTTTTATATTTTTATACAGGTAGGTGTATTAGGATGTATTGCTTTCACTCTTACATTATAGCAATGGAATTCATTATCTCAATGAAAATTTATTTTTCTGTTAAACTCATGCTTCTAGGGCTTAGGTTTTGTCATCACCAAACAGTAATTTATTATATTCACTACAACAATAAATGGCTATTGTGACACTTTTTTGTAGACACTTTTAATTAAATGTTGTTACAAATACTTAATAATGACACTTGTAAAAAATTAATAATGTGTAAAATAAAAAAACATATTAGATTAGTTATCATGACATTTTTAATTGATGTCATCTTTTATATGGAGGGAAACAATTACTTTTCCCACATCGTAAAAAATCGTTAAAAACTAAAAAATTTCACTATAAATAAGTGTGAGAAAATTTGAGTTAGATAAATATTGGAGGAGGGAAAATAATTGTCTCCCTCCATATAAAAAATGACATCAATTAAAAATGTCAGGATAACTAATCTAATATGTTTTTTTTATTCTCACATTTATTTTATCTAATTTCCCTCCTCCTATATTTATCCAACCCAAATATTTCACATTTGTTATTGTCACTATAAATAACATATACGACACTTTTAGTTGTCATTATAAATGATTTTAATTGACATATAAATTTGTCATTGTTACTATAATAACAAGGCATCTATAAATGTATTTAAATATGAGTTTTCCCGACATTTAAAATTGTCATTATATGAATTATTAGTAACACGTATGAAGTTGTCATTAACATCTTATAATGACATTAAAAAATGTCAGTAAGTTTAAGACGACATTGGAATAGATGACATTTGTTGGTGGTGTCACTAAAACTAAAATGCCACTAAATATTGAATATGATGACATTTATGAATGTCACCATAATCATTTTTTCTTGTAGTGATTATATCAAGTTGCCTATTACAGGTACACGACCTCCCACCTTCAGAAGAAGTCATTCGATATCAAGATATCAAGCTGTTTTTATCATCATCAGCATATTGATCTACCCATCCACTTGAGCATACAAGTATGCGGTTTGAGGACTACTAAACTATTTACCTTATCGAAGTACATCTATATACGGTAGAGTAAAGTCATCTTGAGATACAAGTCACATGTCTTACAACTCACCTACTTTATCAGAAAAATTAGAAGACTGATCATGCACGACAAAAAGATATCATAAGTTCATATTGTTTTCCTTAAAAGTCTACGCATATAACTATTTTTTTCGTCAGTGAACTTTTCCACTGTTTCTAATACTGAACAAGCGGCGGCTGAAGAAAACTTCTTGGTTCTTAAACCACCAATGATCATTCAATTGTTGATCTTGCTTCAACCGTTGGGAAAACCCAATCGGAGTTGCTTTTCTCTTCCCTTGATTATACTAACCTTGAATCAGATCCTTCTATAGTTGTTGAGATGGATGAACCACTATCAAAGGTACCTCTAAGTTCAGTGGATGAAATGGTGAAGTGTATGATGGACTTCGATCTATTTGGTGATCGGTTCACTCTCATGGACACTGATCAAGACATCGGTCCCAAGAGTACATCTCTTAAGACTATGATTCAAGAATAAGCTCCAAAGTCCCCACCTTCTCAGAAGATCGTTGATCAAGCTGAATCTTCTGCTCTTTCTCTTCCATCGATCGAGTCCGACATGGAAAAAGATGCATCTCCCATTATTCCCAACCGCGAAGACACCCCTGGAGGCGATAAAATGGAGAATGTTGAGATGGGTACTAAAAATGAAAACCAGTCGGAATCTAGTGACAATGAGACTGACCCTTCGCCAACAACTGATCAGATTGTGGGTGACGTACACTTTGTAGATGTCAATTTCTATCTTGAAAATTTCCAACACCTAATGGCCAACTTTGATGATTGTTTGATGGCCTCCGATGTTGGTATCTCCAATCTCTGCCAAGTTGTTATTATAAATGTGTATGAACTCAAATCAGATATCAAAATTTGCATGGATGAGTTTAAGAGTTCAAAGAAGCACACTAACGATGTCATAGTCACATTGTCTGGATAGTTAATCCAAACCGAACAAAGACTCGAGGCTCATACTGATGGACTTCAGGCTACAATTGGCTCTCAAATACAAGAAATACTGGATTATTTTCAAAATCGTGATTCCAAAAAGGGCAAAGAAGAAAAACGAGAAGAACATCTAAGGCAAGATGAGGCTGGACGAATACTAAATGAAGCTAGGAAAAGAACAGCTGAAGAGGAAAAGAGAAAGAGAGATCAACATAAGAGAGGTGATGGATCAAGAAGTGGTGGAATTTCCTGGTTTATGAGGTAGTATAGGTGTTAATATATTTATACAGGTAGGTGTATTAGGATGTACTGCTTTCACTCTTACATTATAGCAATGAAATTCATTTTTCTAATAACTCATGCTTATGGGGCTTAGGTTCTGTCATCACCAAAAGAGAAAAAATGTTAGATCATTTAGTTTCGGTGATAACAAACAATAACTTATTATATTAGATCAAGTTGCTTTTGCAATGTATTACAGGTACTCGACCGCCCACTAAAGCTTCAGAAGAAGTCATTCAAATGGTCTCAAGATGAAAAACTATCCAAATGTTTTATCATCAGCAGTGTGTTGATCTACACATCCACTTATGCGTACAAGTTTGTGGTTTAAGTGCTACTAAACTATTTATCTTATCGAAGTACATCTATAAACGGTTGAGTAAAGTCATCTTGAGATACAAGTCACATATCTTACAACTTACCTACTTTATCAGAAAATTGGTAGACAGATCATGCACAACAAAAAAGATATCAGAAGATCAGATTGTTTTCCTTAAAAGTCTATTACTTTTTTTTTTGTCAGTGACCGTTTCCTCTTAGATTTGGTAAATGTCAAATTTCCCTTTAATTAAATTGTACGATAAATCAAGAAATCAAGTTGCTTTTACAATGTATTACAGGTACTCGACCGTCAACTAAAGCTTTAGAAGAAGTCATTCAAATGGTCTCAAGATGAAAAACTATCCAAATGTTTTATCATCAGCAGTGTGTTGATCTACACATCCATTTATGCGTACAAGTTTGTGGTTTAAGTGCTACTAGACTATTTACCTTATCGAAGTACATCTATAAACGGTTGAGTAAAGTCATCTTGAGATACATGTCACATGTCTTTACAACTCACATACTTTATCAGAAAATTGGTAGACAGATCATGCACAACAAAAAAGATATCAGAAGTTCAGATTGTTTTCCTTAAAATTCTATTACTTTTTTTTTGTTAGTGACTGTTTCCTCTTAGATTTGGTAAATGTCAAATTTCTCATTAATTAAATTGTACGATAAATCAATAAAGTACGATGACTACAATACTATTGCATTACTGCTCATTTTTAAGCCACAATTGAACGTTGAAAGGGAAGATGTAAGAAGTACTATAAATAGGGAATGTCAAGAAGAGTTTCAAATATGGAGAAATATGACGACTACAAGACTTTATACACTTGAAGTATTCTCTGAAAATATTTATGAGTACTCTTAATCTTCAAAAAATCTATACTTCTCAACAACTCTCACATCAAAGAACATTAATCATATCTTCAGGATCATCAATGATTCTCTCAAACCACTCGACCGTTTATATTCAAAATGTTCGAAGAGTTGTTCGACTGTTTGAATACGAAGATTCATTACTTTACTTTACTGATGTTATATTAGTTGTTAGACTATGATTCTCAACTGTTTGAGGTTAACGAAGAGTTTCACCTAGGTAGTGGATAAGTTCTAAGGTCGAAGTGAGTTGTTACGTACAAAGCATATAAAACCAAAACTTTTCTAGTGGAATTCTTCCTAAATGAAAGAATGGGTGAAATATGAGTTTAAATCTCTAAACATCTATAAAAATATTGTGTCATTTACTTTACTGCATTTAAATATATTGCTTACTTGCTATATTTGAGTATATAATGTTCATAAGAACCATCAGACCGTTTTTCGTACAATCTGTGGTCTGAGCGTTTCTTAAGTATTGAAAAAATCAGGTCTTGCATAGATGACACTATCAAAACATATCGCATTATTAGTAGTGTTTTTGAGAAATTTTTTACAAAGTTTATTCTCCTTATTCTAAATTCTACCTCGTTTTTATCATATATGATATAATTTAAGGTGGGAAGAAGGTAGATTTGTATCAATTTGACATGAACAAATGTGTATGGGTAGTTGACAAGTATTAAATAAATCAATATTGTTTTATGTGAGGAGACAGTTTCCAAAGTACAATAGTTTTCTACGAGGGGACAGTTTCCAAATTACAATCGCGCTTGCCAAGTAAATTATTGGAGTAAAATAACATATATGAAGTCTCTTTAAAAGAAAACATAAGAATTATAATAAATTAATTTGATTGCTTCAAATTTAATTTTATTGTTTTTGACATATCTATTTATTACAATATCGTTCCAGAATTGAATAAAAAAACATATTTTTATGTATCATAAGATATTACAAATATTATCTTATATAGTATTGGATAAACATACAAGCTAAAATTCATCATTTCAAGTTATCAAATTAATATGAATAATTTTTTTTAAAAAATAATTGAAAAGAATCACTAAATCCATAAAAATTGATTTATCATTTTGGAGTCATTCAATTTTCTTTCAGATCTATACATTTCCGAAGTGAATCCTTTAATTTTCTCTATGTACATTTTTTTTTTTGACCAGCAAAATGTATCCATTTTATTAAGAAAGAACCAATGTTCACAGATACAAATTAACCAACCAAGAAGGAAATTCTCCATTCACCCAACAAAAAGGCGGAGAGGAAATAAATTAGGAATTGAACTGCGTTTGGTGTGAAAAATAAATTAAGAATTGAATTACATATTTTTATTTTATAAACCATTGTGTTATCCATACATATGGATTTATAATATTCCATATAGAGTGAGATTCATGTGAGACCATCTCACGGATCTTAATATGTGAGACGGGTCAACCATACTCATATTCACAATAAAAAGTAATACTCTTAGCATAAAAAGTAATACTTTTTAATGGATGACCCAAATAAGATATCCGTCTCACAAATACGACCCGTGAGACCGTTTCACACAAGTTTTTGTCTTCCATATATTATGTTTTTCGTCATCCCATTCTTCAAATTACCAAACTAAATGACGCGTTAATATATGATATCAAAAAACACAGTGTAATGATCACATATGATCCGTGGACCATAAACATGATATAGTTTTTTTTATCTAAATTTTTGTTATAAATGTAAATTAATTAAAAATGTCTACATATTAAATCACATCTAATATATTATAATAGTATACTAAAATCTAAACTAAAAAGATTAATTATAGAAGATCACTTTTAATTGGGTCGAACATCATTAACACGCACACATATACATATATTAGCGTTACTTTTTATGATAATAGAAACTGCATTCGCTATTAAGATTAAGCGCTTATCAATAGGCCAAAAGCTATATGTGTTAGTCAATACATAACTTTATTTCCTTATACTTGTGACAATACAGAGTGCACCTATTTGAGTGTTAAATAGACGGATTGTTAGGCTCATAAATCAGATTTATCATTTCTCTGTTGTCGGTCCTATCCTCAGCAAAGACAATATTGTCCGTTAAGATCTGACACCACTCTTTTACGGTTTACCTAATCAATCATATGTTTGACGTATGATAACTTTCAGAATGTCACTTATTTCCTTAATACTCTTACTCATTCACGCTTAACCCAAGATTCACCTTTTAAGAAGTATATAAATATGATTCTTGGAAGACTTGAAACTTCCATGAGCCCGAGGACATGCATGTCTATCTGTTGGTTTTGTCCATATCTATTATAGATCATTCTTATCATTTTTATACCACCTGCCATGTCCCCATCAAAGACAGTATTACATGTTAAGATCTGGAATCATTCTATTACGATCCACCTAGCCAACCAGATGAAGTGACATAATGTCAGCAGCTTAATCCACGAGAACTTCTCAGTCACCTATCTAAGTACTACTATCATTCAAGCACGTTAGACGAACATTATCCTTCGATGTGCACTAAGTAAACTCCAAACTAACACAATATATAGCCTGCAAACAACGATACTCAGCTAAAATGCATTGGAAAAACCTTATGTAACATGCTCATCCAAAAAAATGTTAATAAGAAAAATTAAACTTCTAACTACCGGTCAATACTTGACTATTTTAGCAAGACAAACACACCGTATGATTATGTTATCGTTACTTTGATGCTACCTAACAAACTTCTAAAGCATATTATTTACAAAACAATGGTTGGAATAATACATGCCAAAGGTAACACATGTGTTGGCAGGAAGCAAGAGGCATGCGTATATTTCATATCCAATAATATATAGTACATAGTAATAAAGATCGTAAAATATATAATGATAATTATTTGCAATTTAACTGTTAAAATCATGTCCACTCTCCAATAAAAAAGCTGAATTAATGGGTTTGGATTCCCGAACCGCTACTTTTTCAAG
This sequence comes from Primulina eburnea, assembly GCF_022965805.1. NCBI lineage: Eukaryota > Viridiplantae > Streptophyta > Magnoliopsida > Lamiales > Gesneriaceae > Primulina > Primulina eburnea. The sequence goes on along the minus strand of NC_133106.1, from coordinate 9,202,325 downwards.
TTTCAAGTAGATAGAATGGATTTGATCAGACTTATCAGAGTACCTCAATCGAAAATTATACTATTTGGTTAACAGAGTTATATATCAATTATAAACCTGATGTATGGTTCAAATTTTCCGAAACTAAATCGAATTCATCAAATTTATAAGTTTTCGAACTTAAAATCAAATTCAAGTAGATATGACTAAATTTCAACTTCGTATAAAAAAAATTATTAGAATTCACTTGAATTGGACTAATTTATTCAGGAGTTACACTATATCTTAGAGCATTCAATGCTTGATAGAAGTCTTGTAAGCCGTGATATGGTGATCCCAAGGACCAGTGTCGATCTCAGAATATGTCTAAGTTGACTGTTCATCAACATGATATATAGAAGGTCCCGCTTGATTTAAACCTACGGTTCCCAAACTTTGCGTTATTACCGGCATGACTGCATCAAAATCGTAATCACTTACGTTTTGCAACACTGGCGATGAATCAACATACAAGTACATGCAATCCAGTGCAGACAAATCAAAGATAAATTGTAGACTATCATCATCTGTGATATAGACATCCTCTTCAATTTAACGAGACAACGAACTATAAGAATATTTCGTGGACAATTTGATGGAGAATTTTGATGGGTCGATCTCCAGTATGTGATACACATAATTCACTAATTTGGAAAATGTAATAGACCGTGAAATTTTCATGGGCCTGTTCACAGAGATACTATATCCAACCCTACCATCTTCAATAATAACATAACCACCTACGTAAAATAAGACCATCACAATATCTATATCTGGAGCGAAAACTAATATATAATGTCATACAATCATAAAAAAATTTAATTATGAGTTTATTACACATATAATAAAATATACTTATATTGTATTAAATTTCAAAAATCACTTAAATAATTACTATTAATATTATGTTATTAAAATTTCAAAAATCACTTAAATAATTACTATTAATATTATGTTATTAAAATAAATATTGTCAAATCAATTTAATTACAAAATAAATTGTTTCAAACCTATGTATTTATGATAAAAAAAATATGTTACGAAAAGTTTTTTTATGATATAAAATAATATTTTCAAAATTGTTTTGTATATAACCACATAATATAATTTGACAATAAAATTTAATATAATTTACTTATATTAAACTTTTAAGTAAATTATGTCAAAACATATAGTTGGATAAAATTATGTTAATTATAATTATTAATTTCATATATTATTTTGTATTAACATAATGTAATATCTAAGCTTGGTGAACGGTACGGTTTAAGGTTTCATATGTTTAATGACTACTTGGTTAATTTTAAGTATAGTTTTGATGTTAAGAATGGCGATTTATGATTTATAGTATTGTTGATTATAGATGATGTGTTGTTATATTGTAGCGACGTTACGATTAAATTCATGATAAATTTTATGTTGAGCCAATTGGTATGAGGATTGGAGTGGTTAGATAAGACATAGAGGTGCAACTTTCTTGTTGAGAGCGTTGCCAAAATATGAGGAGAAGCGACGTTGCAATTCGATTTTAGTTGCAAAGTTTATTGTTGGCTTCAGATGACACTGCACCCGCCCCAGAATAGATACCGCACCCGCGGTGATTGGACAGTAAGGGCATCGCACCTGCGGTAGGAAACCCAGCGCACCCGCGGTCATTTCTTTCGGATTTTTGGATGTGGTACATTATGCGTAGCGCACCCGCGGTCCAAGGGCTAGCGCACCCGCGGTCGATGATCAGTAAAGTCGTGTTTTGAAGTTTTAAGTGATTAAATACAAGTGTTTGCTCTTATTTTGCCTCATTTCCTCCATTCTTCTCGGTTCTTCAGCTCAAGGGGAAGCTAGGGTTCTTATTTCTTTCTTTTGTTTCTTTGATTCAAGCTTCTTGTTGGGTTATTGAAGTGAGAGCAAGATCATTTTGGTTTTAAGGAGCTAAGGTAATCTTGTGGTTTAGTAATTTTTGGATTGTGGTGTTGGGGGGAAAAAATTATGGAAATTATGATTGTGTTGGTTTTATGGGTTTTATGGTATGGTTATTTGATTACTAAGTTGTTGATGGTTCAACACATGGTTTATTGTTGTAGGATTTGTACCAGAGATTAGAATCAAGCTTTTTATTGGTTGTAAGTGGAATTCATCTCTTGTGCTCACATGAAGTATATGTATTGTATTTCAATGGTTTTAAAATACTATTTCCTTCCATTTGATTCATGTTATGTATGAATACACTTTGTTGTATATTAGAGGCTTTTATATGTCTCATTTATATACAAGGGAATGCAAGAGAAAAGAGTATTCAAATTGTTTTGTTTTAATGTCCAAGAGAGATTTCAAATGATTTATTGGATTGATAAATAGATAGTCAGAGATTGCATGCAATTAGTTGATCAACGACCATAGGCTTATATCCCGACAGAGTAATCGATTTATATCGATGTGATATAGGTACAGAGACAGAGATACTATTTAGATATCAATCCACAAGAGAAAAGAGAAATACCATCGTTATGATTATGTTATACTATTTTATTCCATGTTTCAAGAGTTAGATGGTATTTAATGATTTCAAAGTCATGTTTTACACCATATGATATATGTAGATTGCTATGTAAGAGTTCCACTTGTTGAGTTTTATACTCATTCCAGTTATTCCATGTGATGCAGATAAGAGTGACGAGCCGGGACGTTGATTGGAGCCGAATTCATATGTACAAGAGATGGAAGGAAAAAAATATTTTGTTAGCATTTTTACATAATCAAAATGATATTTTGTATTTTGATACATCACTTTATTGGTCATGTATATACTTTTGATTATATATTGAAATTTATTTATGTCAAGAAAATTTTAAATCCTTCTTTCCTTTAAGTAAAATATTTTTAAATTCCGCTGTTATTTTATTAAATCAATCGAGGGCGTTACATTAAGTGGTATTAGAGCAACGTTTTTCGGATCAATACATATGACTTCGTCTACTTTCAACAGTCCGGGTATGTCTTCTCCTATGTCTATTTATTGTTATTGGTTGATATGTATTATGTGAACACATTGTAGGATTTAATGCCTCCTAAGAGAAAAGCTTCAGATGGTGATGATAGTTCCTCATTAAGAGTTGTCGACGAGTTCGGCAAATTACTGAAAGAGCAAGCCAAGGTTCATAGTGAGCAGATTCAATAGTTGCTTCGTTTGCAAGTTTCAGGTCAAGGTAGAGGCCAAGGAAGAGACCAAGTGGTTCAAGCAGTTGGGACTGATGAGATCTTTACTGCTTTTAAGTGAATGGATCCGCCTGAGTTTGCAGGAAGCACTGATCCATTGGTGGCTGTAGAGTGGATTAAAGCACTTGAGGCAATATTTGATCATCTCAATTATAAAGACAAGGACAGAGTTGGTTGTGCAGTATTCATGCTAGTCAAAGCTGCACGTATTTGGTGGAATGCTACTAAGGTAGGTGTTGATGTTCCGACATTAAAGTGGCAAGATTTCACGGATCTTTTCTATGACAAGTATTTCCCAGATGCACTTCGAGCTCGGAAGGTGACTGAGTTTTTAGAACTTCGTCAAGGAAGTATGAATGTTGACGAGTACGTCTTGAAGTTTGAGGAGGGCTATCTATTTGCCCCATATATTGCCTCAAATGACGAAGACAAGGGTAAGAGTTCTCATTTTATTAGAGGACTTCGAGCAGAGATCAGGAGGGACATCAATATGTCTAAGGTTGTGACATTTAAAGAGATTGTGGCTAAAGCATTGTTAGCCGAGCAAGATGAGAAGGATATTGCTTGAGTGAGACAGGCGAGGCAGCAGGCTGTTGCTCCAAGAGGTCAAGGTTCGAGCCAAAGAGAAAAAAGCAGTTACAAGGGGAAAGGCAAGATGGAGCCGAGTTCTAAAGCACCGACAGTCCCATTTGATCCAGAGAAGCCGTTGTGTCCCAAGTGCAGCAAGTCTCACAGGGGTGAGTGCAGGTTTGGAACTCACACGTGCTACCGATGTGGTACTGCATGCCATATCGCCAAGGACTGTTCGCGAGGATCGAGTAAAAAGAAGGTGCAGGGTCGCATCTTCACAATGATGAAGGAAGGTATAAACCCTGATTCTTCTGTGATCTCTAGCACTATCTTAATTTCAGGCAGAGTAGCTACGACATTAATTGATACAGGTGCTACTCATTCTTTTATATCTGAACTATTTTTGAGATCTTTGGGTCTAGTTCCTTCTGTTCTTCCCCTCCTGTTTAATGTTGTATTGCCTTCTGGGGATGTGTTATGCCCAACGTCTATTATGTATGCGTGTTCTATTCAAATTGTTGAGCGAGTGGTTTATGCCAATTTAATTTTTATTCCGATGGTTGCTTTTGATATTATACTTGGCATGGATTGGCTATCAACTTATCGTGCAGTGATTGATTGTGTTGCCAAGATGGTGAAATTTGCAGATGATGAAAATAAGAAAGGTTTGCTCGCCAGTGCAGGTACTTCGCCGGTCCTTCATTTTATTTCATGTCTTGAGGCTAAGAAGTTGTTGTTTAGAGGTTGTGATGGGTTTATGGCTTCGATTGTTGATACAGATAGAATTGTGAAGTTGAATATTGATGATATTAATGTTGTGAGCGAGTTCCCTGATGTATTTGAGGATGATGTGCCGGGTTTACTGCCGGACAGAGATGTAGAGTTTGTGACCAATCTAGTTCCGAGGACGGTTCCTATTTCCAAAGCTCCGTACAGAATGGCCCCGACAGAGATGAAAGAATGGAAGACGCAGTTGCATGATCTATTAGATAAAGGTCTTACACGGCCGAGTTCTTCACCTTGGGGAGCTCTTCGTTAGAAAGAAAGACGGGTCTTTGCGGCTGTGTATTGATTGGGAAATCAACAAAGTGACAATCAAGAATAAATATCCGTTGCCACGGATCGACGACATTTTTGACCAACTGCAGGGGGCTACAGTGTTTTCGAAGATTGATCTGCGATCTGCCTATTACCATTTGAAAGTTAGGGAGTCTGATATCCTTAAGACGGTGTTTTGGACCAGGTATGGTCATTACGAATTTCTTGTTATGTCGTTCGGTCTGACTAATGCTCCTTTAGTCTTCATGGATCTTATGAACCGGGTGTTCAAGCCGTATTTGGATAGCTTTGTCATTGTTTTCATCGATGATATATTGATTTATTCCAAGACCAGAGAGCTTCATGCAGGGCACCTCAGGGTTGTTCTTCAGTTGTTGAGAGAGAAAAGGCTGTATGCTAAGTTGAAGAAATGTGAGTTCTGGTTGGAGCAGATTTCTTTCTTAGGCCATATTGTCTCGAAGGATGGTTTAGCTGTTGATCCAGCAAAAATCGAGGCGATACAGAAGTGGCCTATCCCTACTACTGTATCAGAGGTACGCAGTTTTCTTGGTTTGGCGGGTTATTATCGTCGTTTCATTTCAGACTTTTCCAAAATTGTCCTGCCGTTAACCAATCTGACGAGGAAGACTGTGAAGTTTGAGTGGTACAATGAATGCCAAAGTGGATTCCAAGATTTGAAAGATAGGTTGACGACAGCTCCAGTACTTGCACTACCCAGTGGTACAAAAGATTTTGTTGTTTATACCGATGCGTCGAAGAAGGGCCTTGGTGCAGTGCTGATGCAACATGGAAAGGTTATAGCTTATGCTTCTCATCAATTGAAAGACTACGAGAAAAATTATCCTAGGCATGATCTGTAACTGGCAGTTGTGGTATTCGCCCTGAAAATATGGAGACACTATTTATATGACGAAAAATGTGAAATTTTCATGGACCACAAGAGTTTAAGGAATTTGTTTTCTCAGAAAGAACTTAATATGCGACAGAGAGGTGGTTAGAACTTGTCAAATATTATGATGTGACGATTAGTTACCACCCTGGGAAGGAGAATGTTGTAGCGGATGCATTGAGCCGTAAGTCAAGTTCCTCTTTGAGTTCGATGATCCAGAAGCCGTTGTTGTTAGACTTGCAGCGAGAAGAGATAGCTTTGGTGGTACCGGGAACCATCGCTCACTTTTCAGCGTTGATCATTCGGGCTACATTGACGGACATGATCCGTAGAGAGCAGGACAATGATGCACAGTTGATAGAGATGAGAGCCGGAGCAAAAGAGAGAGGTAATTCAGAGTTTGGGATGAATAGAGATGGTTTGATGACATTCAGAGGCCGTATATGCATTCCTACTGGTGATAATATTCGGCGAAACGTTTTGACAGAGGCATATACCGCGCCATACTCGATACATCCAGGTAGTATCGAGATGTATCAGGATCTTCGAAAACTCTATTGGTGGCTAGGTATGAAGAAAGATATTTCTATGTTTATTTCTCAGTGTCTAACTTGTCAGCAGGTGAAAATCGAACACCAGATACCTGCTGGGACATTACAGTCATTACCGATTCCTCAATGGAAATGGGAGCACATTACAATGGACTTCGTGATTGGTCTTCCCAGAACGCAGAAAGGCTATAACTCTATTTGGGTTATCGTTGATCGGTTGACCAAGTCAGCGGATTTTCTCCCAGTTAAGACGACGTATTCCATGAACCAGTATGCCGAAGTCATATGTACAAGAGATGGAAGGAAGAAAATATTTTGTTAGCATCTTTACATGATCAAAATGATATTTTATATTTTGATACATCACTTTATTGGTCATGTATATAATTTTGATTATATATTGAAATGTATTTATGTTAAGAAAATTTTAAATCCTTCTTTCCTTTAAGAAAATTTTAAATTCCGCTGTTATTTTATAAAATCAGTCAAAGGCGTTATACATAAACATATTTACAATATTATAAATTATATTAAAATAATCGATATTATATAAGTAACTATACACTGTTTCACAATATAAATTTTTATAAATTTTTTTTAACAAACGTAACAAAATACTTTATAATTCCATTAGTATTAAGTACAATAATATTAATTCATTCTTATATTAAATTACATTAATTATATTAAAAATACTAAAAATCACAAAATTAAATTTATAATTTTTTAATATTCTTACTTTTTTTTATATTGTGATTAATATTGAATATATACTATTTAACAAAATTATATTTATTCGTATAATGCTAGTGAAAAAAATTATAATTACATTGATACAATATAAATAATACAAATAAAATATTAAAAAATTTACTTAGATTACCTTTTCAAGTTATACAGAACTTGTAATAATATCAACAAACGATGTTAATATCTGAAATAAATGAAAAACATTATCAAAAATATTACACAAAACAAAATATTACTTCTTAATATATAATTATAATATTATCAACGAAATTAAACATTACCTCTTAACACCTCTTTGAATGAAATGGATGACAAAATCAACAAATAATATTATTACAAGGCCGAAGGAGAAAGAAGGATTTTACGTAAATGAATCGGAGGAAGGAAACAAATTGCGATAATGAATAGGAGGAAAGAATATTTTGAGCAGATGAAACCGAAGAAATGCGCGTAATTTTAAAGGGGAGAGCATTGCTATTTAAAGGCGGAGTCACGGATACTGTCATGGATTCTGAATCCGGTCACAGATTCTTATTTTTTTAAAAAAATTTAGAATCCGGTATAATAAACAACGGATTACAATATTTTTACACACTTCTCATTTTTACAATATTTTAATGAATCGTTTTTTAAATAATATTATTTTTAAAAAAAAGCATTATTGTTTATATAATAAAATTTTTATAATATTGTTTAGTATAGAGAATACATTTTAAGAAATATTTTCAATAAGAATCTATTTTAATTAAAAAAATTTATATAATAGCGAGTCCTAATTATTTATATATCCAGAGCTAGTAGAATGGAGAAACTAAACGAACACTGTGTAGACAAACCACATTCATCTTCGCTCCCAGAATCCCTCCATTTCAAGTCCATCGCCGGTGTATTACGGCGAGTTCTCGGCAGCCTTCAAATCTACATACAAGATGAGCAGAAGAGAATGACAAGCGATCAGTGTGCTCTTGTTCGCAATGTCACCTTCGTGCTCCGAGTGCTTATCCGATCTTCTCTGCGGCGAGGATTCCGACATTATTTTCTCCGATTATGGAGATGAATCGCTGTAATCCTCCCCAGAACTCAAATCCAGGCTTCCGGAACCCGAGGAATCTATCGTCGGTGAAGGAATTTTATTTCTTGATATATTTTCTTTTTTAATATCTTTAATGTTTTGCCTTTCTAGACACGAGAATAATCTCGAACTTATGATATGATCTAGTGTAGATTTATATGACCAATAATATCTTTAAGATATGATATAATATTTAAGATATGATATCCTTGTTTTAAAAGAGTTTGTTTCCTAATGAAATTGGTTTCCATGTTTAATAGGACTAAGAAGAGAAGGCAGTATAAATAGGAGAAGAAGATACAGAGCTAAAAACTTTTGGAGAGACGAATTCGTACGATGAGAGTTTGTTTGATTGAAGCAATCTCGCGTCGTTGATAAAGTGTTGCTGTGAAGTGCTGACAACATCTGAAGACAACACCTAATCACTGTTTTGATTAGTGCATTGATTTTTGAAGACTTTTCACTTCTCAGTTGATGCATCCTATGTATTTTGGTTATACGGTTTGCTAGAGCTTTAGGAAGCAATTTGTTACTCGCCTTAATAAGGGAGTTGTTTTATTCTTTCACTAGTATTGGTTTTTGTAAACTTACAAGTTTTTCTAGTGAATTATTTTTCCCTGAGGTACCGCACAAGTATTTTATATTTGTGTATAATTTATATCTCGTCTCTCGTATTGTTATCATTCCAGTTGCGTGTTAATGTGTTAAATTACAATTTCCGCTGCATGTTGTCGTGGGTGTTACAACACCTACGCACAACACCTACATTCTGATACACACAACACTCACCCTCATCACACTCCCACTGTGGGAACGGAACTTTCAATTGGTATCAGAGCCTCCACTTGACGCTACTAAGTGAGATCCTGTTTTGTTTTCACAGGTAAAAAAAAAAAAATTATGGATGCATCAACTAACACTGTTTTTAGACCTCCCGTGTTGGATGGATCAAACTATGCATTGTGGAAAGTAAAGATGAGGGTCTTTATAAAATCCATTGAAGAAAGAGCTTGGCAACATGTACTTGATGGTTGGAGCCCACCAAAGATCGAGGATGCTGATGGAGACACTCGGCTCAAACCTGAAAGTACATGGACAATAGATGCAGTGCAAACTTCAAATTTTAATTCCATGGCTCTCAATGCTATATTTTCGTCTGTTGACACAAGGATGTTTAATTTAATCACCAATTGTGTCTGTGCCAAAGAAGCTTGGGATATACTTCAGAAACATTGTGAAGGATCCGAGAGTGTGCACAAAACTAGGCTAAGGACGGTGGCATCAAAATTTGAAAGCTTGAGAATGGAGGACAAGGAGTCTATTCTTGAGTATTATAGCCGTTTGAGACAACTTTCTAATGAAGCTCATAGTCTTGGAGATCCCATGCCCAATGAAAGATTGGTGAACAAAGTTTTAAGATCTCTTCCTGAGAGATTTAATGTCAAAGTTTGTGCAATTGAAGAATCTAAAGACACTTAAAAAATCAATCTGGATGAATTAATGAGTTCTCTCAGAACTTTTGAGATGAATCTTGATTTACAAAAGAAGGATAAAGGGAAGACAATAGCCCTTGAGGTTTCTACCGACTCTTATGATGAAATCCTTCAAATATCTGAAGAGGTGAATGAGTCTGATTTAGGTGAAGATTCTATCTCTCTAATTACTGAGAAATTTGATGATTACTTGAAGAAAATGAGAGAGAAGAAGAAAATTGGACAAAAATCTGTGCTGCCCAACATCACCACTTCTGCAAAAGTTCAAAAGTTTACTCCTATGAAAGGACAATTTCGACCAAAGAATGAATTGCAAATCCAATCAAATGTCAGAAATCTGGATTCAGTGCAATGTAGAGAGTGTTCTGGATTTGGACACTATGCCAATGAGTGTGCCAATCGACTTCAGAGAAGCAAAGGCATGGATGTCACTTTGAGTGATGAAGAGTCTGATGATGATCAAGGATCAAATGAATCTAAAAATCACACATCGTTGTCTGCTGTGGTCAAGGAAAAATGCTTAATGCAAATCAATCCTCTGGGTGTTGCCACAAGTGTTGCAATACCTGGTCGTAACATCTCTTCAAATTCAGTGTGTCTCAATTCTACAACCAATGGTGAATCAAGTCAGTCTGAAACCCAAGAAGTAGATGATGATGAAGTCACTCTGGAAAGTGTGCAGACAATGTATGAAGAATTAAATGAAGACTGGATCAAAAGAAATAAAGTGAATGCAATTCTCTCCAAAGAAAACACTGAGCTGAAGTCATAAGTATCACGACTTGAAGTGATCTTAAGCAAGAAAGATCTGGTTATACAAAGTCAAGGAGGAGCTTGAAGAAGCAACTCAAATTCTTGCTAAGCTTAATTCAAGTTCATCCAAACTTGATTCACTCTTGATGATTGGAAAGAATGACAAAGCTGGACTTGGTTATATGAATAACCTGTTTGAAATTGGAGAATCTTCCAATACTGAAAGAAAACCAACTGTCTTTGTCAAAGAAAGTGCTGAAATCTCGAATGCTACATACACTGGAAAAAATGCTTCATCTAAAAGGCAAATATCTACCAAGAAGTCCAAGTCCAGGAAACACCACTTTATCTGCCACTACTGTTTTAGACCTGGACATATCAAACCCTACTGTTTTAAACTGAGAGATGACTACAAGAGATGGGAATCTGAACAGGTGTTGCCTCAGGTATTGTACAACACCCGGCGCAACACTGCCAATAAGAAACCATCGGTAAAAGGGTTTGGGTGACAAAGGCTAATATTCAATGTTCTGTTATCTATACTTCATTAAAAACTAACATTGCATGGATATGGTACTTTGACAGTGGGTGTTCACGCCATATGACAGGTTCTAAAGACCATTTGATTGACTATGTTGAACTGAGGAATGATCATGTGACATATGGTGGAGGTGCTAAAGGAAGAATAGCTAGCAAAGGGACCTTGAATGTTGATGGATTGCCTAATCTACACAATGTGCTTTATGTCGAGGGACTTAACTCAAACTTAATAAGCATAAGTCAACTTTGTGATGATGGTTTACATGTTAAGTTTGATAAAGACAATTGTGAAGTTTTTGATAATACTGATACTTGTATTTTGACAGGTACAAGGTCTGCTGACAACTGTTATCAACTTGGAGAGGACCTTGTGTGCAATCATTCAAATGTGAGTGAATTAAACTTGTGGCATCAAAAATTGGGTCATGCAGAACTTCAAGACATTAAAGAACCTTGGTAAGTACGATGCTGTGAGAGGTATGCCTAATTTATCCTATGGAACTCCTTATGTTCTTGGTGCATGTCAAAAGGGTAAGCAGACACGTGTTCCCCATCAAGTGTTGCAACACTTTGGGACAACACGGTGTCTTGAACTCTTGCACATGGATCTTATGGGTCCAATGGAAGTGGAAAGCCTTGGAGGTAAGAAGTATTCATGTGTTTGTGTGGATGATTTCCTCGTTTTACATGGGTAATTTTTCTTAGGAAAAAATCCGACACATTTGCTGTTTTTAAGAAATTACATGCTAAGATTACTAATATACATGATTTGAGGGTTGGTAAAATAAGGACCGACCATGGTAAGGAATTTGAAAATTCATACTTTACATCATTCTGTGAAAAGAGGGGGATAACTCATGAATTCTCTGCCTCTAAGACTCCTCAACAAAATTGAATAGCCGAAAGGAAGAACAGAACATTGCAAGAAATGGCTAGGGTCATGTTGAGTTCAAAGAATATTTCAAAACGATTTTGGGCCGAAGCCTTAAACACAACATGTCATATTTCAAATCGTGTGTACTTAAGGAGTGGTTCTACTATGACATCCTATGACATTATCATGGGAAATAGGCCAAACCTAAAGTACTTTCATGCTTTTGGGTGTGTATGTTATATTTTAAATGACCGAGATCATCTTGCAAAGTTTGACTCTAAAAGTGACAAGTGTTTATTCCTTGGTTATTCATCCAATAGTCGTGTATATCGCATGTATAATCTTAGAACAAGAACGACTATGGAATCTATTAACGTCGTTTTTGATGATCTTGCAGATCTAATGGAAAAAACAATCGAGGATAATGTTGATGGGCTACTGAACATAAGTGAGACACTGCCTAACACAGATGTTGTACCCGGTGTTGTAACACCTGAGACAACACCTGCACTGGCAGAATCAAATGATGAACCAGGAGAGAATGCTGAAAATGATGATGATGTAACCAATGAAGGGATTGATATTCCCAGTAAGATTCAGAAAAATCATCCATCATCTCAGATCATTGGAGAAGCATTTGAAGGAATGCAAACTAGAAGAAAGGAGAAGGTAGAGTATCGAAAAATGACGGGTCTAGTATGCATGACTTCCGTGTACTCTCAAGTAAGCCATTCTTGTTTTGTTTCACTCATTGAACCCAAAAATATAAATGAAGCCTTAAAAGATGAATTTTGGGTCAATGCGATGCATGAGAAACTGGAACAATTTGTTAGGAATGATGTGTGGATTTGGTTCCTAGACCTGATAATGTGAATGTTATTGGAACCAAATGGATTTTTAAAAATAAAACTGATGAATATGGAATTGTTGTGAGAAATAAAGCAAGGCTAGTTGCTCAAGGGTATACACAAATTGAAGGGATTGATTTTGATGAGACATTTGCCCCTGTTGCCCGAATTGAATCAGTCCGACTTTTACTTGCTATTGCTTGTCACATGGACATAAAACTATATCAAATGGATGTGAAAAGTGCCTTCTTGAACGGTATTTTGAATGAGGAAGCTTATGTAAGCCAACCTAAAAGATTTGAAGATCCACACCACCCGGACCATGTCTACAAGCTGAAGAAGGCACTTTATGGACTTAAACAAGCTCCACGAGCATGTTATGGTAGGCTTACTGAATATCTTCTTGACTTAGGCTTCAAACGAGGTGAGGTTGATAAAACTCTTTTTATTCAAAAGTCGAAGCATGATATTCTTGTGTGTCAAATTTATGTGGATGACATCATTGTTGTCGCTTCTTCGCAAAAGCATGTGGATGATTTTGTTAAATGCATGTCTACCACATTTGAAATGAGCATGGTAGGAGAATTAAGTTTCTTCCTTGGATTGCAAATTAAACAAATGCATGATGGTATTTTTCTATGTCAATCCAAGTATGCTAAGAATTTGGTAAAGAAATTTTCTGCCGAGAACACTAAACACATGAAAACTCCAATGGGGTCGAGTGAAAAATTGTCTAAATACGATGTTGCCGCAGGTGTTGACAACAACCAGTATCGCAGCATCATAGGCAGTCTTCTTTACTTGAGTGCAAGTCATCCCGACATCATGTTTAGTGTATGTTTATGTGCCAGGTACCGGGCTGACCCTAAAGTCACTCACTTAAAAGCTGTCAAAAGAATTTTGAGATATATAGTTTGGACAATTGACTTAGGTTTGTGGTACACCAAAGAAATAAACACCAAATTTAGTGGGTTTTAGTGATGCTGACTGGGCTGTAAATCTAGATGATAGGAAGAGTACCACTGGTGGATGTTTTTATCTTGGTAACAATTTGGTGTCATGGTATAGTAGAAAGCAAAATTGTGTATCTCTGTCCACTGCTGAATCTGAATATGTTGCAGCTGCTAGCTGCTGCTCACAACTTTTGTGGATGAAACAAATGATTAAAAACTATGGTTTCAACAGTGACACCTTAATTGTATACTGTGACAATTCAAGTGCAATTGATATTTCAAAAAATCCAGTACAACACTCTCGAACGAAACACATTGACATAAGACATCATTTTATTCGAGATTTGGTTGAAAAGGGTACAATTCGAATGGAATTTGTTGGAACTGAGAACCAACTGGCTGATATTTTTACAAAACCATTGAATTTTGAGAGATTTTCCAATCTTAGGAAGTCTCTCAGCTTGTGTGCATAATGATCACTCACAGATGTTGTCCTGGGTGTTACAACACCTGAGGACAACACTCAGCATGCATGTGAATTTTATTTTTAGGATGCTAGACATATTGCATTCATCCTGTTTTGTGTAAAGCCTGTACAAGTGAAAGATACTGAATGGTGTGCTCTCAGTTGAGAATCAAACTTTCTAACAAAATTCTCTGAAGTGTTGAGTATGCTCAATCTAAGTCATTAAGCAGTTAAGGGTGTTCGTGTATCACATGATCTTGTCCAATGTGGAAAATGACTTGGAAAAATCCTGAGCAATAAGGTGAAAAATAGAAAAAAAGAGAAAAATAGAACAAAAATGTTTTGAAGAAAATAGAAAAAGCTACCTGAGGAGTCCAATGAAGACCGTTCTTCTAGAGTGGGAGCTACCACTTCTAAGTCAAAATACAGATGGAAAAAGCTACCTAGAGGAGTCCAATGAAGACCGTTCTTCTAGAGTGGGAGCAACCATGTCTGAATTAAAAATGTTCAAAAAAGTTTTAGTCCAATTTGTGAGTGTTGCCAGGAGGTGTTGCCAACACCCACGTAAAGACATATCACAGTTTGATCACATGCTTGTGTATTTCATTTTTGATCATATTTTAGGCATAAATTTAAGTCATTCATTCTGATGTTATGTAAATTCATCAAGTCCAGTGGGTTATCAGTTTTTAATTCATGAAATGCAAAGAAAACCCTAACCAACATAATTTTGAAATTCCTTGATTTCTAACTGTTTGTGGGGTTAATTTGACGTGGTGTTTCATCCTGATCGTTTTTTTTAATAATGAAGTACACTGTTTCAGAAAGTTTCCGTTGGGTGAGAGTAAAAACTGGTTTGGAAAGATGCTGAAGTTACGACTCTAAAGAATGTTACCGTTGGAGGGTTGTTCTTAAATAATTAGGAATGGATGAGGAATAAAGTTACTGGTTCTTATTTTCCCTCCCATTCCAAAATTTCTCCTGCCATCACTGTTCATTTTTTTTGTCTGCGCAAACTATCTCTGTGATTCGCGAGTCTCTGTGTTCTTCGAACTACTCTACTTCTTTTGTTCTTGATTTCGCAGATGGCTGGATTTGATCCTCACGACATTTGGAGTGAAATGGCTGCACGCATGCGTGGAATGTCACCTGACACAACACCCACAGCCGAAGGCAATGTTGAGGGGATGGAAATTGTGGGTGTGCTAGAAGAACCAACTCCGCTGGAAATAATCGCCCCTGGTGAACCTGGGAACGAGATCAACGTTGAGAATCCACCGGACTTTGAAGCCCTGAATAAAGCTTTTCCCCTGCTCCTATGCGCCAAAGGTCAAAGAGAAAAGTAGGGTTCGATCCTGACTTTGTTCCAATCAAGAAACTACGGGCATCTATCTCCTCAAATCTTCTGGACCCTGATTTCTCATCTGGAGACGACTCCGATGATGATGATTTTGAGTTGGTGGCTCACCCCAAACCAACTGTTGCTGTAAAGGAACCCGTTCTACTTCTGATGTTCAAAAGCAAAACCCCGTCACAGATCCACAAAAAGTTGCAAAAGAAAGATTTCCTTATGAGCCTGAAAAAGATGAACAATCTCTGGCCGAGTTTCTTGGTCAAATTAAAGAAGAAAAGGCTGCCAAGAAACAAAGTTCTAAGGATGATGAACCTGATTCAGAAATGATGAGGGAATTTGAGCAAAACCGGCCTGGAGCTTCCGATGTTTCCTCTTCATCTTCTGTGTCTGATTTTGAATATGAGGAACAAGATGATGCTGAATCTGGAGATATTGGGTCTGAAGAAAGGGAGTCTTCTGAAGATGTTGCTGCTACTGCTGCCGGTGTTTAGGTGGATGTTGCCAACACCGAGCACAACATTGACTCTGCTGACTATGATTTAAAATCGAAGGTTGCTCTCCACTGTCACTACTGTAATGCCCTAATGCCGCCGTGTGGTGTTGGAATTCTACTGCAATCTCCTGGGCAGTGTTGGAGATGAGGACTCGGTGAAGTATGGGAGAGTGTTTGTTCTTGATCGTATCTACAAATTCTCACCTTCGGTGATCAATGCATTCTACAACACTCTTGATGTTGAGGACGTTGAAGACAATCTGGACATCAATGCTGTAACCTCTGTGCTCACTGGAGGCCTGATCAAAGTGTTCCCTGACCATCCCAAGAAGTTGAGTGCTGCCAATCTCACTTCTTTTTTCTCTGTACTACACAAGACCTCAATTTGGAATTGGACACCGTCAACCAATTCTACTACTGTGACTAGATCTCAGGACCTGGTGTTGTTTGCTATTGGTACTGGAAGGGCCTTTAACTTTGGAAAGCTGGTGCTCAAGACAGCATTGCAATATGCTGAAGGAGACTTCAAGAAAACCAAGCTGCCTTACCCTTCACTGATTTATGGAATCTTGGAATCTCAAGGTTTCATTAGGGATATTGATGAAGATCACTGTCCTGTAGGAGACTCTCTCAAGATTTCTCCTGCTTATCTCAAAGGCAACAGAAAAATCGATCTGCCTTGCCTGAATTCTAGTGTTGCTCCTGATGTTGGCAACACTGATCATACAACATATGAACCTGTGCCTGAGACTGCTGAATCGCCACCTACAGAGGTCCCTCCTACTGGTTATGTAACATTGTCTATCTCCTACATTCAAGCTCAGATTGCCTATGGTCGACAACAGATTGAAAATGCCAAGAAGACCATTGAACATTATGAAAATCAAGTGGCTGATTATGAGCTTCTGCTGGATGTTGGTGTCCATTCTGGACAAAAAATGGGAGATTTAGTTACTGCTGGAACCAGTGGAGCAAAAATGGCTGATGATGATGATGCTGGCAGTAATGAAGGCCAATGAGATTTTGGTTTGATGAGATTTTGGTTTCGGTACTTTAGTTGTTTTTATCTGATCTTAAGTTTCTCCTGATTAATGTGTTTATCTGATCTTAGGTTCTCCTGATTAATGAACTGTTTCGATGTTATGATCTGAATGTTGCAACATCTAACATACAACATTTAACTGGGTTTGTTTTCAGGGGAGGCTAAACGGTAGAAGTCAGGGGGAGTTAACTAAAGTTGGCTGAGTCACTGATTTGCTAACTCGGGGGGAGTTGAGCCATATGACCATTTTTGGGTTGTTTTGTCCAGAAAGACAAAAAGGGGGAGATTGAAAGGAATTTTATTTCTTGATATATTTTCCTTTTTAATATCTTTAATGTTTGCCTTTCTAGACATGGGAATAATCTCGAACTTATGATATGATTTCGTGTAGATTTATACGACCAATAATATTTTTAAGATATGATATAATCTTTAAGATATGATATAATTTTTAAGATATGATATCCTTGTTTTAAAAAGAATTTGTTTCCTAATGAAATTGGTTTCTATGTTTAATAGGACTAAGAAGAGAAGGTAGTATAAATAGGAGAAGAAGATACAGAGCTAAAAAATTTTGGAGAGACGAATTCGTACGAAGAGAGTTTGTTTGATTGAAGCAATCTCGCGTCGTTGATAAAGTGTTGCTGTGAAGTGCTGACAACATCTGAAGACAACACCTAATCACTGTTTTGATTAGTGCATTCATTTTTGAAGACTTTTCACTTCTCAGTTGATGCATCCTATGTATTTTGGTTATATGGTTTGCTAGAGCTTTAGGATGCAATTTGTTACTCGCCTTAAAAAGAGAGTTGTTTTATTCTTTCACTAGTATTGGTTTTTGTAAACTTACAAGTTTTTCTAGTGAATTATTTTGCCCTGAGGCACCACACAAGTATTTTATACTTGTGCATAATTTATATCTCGTCTCTCGTATTGTTATCATTCCAGTTGCGTGTTAATGTGTTCAACTATAATTTCCGCTGCATGTTGTCGTGGGTGTTACAACACCTACGCACAAAACCTACATTCTGATACACACAACACTCACCCTCATCACACTCACACTGTGGGAACGGAACTTTCAGCCGGGATGTTAGAAAACGAGAGAGGTCTCACTGAAATCAACGTCCATCAATCGGGCTATGCCTCTGTTAGAGCGGAATCCGTTGCGTGGATCCTAAAGGTATATTTCTATTTTCCGATTCTGAATCCATCGTGTTCCGGTATCCTGCTCATTACTTGGGTGTCACTTCCACACTCGATCACTATCATATCGGGGAGGCACTTTAGCATGGCTGGGATGCTATTGATAGCATGCACTACAACAATAAATGGCTATCGTGACACTTTTTTGTCGACACTTTTAATTAAATCTTTTTACAAATACTTAATAATGACACTTGTAAAAAATTAATAATGTGTAAAATACCACATCGTAAAAAATCATTAAAAAACTAAAAATTGTCACTATAAATAAGTGTGAGAATATTTGGGTTAGATAAATATTGGAGGAGGGAAAATAGTTGTTTCCCTCCATATAAAAAATGACATCAATTAAAAATGTCAGGATAACTAATTAGTATGTTTTTTTATTACCACATTTATTTTATCTATTTTTCTTCTTCCTATATTTATCCAACCCAAATATTCCCACATTTGTTATGATCACTATAAATAACATACACGACACTTTTAGTTGTCATTATAAATGATTTTAACTGACATATAAATCTGTCATTATTATTATTGTAGAACCCGTAACTTAGACTATGTATAAGTCATGCATAATTCTAGTAATTTAAAATGATTTTATTGCATGAGTATTTAAATTTAATTATTTTATTATTTATGCAGTCGTTTAAATTTTTATCATTTCAGTTAATTCAGTGAGGCCGGATTGGAGTTAGAGTTTAGAGATAAAATTTAAGATTTAGGAAAACATTCTCAGAAATTATTTTAGTTAATTAATAAGTTAATTTAAGTTAAATGGAAGTTTAAGGAATTATTTAAGTTACTTGAGGTGAGTAGAAAATAAATTCATTTAAGTTAATTAATTAAGGCGTTAGTTCACTAAATTATTTAAAGGATAGGTAAGGCTTTTAAGGGTTATAAATTTAGTAGATAATCAACATTTCCCTTCATTTTATTCCAAGAATTCGGCCACCCCTTAGTAGATTAAGCTAGGACATGCCAACTCACCTTTGACCCATTATTTGTCATTCTTAGCATTATAACCTTTTTAATTATTAATCAACCTTAATTAATTTATTAGTAAGCAATATCCTAGTCTAATTATCAAGGATAAATCGGCCATGCTCCCCCCAAGAAGATTTGTTCAATCAAATTCAAAATTTAAATGAGTGGTAGACTTGGTCTTGCATTTGAATCCCTTTATTAGTGGATCTTCCCCCTCACCTTTCCAACCATCATTCTCGCCCCTCCATCGCCGAAATTCAGAGTATTTTAGAGACAAAAATCGTGAGGTGCTAAGGGAAAAACAAGAGAGAAAATCGAGAGCAATAAAGGTAGAAAAGAAAGCACTCCACCTCCTTCGCGCCGGATCGCCTCATTCTTTCGTTTTCTTTCAAAACGAAACCAGGCATGCATATATTCTTCCTTGACTCTTCAATCAAGTCATATTATCATTATTTTTATGTTTCATGATCATCCTTTCATGTAAAAACACAAACACATCAAGAAATTTCAGAAAATGCACATGCAGATTTTCGGCCCTCCCTTTTCAAGATTCACGATTTTCTTTTGTGTTGTGGTTTCAGGTATTGGTTCGATTCCAGGCTCCCAAGGTGACATCTAGATATGTAATAGGATGAATTAATACCATGTTGGTCCAATCATTCAACCCCATACACGCTGGAAGACACGATAATGACAACAACTCCACATGTTGTCCATTTGAACCTTTCGAAATTTTGTGTTGCTGTCATATGGGAAATGAATCTGATCATGGCTGCTACAAGGCCTATAGCCATGGTTAGATCACTTCCCTAGCATGTCTATGACGTGACTAAGTCGCCCTTTTGGTGTCTCGGTCCATGGTTAATCGGTTTTTAATTAAAAACGCAAGAACAGCCCCTTCCCCATTTCGGCTTCTCACTTGTACAGCATGTGTTTTCAAAATTTTGGTGGAATGGTGTGGATCTTGGTTGGACTATGGCCCTTAGCCACGGTTCATACCATACCCCAAGATGTCTAGATCGTGCCATGGTCAATCAAATGGCCACTGGAACGACTCGAGACAGCAATCAAAGCGAAACACCTCACGCGCATGCAAAGGTGCTCTCGGGTGAACTTTTCGGATTGGTGCTGGTGTGGTGCGAATTGTGTCTGGTCTAGGGCCCATAGCCATGGTTCAAATCATTCCTTGGGTTGTTGGTAAGAGTCTCTGGTCGGTGTTTCAAGCCACAATGGCCGGTAGTCTCGAAAACGACGCAAGAAACCTAAGCACAGTTGCTGTATTTTGTGGACAACAACTTGCTGTGACGGTTCAGGGGCTCGTTCGAGTTCTTGGTTGGCTTTTAGCCTATAGCCTTGGACTAGATAGTTCCTCATTGAGTTAGGAAGGCCATGTTTTTGACCGTTTGTGATTCGGATCATTTTGAGGTCCTACGAGAATTTACGGTGCGATGTGCCAAATTGACTCTCGAAAGAGCGTTTCATGTTTTGGCCTCCATTCACCTAGATTTCGACCCTCACTATTTTAGGAGCATTGTTTCATCATTTTAGGCGTATTTTAATCATGACTACTTGATGGTTGGGTGTTGGTTCGGGTTGGCACGGAGTCATGATTAAATACGAAGTCGTAGACGCACTTGTCTCAGTTTTTGGATTTAATTGCATAGTTTGGTCAAGTAAAAGCTATTGCATATTTTTCATGGCATATTTAGGTTGCAGCGAGCCTGGGAGCGATCCAATCCATCAGTAAAAAATTATTACAGGATATTTAATTGTGTGAATTAATTATATTACGTGCAAAAATATTCATTTTGAGATTTATGCGATATTTCTTGTAGTCATTTTACTATTATGATTAAATTCGGTCCGCAGTTACCCGTCAGCTCAGTTGTTTCACCCAGTATACTGTGGCAGTAGTCTGATCAGACGTAAATCCGGTCACCAGTTACCGGTCCTGTCCTCAGTATCGGTCAGCTCAGTTCAGTTCAGGGACCACTTGCGTAGACCATAATCTCACCAGAAAATTATTACAAGCTATTTCAGTACAGGGCTCCAAGGAGCAAACATTTTTACTATGATTTTTCAGTTCAGTTATGCACGTATTATAATTGTCATGACAAGTTATTTTCACGTATGCTTCATGACATGATATTTTTATCCCATGCAAATATTACTATATTATTTACGATATATGCATGTTGAGTCTTTAGACTCACTAGACTTGATTGTTGTAGGTACTGATAATGTCGGGATCGAGGGCGGAGACCAGTGAGCTAGCTTGGGTCGGCAGTAGTGGCACCCGAGGACCTCAGTTTCAGCACTTGCCATTTTTTTTGATGCTCAAATATTTTATCAGTTGTTTAATACTTTAACTTGTTATTTTGGCAAGTAATAATTTATTCTGCTACTATTTTGAACGTTAAACATTTTATCAGTTTTTGGTATGAATGAGGCACTCCATTTATTTTAAAAGAAAAATTTTAAATTTCCCGCAAATTTTTAAATTAAAGATTTTTAGGCCTTTATAGATTGTATCAGAGCAATGGTTCTGTAAAGGGTTGCACTACTACTGACCGTGAGAAGATCATGAAGTCACGTCTTCGGTATGTAAGTTTTACAGTTACACATTTTATTTAAAGCATGAATTATTTAACAACATGTTTTCGTGAAATATTTTACGTCCGGATTTATCTTATTGTTCATTATTTAAATTTAAATAAATTATGGGATTATGCATGTTGGTTACGTATGGGTTATGTATAGAACAATATTCCCCCTAGACGCATTCTAGAGCGCACTAGAACTGAGGAGCCTCGCCAGGAGGACAGGGAGGAGCAGAGACAGGAGAGAGATTTACCACCTCCACCCCCACCGGACATGAATGCCCAGATGCTGGCTGGGATGACTCAGTTCTTCGCACAGTTTGCAGGGAACAATGTTGTGGCGACCAGGCCGACAGGGCCCGAGGCTGTATATGAGTGATTCATGAAGATGAGTCCGAAGGAGTTTTCTGGGACGTCTGACCCCATGATTGCCGAGGGCTAGATCAAGTCTCTCGAGGTTATCTTCGAGTTTATGAAACTTGGGGATGCAGATCGAGTTCGTTGTGCCTCTTATTTGTTCGGAGGAGATGCCCGCTTATGGTGGGAAGGAGCTTCAGTAGCCCTTAATTTGGCTACACTGTCTTGGGTGCGCTTCACGGAGGTATTCTACTCCAAATATTTTACTGAGGAAGAGCGCACCAGGTTGACTACTGAGTTCATGAGCCTGCGGCAAGGAGATCTGACAGTTACGGAGTTTATCCGTAAGTTTGAGAGGGGTTGTCATTTCGTGCCCCTGATCGCGAATGATGCTAAAGCCAAGTTGATGCATTTCTTAGTGGGTCTACGGCCGATCTTGCGCCGTGATGTTAGGGTGTCTGACCCTACTTCTTATGAGGTCGCTGTATCCAAAGCTCTAGCCGCAGAGCAGGATCAGCGTGTTATAGAGAGAGACCGCCAGGGCAAGCGCCCAATCCAGGTACCACACCGCCCTCCTCCTCAGCAGCATCAGCATCAGCACAAGAGGCCGTATCACGGCCCGCCCAGAAACAGAGGAGGACCTCAGAAGCAGAATCAGCAGCAGCAGGGACGTGTCGTCTCGAGGAACTTTTAGCATCCAGTCTGTCCCAAGTGCTCACACCGTCATCCTGGAGCATGTATGTATGGCTCAGGAAATGTTTTAAGTGTGGCAGCACAGACCACGTGCTGCGGCAGTGCCCCCGGAAGAATCTGCCTACCCAAGGCAGAGTTTTTGCTCTCCATGCTACGGAGACGAACCCCGATACCATGTTGATGACAGGTACTTTACATCTTTAAGTTTACATTTGCATTCCAATGTTTTGGGAATCGGGATTTAGATTTTGAACTTAGAATTGCGATAGGATAGCATGCTCTACTCAGTATTATTTGTGGGATTAAGATAGAAAAATTGTGACCTTTGCATGCCTATAAGCTTAGCTCTTGTGATTATTTGGGTTCAGCTTAGTGTTCCGAACTTTCAGGGAGAATTTTCATAGCTGACCCAGCTACCAAAGCCCTGATAGATTCAGGGGCTACCCACTAATTTATTTCGGAGGTCTTTGCCAATTTCTTCAAAGTCAAGACCATCGGGCTAGATATAGCCTATTCAGTAGTGTTGCCTTCAGGAGAAGAGATGGCAGCCACCAATGTGATACGAGGCATAGATCTTGAGCTCCATGGCAATCTTGTCTATGCGGATCTTATAGTGTTGCCGATGCCAGAGTTTGACATCATTCTAGGGATGGATTGAAAGAGGATCGGTTACGGTGACCGGAAGCGCAACGGAAGTTTAAAAATCGAATTTTTTACATGTATTTTTCGGCCACCACATTATTTTGTGCAACAAATACAATAAAACACAAAATGACATTCATAGTGTGTTAAGAAATGTACCTATCAATCACAAGGATTGATGTATGGCTCCAACCAAGGTGTAAACACCTTAGCTCTTCAATGGCAAGACCCTCTACAAGCTTTCCTTGTTCTTGAAATCTTTCCTTCAAATTAGGTCAACCACCAACAAGCTAAATCCACTCTAATTTTGCACTAGAAAAATTAGAGCATTTTTCATTTGAGAAGAGAGTGTTTCTTCAACCATTGAAGAAAGAAAAATGAGAGAAGAAAAATGGAGAGAAAAATGTTGAAGTTTCGGCCAAGTGCATGTAAGAATGAGGGAGGAGAGTCTTGTCTTGGTTGTGGGAAAAGTTGGGAGAAAAAGTTGCATGCCATGCCTTGAAAACTCAAAAAGTAGTCTCCCAACCTTTCACCTCCCATGCATGCATATTATATGGTTTTTTTATCAAAATAAAAACCATGGACTAAATTTAATTATCTCAAACATATTTGAGACTAATTAAACATTACTTGAATTTGCCCAAGTCCCACTAGTTAAATAATTATTTAAATTGAGCTCTACAAGACTCAATATGATTTAATTAATTCAACACTTGAATTAATTTAATTATTTGGACTCTACTAGGTCCACTAGTGTTTAATTAATTCAACACTTGAATTAATTTAATTTAGTCCATAATAATGTTTATGAAAATCACAATTTTCAATTACATTATTCTCTTGGCCAAATTTTAATTTAGGAACACTTCCATAAATCAAAATTTACATTTCTCTCATAGAAGTCATACTTCTATTTTTCTTTACACTTATAAACTCATTTATAAGTCGTTCAACACATTGAACTATTTTTCTCTCTTTTATAGAAGTCATACTTCTAATTTTCTTTACGCTTATAAACTCCTTTATAAGCCGTTCAACACATTGAACTATTTTACTTCTCAACGGGATCTAGAATGTTAGCACTTGTGTGACCCTCAATGGTTCATTGAAACAACTAGCTGTGGGTTCACATCTCCATGTGATTCGGACTAAACATGTCCTTATACGAGCATACCCCAATTGCTCCATTCTTACTTATCAACTCCTTGATAATAAGAACGTCAGAACTCAAGTCTGATAGTACCCAACCAATCATGTTAAACGCCTAGCAGCATCGCTTACATGATTCCCTAGGTATCAAATGATAGTGCCTGCAAGAACCATTCAATTATGGATAGCGTACAGTACGGTCCCTTCAACTCATATATCCCGATCGATTCGACAACCATTGGTTTATCGAGAGTTGTCCATGAATCGATACTATGTGTCATGTTGTAGTTGCATCGATGGTGTAATCTATGAAACCCTTTTCATAATTACAACCATACTCTGGCCAGAGATTTCAACCTACATACACATGATAACACATAGGATATCCATACCCGAAGGTAAGCGGTGAATCCCCGACTACAATGCATCGACTCCTATGTGTTTCGATAGAACACCCAACCTTGCCACCTGATGACCCCATAAGAGTCGGTAAACAAGTCAAAGTGAAATGCTAGCACATAGAGTCTCAATGTTGTCCCGGGTCATAAGGACTAATGGTGTAAAACCATAAACTAGGACGTTTCCACTCGATAAGTGAGAACCACTTGGAAAGTCCTTTTATGGAGGGTTGTTCAGTGCACTCTACAAGGAGCACCTATCTGCATGTTCAGACATCACAATGTCCCCTACCAATGAAACATGGTACTCACATCGCAGATACTAGTCTCTAACTCGAGCGGCCTATATCCTTCTTAGTGGCGGCTGAATCGACTAGGAACCGTTTAGAATATACAGTATTACAAATATGAGTTTCATGATACTCATCATATGAGCATCTCATATTCTTTCTACTATTTGTATATTCAAGGGCTTTATCTATGCAACTAGCATGGGTGTACAGATAAAGATTTGCCAAAATAATAATTTCAAATATTATTAAAATAAAGATTGCTTATACATAGAGTTTCATTGTGAACACTCGGCCAACACTTGGCTCGACGGGCACCTACTCTAACAATCTCCCACTTGCACTAGAGCCAACTACCCATATGCTTTCAAACTCATTGATTCGCGATGCTTGTCAAATAATGGTCCAGGTAAAGGCTTAGCTAGTGGATCAACAACATTATCTGCGGAGCCGACTATGTCAAAAGACACTTCTCTACTTTCCACAATCTCTCCGAGGATGTGGTACTTACTCAATACATGTTTGGACTTCTGATGAGACCTTGGCTCCTTTGTTTGAGCTAAAGCTCCCGTGTTGTCACACAACACCGGGACAGGAGCAACTCCATTAGGAATAACGTCCAACTCTTAGACGAAATTCCTTATCCAAACAGCCTCCCTTGCTGCATCTGATGCAGCAATGTATTCGGCCTCTGTGCTGGAATCCGCATTATTGTCTTGCTTGGAACTCTTCCAAGAGACAGCAGCACCATTGAGCATGAATACAAACCCAGAGGTTGACTTCGAGTCATCGATATCGCTTTGGAAGCTAGAGTCGGTATAGCCTTCCAATTTCAGTTCTCCACCCCATAGACCAAGAACAATTTATTGGTCCTTCTCAACTACTTGAGGATGTCTTTCACAGCTTTCCAGTGTGGAAGACCAGGGTTCGATTGATATCTTTTCACTACACATAGTGCAAACGCCACGTCAGGACGTGTAGATATCATCCCATACATGATGTTACCAATTGCCGAAGCATATGGAATGCGTGTCATCGCCACTATCTCTGCATCAGTCTTGGGAGACAGACTTGGATAGGGACACGCCATGACACATTGGTAGATGTCCTGTCATGGACTCATCCATCGAGAATCGCTTCACGATGGTATCAATGTATGTGGACTGGGTGAGACCAAGCCATCTTTTCGATCTATCTCAATAGATCTGTATTCTCAATACAAAAGATGCTTCACCCAAGTCCTTCATCGAGAACTTACTCGCTAACCATATCTTAGTTGTTTGCAACATTCCTAATTCATTCCCAATGAGTAGAATGTCATCAACATAAAGCACCAGGAATGTCACAACACTCCCACTGACCTTCTTATACACACACGGTTCCTAAGGATTCTTAGTAAACCAAACTCTTTGATCGTACTATCGAATCTGAGGTTCCAACTCCTCGATGCCTTCTTTAGACCATAAATAGATATCTGAAATTTGCATACCATATGCTCACTTCCGAAAGATGTAAACCCTTCAGGTTGAGACATGTAAATCACTTTCTTAAAATCCCCATTAAGAAAGACTGTCTTAACATCCATCTGCCATATCTCATAGTCATACCATGCAGCTATGGCTAGCAAAATCCTTATGGACTTGAACATTGCGATTGGGAAAAGGTTTCCTCAAAGTCAACTCCTTGTCTTTGAGTACATCCTTTTGCCACCAATCGCGCCTTGAAGGTCAATACCTTCCCATTCGCCCCAAGTCCCTATGGGAACAGTTCCCTCAGGTGGATCCACAAGATCCTACACCTGGTTCGAATGCATGGAATTCATCTCAAATTCCATTGCTTCAAGCCACTTGGATGAATCGGCATCAGATAATGATTCCTTGAAGGTCCTTGGATCACATCCATGGTTAGGCTCATCATGGCCCTCTTCAAGAAGCTGACATACCTCATAGGTGGTCTCGAGACTCTCTCGTATCTTCTAGGAGCTTGTATCTCCTCTCTTGGCTCTTCGGGTGTGGGTTCTATAATTGTGGGTGTCTCTCGAACCTCTTCGAGTTCTATCATCTCCCATTTTCTATCCAATAGAAATTCCTTTTCCAAAAAGGTTGCATTCCTAGAAACAAACAACTTTGTTTCTTGGGGATGATAGAAATAATATCCAACTTAATTCCTTGGATATTCCACAAAGTAACATAAAATGGATCGACTATCCAATTTATCTCCCACTACCTGCTTCATAAGCAGGGCACCCCCATATTCTAATATAAGAATAATTAGGAGGCTTACCCATCCATATCTCATATGGTGTATGCCTTTGAATGGACATTCAGTGGAATATCTTTTAATTTTAAGTTATAGAGATCGTTTTCAAGTTCACCAGTACCAATCAAACATTCATTCATGTAAATGTTGCAAACACCTTTGCAAAATAAACAAGAATATCCATTTTTATTAGCATAGAAATGGAAACAATGTTTTTACAAAATTAGGTACAAACAAAACATCTCATATGATTAACTTAAACTATTGTTCAATAATAAGTAAACATCCTCAATAGCCTTGGCAGCAACTCTTGCTCCATTGCCCATCCTCAAGAAGGTCACACCTTCCTTAAGCTACCTACTTCTTCCCATCACCTGTAACCCATTACAGAGATGTGAGTCACAACCGGTATCTAATACCCAAGAAGTAGAGTTAATTGAAATGTTTACTTAAATTTAGAACATATCGTTTCCAGAACACTTCTGGGCCAGATATTCCTTGCGATTTCGTCTCCAATGTCCAGGCTTCTTGCAGTGATGACAAACATCACTAGTCTTGTCAGCCCTAACTGGTCTGGCTGCCTCAACGAGATTCGGAGATTGCCTCAACAAGGGCACGTTCTTCTTGGGACGTTGGAAAGAACTCTTCTTTCCCTTCCCATGTGGATCAATCTTCGTACCAGATGAAGAACCCACATAAAGAACCAACTTCTCTTTCTTGATGGTGGATTCAAACGTAACAAGCATATTCACCAACTCCTCAAGTGTCGGTTCTATCTTGTTCATGTTGAAGTTCACCACAAAAAGGATCAAATGAGCTAGGCAATGATAACAGCAACACGTCGGTGGTCAACTCCGAAGGCAAGATCAGATCGATGCCAACGAGCTTGTCCACGAGCCCGATCATCTTTAAGCCATGCTCATGGACCGAGGCCCCATCTCGCATGTGCATAGTGATCAGCTCCTTGACGGTAGCATGCCTAAGAGGCCGAGTCTGCTCACCAAAGAGCTCTTTGATGTGCTTATGAATGTCAGCAGCATTCTTTGCATGCTCAAAACGTCTCTGCAGCTCATCATTCATAGAAGTCAGCATATAACATCTGGCTATAAAGTCATGGTCACACCATTCCTTGTAAGCCTGCAATTCCTCAGGATTGCAGTCAGTCGGAGCCTCAACAGGGGGCGACTCATTCAGTGTATATGCTACCCTTTCCGAATTCAAGACGATTTTCAGGTTTCTTAGCCAAGTGAGGTAATTAGGTCCAGTTAATATGTGTTTGTCGAGTATTATGGATATCGGATTGCGAATCGAAGACATTGTCAATTTGTACTGAAAAGTAAAAAAAAGATAAATGTTGATGACTATTTTAAAATATTTAGTAAGATATGAAGTTTGGACTTTTACTTCATAAATATTTGCTCCCACTGTTTTGACATCTTTCACTACCCTCTAGTGAAAACGGGAAACTCCTTTCCTCAGTAGGTACGTAAGGTCCAATTAGCGAATTGTGATCCCGAATAATATCAGCCAATCACAATTCCTAAAAGGCAGTTTCCAATTGCATCACAATGCAACCCTCTACGTAAACTTTTGTCTCACGTTTGATTAGGACCCAATAATATGAGGTCGTTCATCTTTACGTGTCAAGCCTTACCCATCGATGTTGAACCTTAATGGACGGTCGCCATGAGTTCCCCCAATAATATGAGCCGAAATCATGGGAGTTCCACGTAGTTCACATCACTATGTCAATGGATGTCATAGCTTTCCGGCACCCAGAGCCCCCTCAATAATATGAGCCGAGCCCCGAGTACGAGTAGCGTTCATCATGCACCCATTGTCGATGGAAGACAAGGAAATTATAAACAAATTTATAATTCCCCTTTTCGGGCTTGATATTAATTTTGAATCTTATTCAAAATGAGAGTTTTTAATTTTGAAAGGTCTCATCATTAATTTTATTTTAAAAGCTCGCCATGTTTGATCGTATGTTTGCCGGATTCATGCAACTTTGTTATTATCATAATAATAACGCACATACTCATTATTTATAACATATCATGCATATATAAGGATGATTAATCGCCCCAATACTAATGGACCGTGTGAGCTAAACACGAGCCTAGGTCCAATCCTAGGGAAATGCACGGGATGCAAATGCAACTATTACATAAGCTTCCAATATTTACATGTCTTCGATCTTCATAATCATCATGGCCACCATCTTCCAATCTTGATCATCCACTATACTAATATTTACAAATAAATATCCATGACAAATAGGGATACATCTCATGGGGTGGGAACGGGCCATAAACCAAGCCCACTTTAAATTTGATAATTATTACAATCATTCAACACAAAATATCCTAGCATACACCTAGCAAATTGGGCTTGGGCTTTTGATCATCCTTCATGCATAATATCACATATCATATACCATCAATTAATTATCACAATAATTAATTGATCCAATATTATATATCTTGATCCAATCACTAACCGCCACGATTATAAACTAAATTAACAAAGTATACAAACACCTTTGTCTACTTTCAAATTAATTTATTTATAACCGAATTTCTTATAAATCACAATTTACTATAAATAATTAAAGTCCAACTTCAATTATTTATTTTATGAGAAAAAATTTGCAACTTTTGTAATTTTAAACTTAAGGGCCCAAAAAACTCATTTTTCACCAAAAATATTTTGGCCCATTAAAAATTCACAAACATGTTAGCCATCCAATGGCCCAACAACTCAAGGCCCATGACACTTTGATATTCCAAAACACTTTTGGAAACCCTAGCCGTCATCGCCGTCGCCGGATTCCGGCAACAAAATTTTTTTTTTATTAAAGTGTAGGGGCTGTTCGGGCAGCCCCTCGGGCTGCCCTTGCTGCCCGAAACGGGCAGCCCCACGGGCAGCCCGAGCTGCCCGAAATGGGCAGCAACTTGCTGCCCAAAACCCGCCCCAATCCGGCCTTGAATTCGTTGCAAAATTTACACTCATGCGGTTAGAAATCAATCTCAATATAATATCTTGTAGTTGCTACACAAAATCGTAACCATAGCTCGGATACCACTTGAAAGAGGATCGGTTACGGTGACCGGAAGCGCAACGGAAGTTTAAAAATAGAATTTTTTACATGTATTTTTCGGCCACCACATTATTTTGTGCAACAAATACAATAAAACACAAAATGACATTCATAGTGTGTTAAGAAATGTACCTATCAATCACAAGGATTGATGTATGGCTCCAACCAAGGTGTAAACACCTTAGCTCTTCAATGGCAAGACCCTCTACAAGCTTTCCTTGTTCTTGAAATCTTTCCTTCAAATTAGGTCAACCACCAACAAGCTAAATCCACTCTAATTTTGCACTAGAAAAATTAGAGCATTTTTCATTTGAGAAGAGAGTGTTTCTTCAACCATTGAAGAAAGAAAAATGAGAGAAGAAAAATGGAGAGAAAAATGTTGAAGTTTCGGCCAAGTGCATGTAAGAATGAGGGAGGAGAGTCTTGTCTTGGTTGTGGGAAAAGTTGGGAGAAAAAGTTGCATGCCATGCCTTGAAAACTCAAAAAGTAGTCTCCCAACTTTTCACCTCCTATGCATGCATATTATATGGTTTTTTTTATCAAAATAAAAACCATGGACTAAATTTAATTATCTCAAACATATTTCAGACTAATTAAACATTACTTGAATTTGCCCAAGTCCCACTAGTTAAATAATTATTTAAATTGAGCTCTACAAGACTCAATATGATTTAATTAATTCAACACTTGAATTAATTTAATTATTTGGACTCTACAAGGTCCACTAGTGTTTAATTAATTCAACACTTGAATTAATTTAATTTAGTCCATAATAATGTTTATGAAAATCACAATTTTCAATTACATTATTCTCTTGGCCAAATTTTAATTTAGGAACACTTCCATAAATCAAAATTTACATTTCTCTCATAGAAGTCATACTTCTATTTTTCTTTACACTTATAAACCCATTTATAAGTCGTTCAACACATTGAACTATTTTTCTCTCTTTTATAGAAGTCATACTTCTAATTTTCCTTACGCTTATAAACTCCTTTATAAGCCGTTCAACACATTGAACTATTTTACTCCTCAACGGGATCTAGAATGTTAACACTTGTGTGACCCTCAATGGTTCATTGATACAACTAGCTGTGGGTTCACATCTCCATGTGATTTGGACTAAACATGTCCTTATACGAGCATACCCCAATTGCTCCATTCTTACTTATCAACTCCTTGATAATAAGAACTTCAGAACTCAAGTCTGATAGTACCCAACCAATCATGTTAAACGCCTAGCAGCATCGCTTACATGATTCCCTAGGTATCAAATGATAGTGCCTGCAAGAACCATTCAATTATGGTTAGCGTACAGTACGGTCCCTTCAACTCATATATCCCGATCGATTCGACAACCATTGGTTTATCGAGAGTTGTCCATGAATCGATACTATGTGTCATGTTGTAGTTGCATCGATGGTGTAATCTATGAAACCCTTTTCATAATTACAACCATACTCTGGCCAAAGATTTCAACCTACATACACATGATAACACATAGGATATCCATACCCGAAGGTAAGCGGTGAATCCCCGACTACAATACATCGACTCCTATGTGTTTCGATAGAACACCCAACCTTGCCACCTGATGACCCCATAAGAGTCGGTAAACAAGTCAAAGTGAAATGCTAGCACATAGAGTCTCAATGTTGTCCCGGGTCATAAGGACTAATGGTGTACAACCATAAACTAGGACGTTTCCACTCGATAAGTGAGAACCACTTGGAAAGTCCTTTTATGGAGTGTTGTTCAGTGCACTCTACAAGGAGCACCTATCTGCATGTTCAGACATCACAATGTCCCCTACCAATGAAACATGGTACTCACATCGCAGATACTAGTCTCTAACTCGAGCGGCCTATATGCTTCTTAGTGGCGGCTGAATCGACTAGGAACCGTTTAGAATATACAGTATTACAAATATGAGTTTCATGATACTCATCATATGAGCATCTCATATTCTTTCTACTATTTGTATATTCAAGGGCTTTATCTATGCAACTAGCATGGGTGTACAGATAAAGATTTGCCAAAATAATAATTTCAAATATTATTAAAATAAAGATTGCTTATACATAGAGTTTCATTGTGAACACTCGGCCAACACTTGGCTCGACGGGCACCTACTCTAACATGGATTGGCTATTGCGAAATAGAGTTTTGATTGACTTCCAGCGGAGATCAGTTCTAGTCCGACCGCCTGGAATGACTCAGTTCTTATTCGAGTCGGACAGGTACTTTCCTTTACCGCGCATTATTCCTTGTGTCCAGGCTAGGAAGCTCATGCATAAAGGGTGTCGGGCATTTTTAGCCACTTTTATATCTGTCCCTGAGGCACCCAGTCAGTTAGCCACAGATGTTCCGATTTTTAGAGACTTCTTAGAAGTTTTTCCTGAGGACGTCTCTGGTATGCCGCCTGAGAGAGAAGTGGAGTTTTCTATCGAGCTTATGCCAGGTACGGTTCCGATCTCGAAAGCGCCGTACCAACCTGCACCGACAGAGATGGCAGAGCTTAAGAAGCAGATACAGGAACTTCTCGACAAGGAGTTCATTCGCCCTAGTTTCCATGTTTAATAGGACTAAGAAGAGAAGGCAGTATAAATAGGAGAAGAAGATACAGAGATAAAAACTTTTGGAGAGACGAATTCGTACGATGAGAGTTTGTTTGATTGAAGCAATCTCGCGTCGTTGATAAAGTGTTGCTGTGAAGTGCTGACAACATCTGAAGACAACACCTAATCACTGTTTTGATTAGTGCATTGATTTTTGAAGACTTTTCACTTCTCAGTTGATGCATCCTATGTATTTTGGTTATACGGTTTGCTAGAGCTTTAGGAAGCAATTTGTTACTCGCCTTAATAAGGGAGTTGTTTTATTCTTTCACTAGTATTGGTTTTTGTAAACTTACAAGTTTTTCTAGTGAATTATTTTTCCCTGAGGTACCGCACAAGTATTTTATACTTGTGTATAATTTATATCTCGTCTCTCGTATTGTTATCATTCCAGTTGCGTGTTAATGTGTTAAATTAAAATTTCCGCTGCATGTTGTCGTGGGTGTTACAACACCTACGCACAACACCTACATTCTGATACACACAACACTCACCCTCATCACACTCCCACTGTGGGAACGGAACTTTCAATTGGTATCAGAGCCTCCACTTGACGCTACTAAGTGAGATCCTGTTTTATTTTCTCAGGTAAAAAAAAAAAATTATGGATGCATCAACTAACACTGTTTTTAGACCTTCCGTGTTGGATGGATCAAACTATGCATTGTGGAAAGTAAAGATGAGGGTCTTTATAAAATCCATTGAAGAAAGAGCTTGGCAACATGTACTTGATGGTTGGAGCCCACCAAAGATCGAGGATGCTGATGGAGACACTCGGCTCAAACCTGAAAGTACATGGACAATAGATGAAGTGCAAACTTCAAATTTTAATTCCATGGCTCTCAATGCTATATTTTCGTCTGTTGACACAAGGATGTTTAATTTAATCACCAATTGTGTCTGTGCCAAAGAAGCTTGGGATATACTTCAGAAACATTGTGAAGGATCCGAGAGTGTGCACAAAACTAGGCTAAGGACGGTGGCATCAAAATTTGAAAGCTTGAGAATGGAGGACAAGGAGTCTATTCTTGAGTATTATAGCCGTTTGAGACAACTTTCTAATGAAGCTCATAGTCTTGGAGATCCCATGCCCAATGAAAGATTGGTGAACAAAGTTTTAAGATCTCTTCCTGAGAGATTTAATGTCAAAGTTTGTGCAATTGAAGAATCTAAAGACACTTAAAAAATCAATCTGGATGAATTAATGAGTTCTCTCAGAACTTTTGAGATGAATCTTGATT
This sequence comes from Primulina eburnea, assembly GCF_022965805.1. NCBI lineage: Eukaryota > Viridiplantae > Streptophyta > Magnoliopsida > Lamiales > Gesneriaceae > Primulina > Primulina eburnea. Next base: position 9,167,841 of record NC_133106.1, on the reverse strand, counting down.
TACAAAAGAAGGATAAAGGGAAGACAATAGCCCTTGAGGTTTCTACCGACTCTTATGATGAAATCCTTCAAATATCTGAAGAGGTGAATGAGTCTGATTTAGGTGAAGATTCTATCTCTCTAATTACTGAGAAATTTGATGATTACTTGAAGAAAATGAGAGAGAAGAAGAAAATTGGACAAAAATCTGTGCTGCCCAACATCACTACTTCTGCAAAAGTTCAAAAGTTTACTCCTATGAAAGGACAATTTCGACCAAAGAATGAATTGCAAATCCAATCAAATGTCAGAAATCTGGATTCAGTGCAATGTAGAGAGTGTTCTGGATTTGGACACTATGCCAATGAGTGTGCCAATCGACTTCAGAGAAGCAAAGGCATGGATGTCACTTTGAGTGATGAAGAGTCTGATGATGATCAAGGATCAAATGAATCTAAAAATCACACATCGTTGTCTGCTGTGGTCAAGGAAAAATGCTTAATGCAAATCAATCCTCTGGGTGTTGCCACAAGTGTTGCAATACCTGGTCGTAACATCTCTTCAAATTCAGTGTGTCTCAATTCTACAACCAATGGTGAATCAAGTCAGTCTGAAACCCAAGAAGTAGATGATGATGAAGTCACTCTGGAAAGTGTGCAGACAATGTATGAAGAATTAAATGAAGACTGGATCAAAAGAAATAAAGTGAATGCAATTCTCTCCAAAGAAAACACTGAGCTGAAGTCATAAGTATCACGACTTGAAGTGATCTTAAGCAAGAAAGATCTGGTTATACAAAGTCAAGGAGGAGCTTGAAGAAGCAACTCAAATTCTTGCTAAGCTTAATTCAAGTTCATCCAAACTTGATTCACTCTTGATGATTGGAAAGAATGACAAAGCTGGACTTGGTTATATGAATAACCTGTTTGAAATTGGAGAATCTTCCAATACTGAAAGAAAACCAACTGTCTTTGTCAAAGAAAGTGCTGAAATCTCGAATGCTACATACACTGGAAAAAATGCTTCATCTAAAAGGCAAATATCTACCAAGAAGTCCAAGTCTAGGAAACACCACTTTATCTGCCACTACTGTTTTAGACCTGGACATATCAAACCCTACTGTTTTAAACTGAGAGATGACTACAAGAGATGGGAATCTGAACAGGTGTTGCCTCAGGTATTGTACAACACCCGGCGCAACACTGCCAATAAGAAACCATCGGTAAAAGGGTTTGGGTGACAAAGGCTAATATTCAATGTTCTGTTATCTATACTTCATTAAAAACTAACATTGCATGGATATGGTACTTTGACAGTGGGTGTTCACGCCATATGACAGGTTCTAAAGACCATTTGATTGACTATGTTGAACTGAGGAATGGTCATGTGACATATGGTGGAGGTGCTAAAGGAAGAATAGCTAGCAAAGGGACCTTGAATGTTGATGGATTGCCTAATCTACACAATGTGCTTTATGTCGAGGGACTTAACTCAAACTTAATAAGCATAAGTCAACTTTGTGATGATGGTTTACATGTTAAGTTTGATAAAGACAATTGTGAAGTTTTTGATAATACTGATACTTGTATTTTGACAGGTACAAGGTCTGCTGACAACTGTTATCAACTTGGAGAGGACCTTGTGTGCAATCATTCAAATGTGAGTGAATTAAACTTGTGGCATCAAAAATTGGGTCATGCAGAACTTCAAGACATTAAAGAACCTTGGTAAGTACGATGTTGTGAGAGGTATGCCTAATTTATCCTATGGAACTCCTTATGTTCTTGGTGCATGTCAAAAGGGTAAGCAGACACGTGTTCCCCATCAAGTGTTGCAACACTTTGGGACAACACGGTGTCTTGAACTCTTGCACATGGATCTTATGGGTCCAATGGAAGTGGAAAGCCTTGGAGGTAAGAAGTATTCATGTGTTTGTGTGGATGATTTCTCTCGTTTTACATGGGTAAGTTTTCTTAGGAAAAAATCCGACACATTTGCTGTTTTTAAGAAATTACATGCTAAGATTACTAATATACATGATTTGAGGGTTGGTAAAATAAGGACCGACCATGGTAAGGAATTTGAAAATTCATACTTTACATCATTCTGTGAAAAGAGGGGGATAACTCATGAATTCTCTGCCCCTAAGACTCCTCAACAAAATTGAATAGCCGAAAGGAAGAACAGAACATTGCAAGAAATGGCTAGGGTCATGTTGAGTTCAAAGAATATTTCAAAACGATTTTGGGCCGAAGCCTTAAACACAACATGTCATATTTCAAATCGTGTGTACTTAAGGAGTGGTTCTACTATGACATCCTATGACATTATCATGGGAAATAGGCCAAACCTAAAGTACTTTCATGCTTTTGGGTGTGTATGTTATATTTTAAATGACCGAGATCATCTTGCAAAGTTGGACTCTAAAAGTGACAAGTGTTTATTCCTTGGTTATTCATCCAATAGTCGTGTATATCGCATGTATAATCTTAGAACAAGAACGACTATGGAATCTATTAACGTCGTTTTTGATGATCTTGCAGATCTAATGGAAAAAACAATCGAGGATAATGTTGATGGGCTACTGAACATAAGTGAGACACTGCCTAACACAGATGTTGTACCCGGTGTTGTAACACCTGAGACAACACCTGCACTGGCAGAATCAAATGATGAACCAGGAGAGAATGCTGAAAATGATGATGATGTAACCAATGAAGGGATTGATATTCCCAGTAAGATTCAGAAAAATCATCCATCATCTCAGATCATTGGAGAAGCATTTGAAGGAATGCAAACTAGAAGAAAGGAGAAGGTAGATTATCGAAAAATGACGGGTCTAGTATGCATGACTTCCGTGTACTCTCAAGTAAGCCATTCTTGTTTTGTTTCACTCATTGAACCCAAAAATATAAATGAAGCCTTAAAAGATGAATTTTGGGTCAATGCGATGCATGAGAAACTGGAACAATTTGTTAGGAATGATGTGTGGATTTGGTTCCTAGACCTGATAATGTGAATGTTATTGGAACCAAATGGATTTTTAAAAATAAAACTGATGAATATGGAATTGTTGTGAGAAATAAAGCAAGGCTAGTTGCTCAAAGGTATACACAAATTGAAGGGATTGATTTTGATGAGACATTTGCCCCTGTTGCCCGAATTGAATCAGTCCGACTTTTACTTGCTATTGCTTGTCACATGGACATAAAACTATATCAAATGGATGTGAAAAGTGCCTTCTTGAACGGTATTTTGAATGAGGAAGCTTATGTAAGCCAACCTAAAAGATTTGAAGATCCACACCACCCGGACCATGTCTACAAGCTGAAGAAGGCACTTTATGGACTTAAACAAGCTCCACGAGCATGTTATGGTAGGCTTACTGAATATCTTCTTGACTTAGGCTTCAAACGAGGTGAGGTTGATAAAACTCTTTTTATTCAAAAGTCGAAGCATGATATTCTTGTGTGTCAAATTTATGTGGATGAGATCATTGTTGTCGCTTCTTCGCAAAAGCATGTGGATGATTTTGTTAAATGCATGTCTACCACATTTGAAATGAGCATGGTAGGAGAATTAAGTTTCTTCCTTGGATTGCAAATTAAACAAATGCATGATGGTATTTTTCTATGTCAATCCAAGTATGCTAAGAATTTGGTAAAGAAATTTTCTGCCGAGAACACTAAACACATGAAAACTCCAATGGGGTCGAGTGAAAAATTGTCTAAATACGATGTTGCCGCAGGTGTTGACAACAACCAGTATCGCAGCATCATAGGCAGTCTTCTTTACTTGAGTGCAAGTCATCCCGACATCATGTTTAGTGTATGTTTATGTGCCAGGTACCGGGCTGACCCTAAAGTCACTCACTTAAAAGCTGTCAAAAGAATTTTGAGATATATAGTTTGGACAATTGACTTAGGTTTGTGGTACACCAAAGAAATAAACACCAATTTAGTGGGTTTTAGTGATGCTGACTGGGCTGTAAATCTAGATGATAGGAAGAGTACCACTGGTGGATGTTTTTATCTTGGTAACAATTTGGTGTCATGGTATAGTAGAAAGCAAAATTGTGTATCTCTGTCCACTGCTGAATCTGAATATGTTGCAGCTGCTAGCTGCTGCTCACAACTTTTGTGGATGAAACAAATGATTAAAAACTATGGTTTCAACAGTGACACCTTAATTGTATACTGTGACAATTCAAGTGCAATTGATATTTCAAAAAATCCAGTACAACACTCTCGAACGAAACACATTGACATAAGACATCATTTTATTCGAGATTTGGTTGAAAAGGGTACAATTCGAATGGAATTTGTTGGAACTGAGAACCAACTGGCTGATATTTTTACAAAACCATTGAATTTTGAGAGATTTTCCAATCTTAGGAAGTCTCTCAGCTTGTGTGCATAATGATCACTCACAGATGTTGTCCTGGGTGTTACAACACCTGAGGACAACACTCAGCATGCATGTGAATTTTATTTTTAGGATGCTAGACATATTGCATTCATCCTGTTTTGTGTGAAGCCTGTACAAGTGAAAGATACTGAATGGTGTGCTCTCAGTTGAGAATCAAACTTTCTAACAAAATTCTCTGAAGTGTTGAGTATGCTCAATCTAAGTCATTAAGCAGTTAAGGGTGTTCGTGTATCACATGATCTTGTCCAATGTGGAAAATGACTTGGAAAAATCCTGAGCAATAAGGTGAAAAATAGAAAAAAAGAGAAAAATAGAACAAAAATGTTTTGAAGAAAATAGAAAAAGCTACCTAGAGGAGTCCAATGAAGACCGTTCTTCTAGAGTGGGAGCTACCACTTCTAAGTCAAAATACAGATGGAAAAAGCTACCTAGAGGAGTCCAATGAAGACCGTTCTTCTAGAGTGGGAGCAACCATGTCTGAATTAAAAATGTTCAAAAAAGTTTTAGTCCAATTTGTGAGTGTTGCCAGGAGGTGTTGCCAACACCCACGTAAAGACATATCACAGTTTGATCACATGCTTGTGTATTTCATTTTTTATCATATTTTAGGCATAAATTTAAGTCATTCATTCTGATGTTATGTAAATTCATCAAGTCCAGTGGGTTATCAGTTTTTAATTCATGAAATGCAAATAAAACCCTAACCAACATAATTTTGAAATTCCTTGATTTCTAACTGTTTGTGGGGTTAATTTGACGTGGTGTTTCATCCTGATCGTTTTTTTTAATAATGAAGTACACTGTTTCAGAAAGTTTCCGTTGGGTGAGAGTAAAAACTGGTTTGGAAAGATGCTGAAGTTACGACTCTAAAGAATGTTACCGTTGGAGTGTTGTTCTTAAATAATTAGGAATGGATGAGGAATAATGTTACTGGTTCTTATTTTCCCTCCCATTCCAAAATTTCTCCTGCCATCACTGTTCATTTTTTTTTGTCTGCGCAAACTATCTCTGTGATTCGCGAGTCTCTGTGTTCTTCGAACTACTCTACTTCTTTTGTTCTTGATTTCGCAGATGGCTGGATTTGATCCTCACGACATTTGGAGTGAAATGGCTGCACGCATGCGTGGAATGTCACCTGACACAACACCCACAGCCGAAGGCAATGTTGAGGGGATGGAAATTGTGGGTGTGCTAGAAGAACCAACTCCGCTGGAAATAATCGCCCCTGGTGAACCTGGGAACGAGATCAACGTTGAGAATCCACCGGACTTTGAAGCCCTGAATAAAGCTTTTCCCCTGCTCCTATGCGCCAAAGGTCAAAGAGACAAGTAGGGTTCGATCCTGACTTTGTTCCAATCAAGAAACTACAGGCATCTATCTCCTCAAATCTTCTGGACCCTGATTTCTCATATGGAGACGACTCCGATGATGATGATTTTGAGTTGGTGGCTCGCCCCAAACCAACTGTTGCTGTAAAAGAACCCGGTTCTATTTCTGATGTTCAAAAGCAAAACCCCGTCACAGATCCACAAAAAGTTGCAAAAAAAAGATTTCCTTATGAGCCTGAAAAAGATGAACAATCTCTAGCCGAGTTTCTTGGTCAAATTAAAGAAGAAAAGGCTGCCAAGAAACAAAGTTCTAAGGATGATGAACCTGATTCAGAAATGATGAGGGAATTTGAGCAAAACCGGCCTGGAGCTTCCGATGTTTCCTCTTTATCTTCTGTGTCTGATTTTGAATATGAGGAACAAGATGATGCTGAATCTGGAGATATTGGGTCTGAAGAAAGGGAGTCTTCTGAAGATGTTGCTGCTACTGCTGCCGGTGTTTAGGTGGATGTTGCCAACACCGAGCACAACATTGACTCTGCTGACTATGATTTAAAATCGAAGGTTGCTCTCCACTGTCACTACTGTAATGCCCTAATGCCGCCGTGTGGTGTTGGAATTCTACTGCAATCTCCTGGGCAGTGTTGGAGATGAGGACTCGGTGAAGTATGGGAGAGTGTTTGTTCTTGATCGTATCTACAAATTCTCACCTTCGGTGATCAATGCATTCTACAACACTCTTGATGTTGAGGACGTTGAAGACAATCTGGACATCAATGCTGTAACCTCTGTGCTCACTGGAGGCCTGATCAAAGTGTTCCCTGACCATCCCAAGAAGTTGAGTGCTGCCAATCTCACTTCTTTTTTCTCTGTACAACACAAGACCTCAATTTGGAATTGGACACCGTCAACCAATTCTACTACTGTGACTAGATCTCAGGACCTGGTGTTGTTTGCTATTGGTACTGGAAGGGCCTTTAACTTTGGAAAACTGGTGCTCAAGACAGCATTGCAATATGCTGAAGGAGACTTCAAGAAAACCAAGCTGCCTTACCCTTAACTGATTTATGGAATCTTGGAATCTCAAGGTTTCATTAGGGATATTGATGAAGATCACTGTCCTGTAGGAGACTCTCTCAAGATTTCTCCTGCTTATCTCAAAGGCAACAGAAAGATCGATCTGCCTTGCCTGAATTCTAGTGTTGCTCCTGATGTTGGCAACACTGATCATACAACATATGAACCTGTGCCTGAGACTGCTGAATCGCCACCTACAGAGGTCCCTCCTACTGGTTATGTAACATTGTCTATCTCCTACATTCAAGCTCAGATTGCCTATGGTCGACAACAGATTGAAAATGCCAAGAAGACCATTGAACATTATGAAAATCAAGTGGCTAATTATGAGCTTCTGCTGGATGTTGGTGTCCATTCTGGACAAAAAATGGGAGATTTAGATACTGCTGGTACCAGTGGAGCAAAAATGGCTGATGATGATGATGCTGGCAGTAATGAAGGCCAATGAGATTTTGGTTTCATGAGATTTTGGTTTCGGTACTTTAGTTGTTTTTATCTGATCTTAAGTTTCTCCTGATTAATGTGTTTATCTGATCTTAGGTTCTCCTGATTAATGAACTGTTTCGATGTTATGATCTGAATGTTGCAACATCTAACATACAACATTTAACTGGGTTTGTTTTCAGGGGAGGCTAAACGGTAGAAGTCAGGGGGAGTTAACTAAAGTTGGCTGAGTCACTGATTTGCTAACTCGGGGGGAGTTGAGCCATATGACCATTTTTGGGTTGTTTTGTCCAGAAAGACAAAAAGGGGGAGATTGAAAGGAATTTTATTTCTTGATATATTTTCCTTTTTAATATCTTTAATGTTTGCCTTTCTAGACATGGGAATAATCTCGAACTTATGATATGATCTCGTGTAGATTTATACGACCAATAATATTTTTAAGATATGATATAATCTTTAAGATATGATATAATTTTTAAGATATGATATCCTTGTTTTAAAAAGAATTTGTTTCCAAATGAAATTGGTTTCTATGTTTAATAGGACTAAGAAGAGAAGGTAGTATAAATAGGAGAAGAAGATACAGAGCTAAAAAATTTTGGAGAGACGAATTCGTACGAAGAGAGTTTGTTTGATTGAAGCAATCTCGTGTCGTTGATAAAGTGTTGCTGTGAAGTGCTGACAACATCTGAAGACAACACCTAATCACTGTTTTGATTAGTGCATTCATTTTTGAAGACTTTTCACTTCTCAGTTGATGCATCCTATGTATTTTGGTTATATGGTTTGGTAGAGCTTTAGGATGCAATTTGTTACTCGCCTTAAAAAGGGAGTTGATTTATTCTTTCACTAGTATTGGTTTTTGTAAACTTACAAGTTTTTCTAGTGAATTATTTTGCCCTGAGGCACCGCACAAGTATTTTATACTTGTGCATAATTTATATCTCGTCTCTCGTATTGTTATCATTCCAGTTGCGTGTTAATGTGTTCAACTATAATTTCCGCTGCATGTTGTCGTGGGTGTTACAACACCTACGCACAAAACCTACATTCTGATACACACAACACTCACCCTCATCACACTCACACTGTGGGAACGGAACTTTCAGCCGGGATGTTAGAAAACGAGAGAGGTCTCACTGAAATCAACGTCCATCAATCGGGCTATGCCTCTGTTAGAGCGGAATCCGTTGCGTGGATCCTAAAGGTATATTTCTATTTTCCGATTCTGAATCCATCGTGTTCCGGTATCCTGCTCAGTACTTGGGTGTCACTTCCACACTCGATCACTATCATATCGGGGAGGCACTTTAGCATGGCTGGGATGCTATTGTTAGCATGCACTACAACAATAAATGGCTATCGTGACACTTTTTTGTCGACACTTTTAATTAAATCTTTTTACAAATACTTAATAATGACACTTGTAAAAAATTAATAATGTGTAAAATACCACATCGTAAAAAATCATTAAAAAACTAAAAATTGTCACTATAAATAAGTGTGAGAATATTTGGGTTGGATAAATATTGGAGGAGGGAAAATAGTTGTTTCCCTCCATATAAAAAATGACATCAATTAAAAATGTCAGGATAACTAATTAATATGTTTTTTTATTACCACATTTATTTTATCTATTTTTCTTCTGCCTATATTTATCCAACCCAAATATTCCCACATTTGTTATGATCACTATAAATAACATACACGACACTTTTAGTTGTCATTATAAATGATTTTAACTGACATATAAATCTGTCATTATTATTATTGTAGAACCCGTAACTTAGACTATGTATAAGTCATGCATAATTCTAGTAATTTAAAATGATTTTATTGCATGAGTATTTAAATTTAATTATTTTATTATTTATGCAGTCGTTTAAATTTTTATCATTTCAATTAATTCAGTGAGGCCGGATTGGAGTTGGAGTTTAGAGATAAAATTTAAGATTTAGGAAAACATTCTCAGAACTTATTTTAGTTAATTAATAAGTTAATTTAAGTTAAATGGAAGTTTAAGGAATTATTTAAGTTACTTGAGGTGAGTAGAAAATAAATTCATTTAAGTTAATTAATTAAGGCGTTAGTTCACTAAATTATTTAAAGGATAGGTAAGGCTTTTAAGGGTTATAAATTTAGTAGATAATCAACATTTCCCTTCATTTTATTCCAAGAATTCGGCCACCCCTTAGTAGATTAAGCTAGGACATGCCAACTCACCTTTGACCCATTATTTGTCATTCTTAGCATTATAACCTTTTTAATTATTAATCAACCTTAATTAATTTATTAGTAAGCAATATCCTAGTCTAATTATCAAGGATAAATCGGCCATGCTCCCCCCAAGAAGACTTGTTCAATCAAATTCAAAATTTAAATGAGTGGTAGACTTGGTCTTGCATTTGAATCCATTTATTAGTGGATCTTCCCCCTCACCTTTCCAACCATCATTCTCGCCCCTCCATCGCCGAAATTCAGAGTATTTTAGAGACAAAAATCGTGAGGTGCTAAGGGAAAAACAAGAGAGAAAATCGAGAGCAATAAAGGTAGAAAAGAAAGCACTCCACCTCTTTCGCGCCGGATCGCCTCATTCTTTCGTTTTCTTTCAAAACGAAACCAGGCATGCATATATTCTTCCTTGACTCTTCAATCAAGTCATATTATCATTATTTTTATGTTTCATGATCATCCTTTCATGTAAAAACACAAACACATCAAGAAATTTCAGAAAATGCACATGCAGATTTTCGGCCCTCACTTTTCAAGATTCACGATTTTCTTTTGTGTTGTGGTTTCAGGTATTGGTTCGATTCCAGGCTCCCAAGGTGACATCTAGATATGTAATAGGATGCATTAATACCATGTTGGTCCAATCATTCAACCCCATACACGCTGGAAGTCACGATAATGACAACAACTCCACATGTTGTCCATTTGAACCTTTCGAAATTTTGCGTTGCTGTCATATGGGAAATGAATCTGATCATGGCTGCCACAAGGCCTATAGCCATGGTTAGATCACTTCCCTAGCATGTCTATGACGTGACTAAGTCGCCCTTTTGGTGTCTCGGTCCATGGTTAATCGGTTTTTAATTAAAAACGCAAGAACAGCCCCTTCCCCATTTCGGCTTCTCACTTGTACAGCATGTGTTTTCAAAATTTTGGTGGAATGGTGTGGATCTTGGTTGGACAATGGCCCTTAGCCACGGTTCATACCATACCCCAAGATGTCTAGATCGTGCCATGGTCAATCAAATGGCCACTGGAACGACTCGAGACAGCAATCAAAGCGAAACACCTCACGCGCATGCAAAGGTGCTCTCGGGTGAACTTTTCGGATTGGTGCTGGTGTGGTGCGAATTGTGTCTGGTCTAGGGCCCATAGCCATGGTTCAAATCATTCCTTGGGATGTTGGTAAGAGTCTCTGGTCGGTGGTTCAAGCCACAATGGCCGGTAGTCTCGAAAACGACGCAAGAAACCTAAGCACAGTTGCTGTATTTTGTGGACAACAACTTGCTGTGACGGTTCAGGGGCTCGTTCGAGTTCTTGGTTGGCTTTTAGCCTATAGCCTTGGACTAGATAGTTCCTCATTGAGTTAGGAAGGCCATGTTTTTGACTGTTTGTGATTCGGATCATTTTGAGGTCCTACGAGAATTTACGGTGCGATGTGCCAAATTGACTCTCGAAAGAGCGTTTCATGTTTTGGCCTCCATTCACCTAGATTTCGACCCTCACTATTTTAGGAGCATTGTTTCATCATTTTATGCGTATTTTAATCATGACTACTTGATGGTTCGGTGTTGGTTCGGGTTGGCACGGAGTCATGATTAAATACGAAGTCGTAGACGCACTTGTCTCAGTTTTTGGATTTAATTGCATAGTTTGGTCAAGTAAAAGCTATTGCATATTTTTCATGGCATATTTAGGTTGCAGCGAGCCTGGGAGCGATCCAATCCATCAGTAAAAATTATTACAGGATATTTAATTGTGTGAATTAATTATATTACGTGCAAAAATATTCATTTTGAGATTTATGCGATATTTCTTGTAGTCACTTTACTATTATGATTAAATCCGGTCCGCAGTTACCAGTCAGCTCAGTTGTTTCACCCAGTATACTGTGGCAGTAGTCTGATCAGACGTAAATCCGGTCACCAGTTACCGGTCCGGTCCTCAGTATCGGTCAGCTCAGTTCAGTTCAGGGACCACTTGCGTAGACCATAATCTCACCAGAAAATTATTACAAGCTATTTCAGTACAGGGCTCCAAGGAGCAAACATTTTTACTATGATTTTTCAGTTCAGTTATGCACGTATTATAATTGTCATGACAAGTTATTTTCACGTATGCCTCATGACATGATATTTTTATCCCATGCAAATATTACTATATTATTTACGATATATGCATGTTGAGTCTTTAGACTCACTAGACTTGATTGTTGTAGGTACTGATAATGTCGGGATCGAGGGCGGAGACCAGTGAGCTAGTTGGGTCGGCAGTAGTGGCACCCGAGGACCTCAGTTTCAGCACTTGCCATTTTTTTTGATGCTCAAATATTTTATCAGTTGTTTAATACTTTAACTTGTTATTTTGGCAAGTAATAATTTATTCTGCTGCTATTTTGAACGTTAAACATTTTATCAGTTTTTGGTATGAATGAGGCACTCCATTTATTTTAAAAGAAAAATTTTAAATTTCCCGCAAATTTTTAAATTAAAGATTTTTAGGCCTTTATAGATTGTATCAGAGCAATGGTTCTGTAAAGGGTTGCACTACTACTGACCGTGAGAAGATCATGAAGTCACGTCTTCGGTATGTAAGTTTTACAGTTACACATTTTATTTAAAGCATGAATTATTTAACAACATGTTTTCGTGAAATATTTTACGTCCGGATTTATCTTATTGTTCATTATTTAAATTTAAATAAATTATGGGATTATGCATGTTGGTTACGTATGGGTTATGTATGGAACAGTATTCCCCCTAGACGCATTCTAGAGCGCACTAGAACTGAGGAGCCTCGCCAGGAGGACAGGGAGGAGCAGAGACAGGAGAGAGATTTACCACCTCCACCCCCACCGGACATGAATGCCCAGATGCTGGCTGGGATGACTCAGTTCTTCGCACAGTTTGCAGGGAACAATGTTGTGGCGACCAGGCCGACAGGGCCCGAGGCTGTATATGAGTGATTCATGAAGATGCGTCCGAAGGAGTTTTCTGGAACGTCTGACCCCATGATTGCTGAGGGCTAGATCAAGTCTCTCGAGGTTATCTTCGAGTTTATGGAACTTGGGGATGCAGATCGAGTTCATTGTGCCTCTTATTTGTTCAGAGGAGATGCCCGCTTATGGTGGGAAGGAGCTTCAGTAGCCCTTAATTTGGCTACACTGTCTTGGGTGCGCTTCACGGAGGTATTCTACTCCAAATATTTTACTGAGGAAGTGCGCACCAGGTTGACTACTGAGTTCATGAGCCTGAGACAAGGAGATCTGACAGTTACGGAGTTTATCCGTAAGTTTGAGAGGGGTTGTCATTTCGTGCCCCTGATCGCGAATGTTGCTAAAGCCAAGTTGATGCATTTCTTAGTGGGTCTACGGCCGATCTTGCGCCGTGATGTTAGGGTGTCTGACACTACTTCTTATGAGGTCGCTGTATCCAAAGCTCTAGCCGTAGAGCAGGATCAGCGTGATATAGAGAGAGACCGCCAGGGCAAGCGCCCAATCCAGGTACCACACCGCCCTCCTCCTCAGCAGCATCAGCATCAGCACAAGAGGCCGTATCACGGCCCGCCCAGAAACAGAGGAGGACCTCAGAAGCAGAATCAGCAGCAGCAGGGACGTGTCTTCTCGAGGAACTTTTATCATCCAGTCTGTCCCAAGTGCTCACACCGTCATCCTGGAGCATGCATGTATGGCTCAGGAAATGTTTTAAGTGTGGCAGCACAGACCACGTGCTGCGGCAGTGCCCCCGGAAGAATCTGCCTACCCAAGGCAGAGTTTTTGCTCTCCATGCTGCGGAGACGAACCCCGATACCATGTTGATGACAGGTACTTTACATCTTTAAGTTTACATTTGCATTCCAATGTTTTGGGAATCGGGATTTAGATTTTGAACTTAGAATTGCGATAGGTTAGCATGCTCTACTCAGTATTATTTGTGGGATTAAGATAGAAAAATTGTGACCTTTGCATGCCTATAAGCTTAGCTCTTGTGATTATTTGGGTTCAGCTTAGTGTTCCGAACTTTCAGGGAGAATTTTCATAGCTGACTCAGCTACCAAAGCCCTGATAGATTCAGGGGCTACCCACTAATTTATTTCGGAGGTCTTTGCCAATTTCTTCAAAGTCAAGACCATCGGGCTAGATATAGCCTATTCAGTAGTGTTGCCTTCAGGAGAAGAGATGGTAGCCACCAATGTAATACGAGGCATAGATCTTGAGCTCCATGGCAATCCTGTCTATGCGGATCTTATAGTGTTGCCGATGCCAGAGTTTGACATCATTCTAGGGATGGATTGGCTATTGCGGAATAGAGTTTTGATTGACTTCCAGCGGAGATCAGTTCTAGTCCGACCGCCTGGAATGACTCAGTTCTTATTCGAGTCGGACAGGTACTTTCCTTTACCGCGCATTATTCCTTGTGTCCAGGCTAGGAAGCTCATGCATAAAGGGTGTCGGGCATTTTTAGCCACTTTTATATCTGTCCCTGAGGCACCCAGTCAGTTAGCCACAGATGTTCCGATTTTTAGAGACTTCTTAGACGTTTTTCCTGAGGACGTCTCTGGTATGCCGCCTGAGAGAGAAGTGGAGTTTTCTATCGAGCTTATGTCAGGTACGGTTCCGATCTCGAAAGCGCCGTACCAACCTGCACCGACAGAGATGGCAGAGCTTAAGAAGCAGATACAGGAACTTCTCGACAAGGAGTTCATTCGCCCTAGTTTCTCACCTTGGGGCGCGCCAGTCTTGTTTGTTAAGAAGAAGGATGGCTCTATGAGACTTTGTATTGACTATCGGGAGTTGAACAGGGTTACAGTGAAGAATAATACCCCCTTCCGAGGATTGAGGATCTGTTTGACCAGTTGCAGGGAGCTTCGATTTTCTCCAAGATTGATCTGCGTTCCGGTTATCACCAGTTGAGGGTGAGAGATGCTGATGTTTCCAAGACTGCTTTCAGGACTCGTTATGGTCACTACGAGTTCCTTGTGATGCCGTTCGGTTTGACGAATGCGCCAGCGATCTTCATCGATCTCATGAATCGCGTATTTCAGCCATACCTCGACCAGTTTGTGATAGAGTTCATAGATGACATTCTCTTCTACTCCAAGAAATGGGAGGATCACAGCAGGCATCTGACCACAGTGTTGGAGACATTGCAGAAGCACAAATTATTCGCAAAGTTCAGTAAATGCGAATTCTGGTTAGAGAAGGTGGCGTTCTTAGGCCACATTGTTTCCAGCAGTGGCATTGAGGTAGACCCAGCGAAAGTTGCAGCAGTCAGAGATTGGGTTGTGCCGCAGAATGCATCAGAGATCCGCAGTTTTCTTGGCTTTGCAGGATATTATTGGAAGTTCATTAAGGGATTCTCTTCGATTGCAGTTCCACTCACAGCACTGATAAAGAAGAATGTGAAATTTTTTTGGAGCGAGGAGTGTCAGAAGAGCTTCGATACTTTGAAGCAAGCTCTTACCTCAGCACCAGTTTTGGCCATGCCGTCAGGGCCCGGTGAGTTTGTTCTGTATACCGATGCTTCGAAGCTCGGTCTTGGTGCAGTATTGATGCAACATGGGAAGGTGATAGCATATGCTTCTCGACAGCTGAAAATCCATGAGAATAACTACCCTACCCATGATCTAGAGTTGGCTGCCGTAATTTTTGCACTGAAGATTTGGAGGCACTATCTGTATGGGGAAAAGTGTGAGGTCTTTACCGACCACAAGAGCCTCAAGTATTTCTTTACGCAGAAGGAGCTGAATATGCGTCAGAGGCGTTGGTTGGAGCTTCTGAAGGACTATGATTGTGACATTAGCTACCACCCGGGTAAAGCTAATGTAGTTGCGGATGCATTGAGTAGAAAAGTCGCAGTGATGGCTCATTTGACGATTCAGAGACCTCTTCAGACTGAGATGCAGAGGTTTGATCTAGAGACTCCTCGAGGTAGAGTTCCCCGTCTATCTACCTTGACCATTTAGTCTTCCCTTCTGGACCGTATTCGCAGTGGTCAGTCATCAGATGAGCAGTTGGCCAAGTGGAAGCAGAGAGATGAGGCCAAGGGCAGTGTCTTGTATTCAGTCAGCGATGGTATTGTGAGATACCGAGACAGGATATGGGTCCCTAACAGTGATTCTATCCGAGCAGATATTCTATCAGAAGCCCACATGTCCCCGTACTCCATTCATCCAGGGAGTACGAAGATGTACAAAGATATGCAACTTTTGTATTGGTGGCATGGGATGAAGAAAGACATCAGACGATTTGTATCCGAGTGTCTGACTTGTCAGCTTGTGAAAGCGGAGCATCAGAGACCATCAGGTCTGCTCAAGCCTCTTTCTATTCCCGAGTGGAAATGAGAGAATGTTACCATGGACTTTGTGACCGGTTTGCCGAAGTCAGTCAGAGGGTCAAATGCTATCTGGGTGATTGTTGATCGTCTTACCAAGTCAGCGCACTTCTTGCCTATCAAGACGAATTTCACCATGATTCAATATGCAGAGTTGTATATCCGCGAGATAGTCAGACTTCATGGTATCCCAGTTTCGATCGTGTCTGACAGAGACCCCAGATTCACTTCCTCATTTTGGAAGAGTTTGCATTCGACTATGGGGACGAAGTTGCTGTTTAGCACAGCTTTCCATCAGCAGACAGATGGGCAGTCAGAGCGAGTCATTCAGATTTTGGAGGATCTTCTCCGTGCTTGCGTCATTGATTTCTCTGGGAGTTGGGAGTCAAACTTACCATTGGTTGAGTTCACCTATAACAACACCTTCCAGTCTTCTATTGGTATGGCTCCGTATGAAGCACTGTATGGCCGCAAGTGCAGATCTCCTGTTCATTGGGATGAAGTAGGAGAGAGAGCAGAGTTGGGTCCATAGATTATTCAGCAGGCTGCAGATGTAGTAGTCAAGATCCGTGATAGGATGAGGACTGCTCAGAGTCGACAGAAGAGTTATGCCGATCAGCAGAGGAGAGATTTATAGTTTGCAGTGGGCGATCATGTTTTTGTGAAGGTGGCACCTATGAAGTATGTCATGAGATTTGGGAAGAAAGGGAAGCTCAGTCCGAGATTTATTAGACCGTTTGAGATCCTTGACAGAGTTGGGACGCTAGCTTATCGTGTGGCTCTTCCGTCTAATCTGGCTAGAGTACACACTGTCTTTCACGTCTCTATGCTGAGGAAGTACATGGCGAACCCTTCGCATGTCCTGAACTTTGAGCCGTTGCAGCTTACTTCGAACCTATCTTATGAGGAGAGACCAGTGCAGATCTTAGACAGGCAAGAGAAGAAGCTTCGGAACAAGCTGGTTAAGCGAGTCAAAGTCAAATGGCTTAACCATTCTGAGGAGGAAGCTACATGGGAGTCTGAGCCGGAGATGAGAGATCGTTACCCCGAGTTATTCGATGAGTTTTAATTTCGAGGACGAAATTTCTTTTAAGGGGGGGAGGATTGTAGAACCCGTAACTTAGACTACGTATAAGCCATGCATAATTCTAGTAATTTAAAATGATTTTTTTGCTTGAGTATTTAAATTTAATTATTTTATTATTTTATGCAGTCGTTTAAATTTTTATCATTTCAGTTATTTCAGTGAGGCCGGACTGGAGTTGAAGTTTAGAGATAAAATTTAAGATTTAGGAAAACATTCCCAGAACTTATTTTAGCTAATTAATAAGTTAATTTAAGTTAAATGGAAGTTTAAGGAATTATTTAAGTTACTTGAGGTGAGTACAAAATAAATTCATTTAAGTTCCTTAATTAAGGGGTTAATTCACTAAATTATTTAAAAGATATGTAAGGTTTTTAAGGGTTATAAATTTAGTAAATAATAAACATTTCCCTTCATTTTATTCCAAGAATTCGGCCACCCCTTAGTAGATTAAGCTAGGACATGCCAACTCACCTTTGACCCATTCTTTGTCATTCTTAGCATGATAACCTTTTTAATTATTAATCAATCTTAATTAACTTATTAGTAAGCAATATCCTTGTCTAATTATCAAGGATAAATCGGCCATGCTCCCCCCAAGAAGACTTGTTCAATCAAATTCAAAATTTAAATGAGTGGTAGACTTGGTCTTGCATTTGAATCCCTTTATTAATGGATCTTCCCCCTCACCTTTCCAACCATCATTCTCCCCCCTCCATCGCCGAAATTCAAAGGATTTTAGAGACAAAAATCGTTAGGTGCTAAGGGAAAAACAAGAGAGAAAATCGAGAGCAAGAAAGGTAGAAAAGAAAGCACTCCACCTCCTTCGCGTCGGATCGCCTCATTCTTTCGTTTCCTTTCAAAACGAAACCAAGCATGCATATATTCTTCCTTGACTCTTCAATCAAGTCGTACTATCATTATTTTTATGTTTCATGATCATCCTTTCATGTAAAAACCGAAACACATCAAGAAATTTCAGAAAATGCACATGCAGATTTTCGGCCCTCCCTTTTCAAGATTCACGATTTTCTTTTGTGTTGTGGTTTCAGGTATTGGTTCGATTCCAGGCTCCCAAGGTGACATCTAGACATGTAATAGGATGCATTAAGACCATGTTGGTCCACTCATTAAACCCCATACACGCAGGAAGTCACGATAATGACAGCAACTCCAATGTTGTCCATTTGAACCTTACGAAATTTTGTGTTGCTGTCATATGGGAAATGAATCTGATCATGGCTGCCACAAGAACTATAGCCATGGTTAGATCACTTCCCTAGCATGTCTATGACATGACTAAGTCGCCCTTTTGGTGGCTTGGTCCATGGTTAATCTGTTTTTAATTAAAAACGCAAGAACAACCCCTTCCCCATTTCGGCTTCTCACTTGTACAGCATGTGTGTTCGAAATTTTGGTGGAATGGTGTGGATCTTGGTTGGCCTATGGCCCTTAGCCCTTAGATAGTTCCTCATTTAGTTAGGAAGGCCATGTTTTTGACCGTTTGTGATTCGGATCATTTTGAGGTCCTACGAGAATTTACGGTGCGATGTGCCAAATTGACTCTCGAAAGAGCGTTTCATGTTTTGGCCTCCATTCACCTAGATTTCGACCCTCACTATTTTAGGAGCATTGTTTCATCATTTTAGGCGTATTTTAATCATGACTACTTGATGGTTCGGTGTTGGTTCGGGTTGGCACAGAGTCATGATTAAATACGAAGTCGTAGACGCACTTGTCTCAGTTTTTGGATTTAATTGCATAGTTTGGTCAAGTAAAAGCTATTGCATATTTTTCATGGCATATTTTGGTTGTAGCGAGCCTGGGAGCGATCCAATCCATCAGTAAAAAATTATTACAGGATATTTAATTGTGTGAATTAATTATATTACGTGCAAAAATATTCATTTTGAGATTTATGCGATATTGCTTGTGGTCACTTTAATATTATGATTAAATCCGGTCCCCAGTTGCCAATCCGATCACCAGTTACCGGTCAGCTCAGTTGTTTCACCCAGTATACTGTGGCAGTAGTCTGATCAGACGTAAATCCGGTCACCAGTTACCGGTCCGGTCCCCAGTATCGGTCAGCTCAATTCAGTTCAGTTCAGGGACCACTTGCGTAGACCATAATCTCACCAGAAAATTATTACAAGCTATTTCAGTACAGGGCTCCAAGGAGCAAACATTTTTACTATGATTTTTCAGTTCAGTTATGCACGTATTATAATTGTCACGACAAGTTATTTTCACGTATGCCTCATGACATGATATTTTTATCCCATGCAAATTTTACTATATTATTTACTTTTTATTTACGATATATGCATGTTGAGTCTTTAGACTCACTAGACTTGATTGTTGTAGGTACTGATGATGTCGGGATCGAGGGCGGGGACCAGTGAGCTAGCTTGGGTCGGCAGTAGTGGCACCCGAGGACCTGAGTTTCAGCACTTGCCATTTTTTTTTATGCTCAAATATTTTATCAGTTGTTGAATAATTTAACTTGTTATTTTTGCAAGTAATAATTTCTTTCGCTGCTATTTTGAATGTTAAATATTTTATCAGTTTTTGGTATGAATGAGTCACTCCATTTATTTTAAAAGAAAAATTTTAAATTTCCCGCAAATTTTCAAAGGAAGGAATTTTAGGCCTTTATAATTATAATAACAAGACATGTATAAATGTATTTAAAACATGAGTTTTCCTGACATTTAAAATTTTTATTATATGAATAATTAGTAACACGTATGAAGTTGTCATTAACATCTTATAATGACATTAAAAACTTTCAGGAAGTTTAAGACGACATTGGAATATAGGACATTTATTGGAGGTGTCACTAAAACTTAAATGTCACTAAATATTGAATATGACGACATTTATGAATGTCACCATAAGTATTTATTCTTGTAGTGATGTGCCTCCGAGAGAGATACATACAGTCGATGCCCCGGCAGAGTATCGCGATGAAACAAGTTATCAGAAGCGTATAATAGACTTGTGCGCCGTTTATGGTTGAGATAGAGTTGACTGATTAATATCTTACTTGTGCAAGCAGGTGCAGCGATATTATGGATTTCAGCCATTAACGGCGTATCTCTTCGTCAACTACTTCGATCGTTTTCTTCGATCCCATAAGTTGCCGGTATGATTCTCCACGTTTTAACATTTAATCGAGTTTTTTGGATTCATTTCTCTCGAAATATTACGCTCGATTAGAGAAATAAATGTCAAATAAATTAAACACAGAATGCAAAATTTCATTACTTTATCATCACAAGGATGTAACATTAGTTGATACCATTGAATTTTTAATTTTATTTAGGTTTCATGTAGTGAAGTGAGAAAATGTATACATTAATTTCTTTGATAATTTACGAGTGCATCCCACCAAATTGTAGCATACGTACTAATTGGTAAGAAACTTTATCATATTCAACAATGGAAATCAATTTTTAGTTTGTGTATATATGAACTCAGTTTGTATTTTATTATATATACAATGAACATTTAAGTGTCACACTTGTGGAATACATATAATAAATGGAGGGGCAAACTTTCAACAACTCCCTATACCCATTCTCATATTTATCTTTACTCCCCATCCCACTAAAACTTTGTTTCAACTCCCCATATCTTTTAAATTTCCAAATTTACCCTTATATCTTTATTTTGAATAATTGATTTTTTATTTGTAAATAATGGCCCATCATGCTTCCGTAAAATAAATTAAATCTTTTACCTCTTTGACCGGAGTACCACCGGGTTATATCCACCGTATTTTACAGACTACTCCTCACAGCCCAACCACGCGATCGCAACCGATGGTTACCGACGCAGATTCCTTCAGCAGTACTTGGCACAACTCTAATTCGTTTCCTACCTTAGAGTGTACAATAAAAGATAAAATTTTGAAAATAATACATGAGAAGGGCTAAGAGCAAAGATCTCTTTATTCAAACACAGAACATTTATTATTACATTGTAACCTCCTGTAGAAACTTTTAGTAGCTGAACTTACTACTCGCATAAACTTGAAAGAAAATATTACAAATGATTTTGAAGAAAAATGAAGAGGTTGATCGATGCCTTCATCTTCCTTCTGCTTTCTTATTTATAGAAGGCTTCTTCGGATTTGAAACTCGAACTTCAAATCTTGATAAGCCTTTACAGCATGCATATGGACCCTGCGGTGGTTGAGTGGTCCCTTCTTGTTCTGTCTTTTTCTAGATTATTAATCTAGAAATTAACTTCTCATCCTCCTTTATCTCCCTGAGATACCATTGACGATGAGTATATAGGATGTCTGCGGTAATTTCGTCTCCTTTTTCCTGGAAACAGTTTACTAGCCATTTCAGAGCATCCGCTTGCTTCCTCTTGTAACTGATTCTCTTTTTCAAAACTTTTAGATATAGCCGATACATCTTTTAAAGTTTTGATCTTGGTTTCTTTAACTAGTTCCATTATATCCTTATTTATAGATAAAATTTCGGGAACAGTTATTTTGTTTTTTCTTCATTGGATTTTTTTAGTTTTGGTATCCAATGTTCTCTTGTCTTTTTCCACTTTATTATTAGTGGTTAACGAGTCACCTACCACCTATTATTGGTGGTCCTTGTTTTTCTACTCACATGAATTTTCACATGGTGGTCCTTCTTTTGGTTAGTGGATGAGTCACATGTCCACTATTAATTTTGTCGAGGAATCTTTGGCTTTCGCTGTCCTCGAGGAAAACGTGATTGTGGTCCATCTCCACTTGTACTTGTATCGGTAAAGTGTTTCCGATCAGATCTCGGCTTGAATCCTTTACCGAATTCAGGTTCCTTCTGGTTCTGGCATTCAAGGTAGATGTTTTTTGACCATCTTCCTATGTGTGCCATCTTACAGAATTTTCGGCGAGTTTCTTTACTGGCCGGCAGCTTGCTGTTCCACAAAAGATTTCTCTTTTTCTGGAATAAATCTTCTGCAAAACTTGTTGTTTTTCCTGTCATGGTGTTTAACAGGAATGATCCGTTAACTGAATGATTATAAAATTTGAACGGAAACTTGACTTTGTCCATCTCAGTGAGACAGACCCATAAACCCCAAGCTCTTCTGGTCGAAATGTCATCGTCAGTAATTGAAGCAACCAGGGGTGTTTCTTCTGTTGGAGTATCTTTGATAAATTTTTGAATATTTAAATCTGGCCTCCTTAGCTTGATGAAATGAAAGGCTTCGTGAGAACCTTTCCCTGCTGGTTCTGGTGCTGCACTGAAAAAGTATAGCTCCAAAACATCTCCTCTGGACAAATAATCATTATTCACCCAAGTTTCGTGAACAGCTTCCTGGATCCACTTTGGTAAACTTGAGATTTCCGGAAAGCTGGGTGATGTAGTATAAACTGAGGCAAGAGCCCCGAATTCATACCATGCTTTAACCTCCTTCGGATATGAATTTGGTTTCATCCATATCCTGGGATATTTTCTTGAAACATCAACCCTGTTTGTGGCTGGGTTAATGCCAATACGTGTTTTCAATTTCTCCCAATTCTGCTGATAAACCTGAAATGGAGAAATTACACTTTCATTAGTATCAACCTTAGTTTTGCCTTTGTCAATACGAGGCCTAAGGTTGATCTCTCCCTCTTCAATCCCCGAGGTGAAGGGTTGACTTGAAGACTCAAGATAAGGATCAGGAGTCTCAATTTTTGTTTTGACCGACTCATCTGGTGATGATCCCGACTTAACACTTGTGCAAGGGGTATTTGAATCCCCCGCTACAGGTATAGAGTCCTGTACTCGAAAACTCTCCATTTGGGAAACCAATGGCTTCTCAATGCCCTGGAGGATAGGCCTTTGCATTACAGACCATAACTGAGTATATGCCTGTAAACAACCTGTAATTCGATCAGAGACAATTCTCTTATCAGCTTGTTGTAGCCTTCCCGCAACTTCTGCATTAACGGCCAACTTGTTGAACTCGGTTTGAAGCATTTCAAGGTGTTCCCTCAAATGCCTCTGCATCTTGATAATAGCATCTATGTCAATGGTGTCCATCTCTTGTTAAAAAATCTGCAAGAATGTTTTCATGAGATTTAATTATCACAATATCAAAAATATAATTCTGACATAGTGCTTGCCATCGTAATAATCTAGCCTTCTCAGGTTTAGACTCAATTCTATTCCTTAAGAAAGCTTTTACTTGAGTGTTATCAACTTTCAAAGTGAATTTTTTTGCAAGTAGAAATAATGGCCATTTTTCAAAAGCCCTTTTTACTGCATAAAATTCCTTTTCGTTGATATGCCATCTTATGACTTCTGCATCTGAGAATAACCCACTACAATATCTGCATGGTTGTTCTCCATCTGGTGTGAGCTTTGTGAGAACTGATGCCCACCAATGATCACTAGCATCGGTATATAATACAAGATCATCTTCGTCTTGAGGAATAGCCATTTTTGGAAGATTTTTACAAACTTCCTTTAAATGGATATGTGACGTCCCGAAAATTTGAGGTCCACGTGAACCACGTGCGTGCAAGTTATTAAATTCCTTATGTATTTTATTAAATGATTTTAATGCATGTTTAATTCATTGATTTGAGTTTTAGATCACGATTTAAGAAATTGCATTATTTTAATATTTATGTTTAATTGATGCATGTTAAATGTTTTCGAGTTTCTTGTTCAGGCGATTACACAAGGCGGGATCGAGGAAAGAACCGGTGACGATTTTTAGCAATTTAAAGGGTGGTATTTTATTTTAAGTTTAAGATGAGGTATTTTAAATAATTTATTTAGTTTTAGTATTTTTAAAAGCCTAATTTATTTATTTAGTGATTTTAGAGTTTAAAACCTTTAAATCTAGCATTTTGTGTGGGTTTGTTATTTTAATTAAGGCAATTGAGGGAGTTAGGGTTTGATTAACTTTAAATTAGTGGTCAATTTATTATTAAGCAATTTAATTCCCATAATTAACCACTAAACTCACACACTCACACTTTTACACACACCTAACTCACACACTAACTCACTGCAACTCACAACACACACAAACATATTTCTATTTCAATTCTTTTTGAAGAAAACCTAGGTTTCTAAGAAACCTAGCAGCCGCCCCCTTCCCCGTTACCTTCCAGCAGATTTTGTTCGATTTTATTGCAAGAAAATCGCGTCACGTTCGTCCCGGATCAACCTCGCTTCTATCTCCGCTTCGGTGACGCCGTTACGGTATTTTTAAATATCAAAAAAGGCACGTATATTCTGTTCTTGCTGTGTCGATCAAGTCATATATCGAATTGCGTTGTTTTTATGCGTAAAAGTTATGTATGATGATAGTAGTTGGAGCGGATCATGGATCGGATCAATCTCGAAGGAAAATTTTTAGATCTAAAACTCGTTTTTACTGTTCATGTCAAAACTGTGATTTTTCTGTTCATATTTTGGGAAAACTTTCAACGGCAAAAACGTAGAACTTTTCGATACCTTCGATTTGACATAAAATTCAAGATTTTTGGACGAAAAATGAGAGAGTTATGATATTTTTCGTGTGACTGCTCAAACTGAAATTTTAAGAAAAGTTTGGTGCCATTGTATTTTTGAAGTTTTATGTTGAGGCTTCGTTGGAAATCGACGGGCGATCGTCGCTGCATATGAGTATGTTAGTATTGAGGTTTGTTGTAGGTCTCAAGGTTTTGTTGGACGTCGTTAGGTGTTTGAATTAGTTTAAAGTCGTAGGAACTCGGTTGATGTCAATTGCCAATTAGCGCTGTATTGGGTAGCATGGTGGACGTCGTATCTTGAAGTGTTTATATAAGTTTTATGCAATGTTATGGTGTCCTTAAGGTGTTGAATCATCGTGTTCAAGTGTCAATTTGGGTGTGTAGGCATGTGCATAAGTTTTCTCGCAGGTTTCTTCGTACAGTGTGCAGACGGACCCCCACACAGACCCGAGCACGGGGTCCGTGTCTTTGTTTTCCCTTGGTGCGTCTTTACAGTAGGTACACGGACCTGGTTCCGGACCCATACACAGGGTCCGTGCCCCTTCCCTTCCCGAGTAGTCCTTTTACAGTACCTACACGGACCATCACCCGGACCCTGACACGGGGTCCGTGCCTTTGTTTTCCTTCGGTGTCAATGTCCAGAGCCTACACGGACCCCTACACGGATGTAGGTACGGGGTCTGTGTCCTTCATTTTTGGGGAAAAATAATTTAGTATGCTTTGAGGTTAGACGTCATGGGTTAGTACAATGATTTACAAAGTCGAGTCATGGGAATTGTAGAACGTCCTAAGGAATTGAATGAACTCGTAAGTGAGCATGATTACCTACGTCTAAGTATGCCAGTTAAGCATGTCAATTCATGATCAGTATGTGCAGCAACGGCCCCGATCGAAGTCCAACGAATCCCTCAACGCCAAGTAAGTATGTATGACGTGCAAAGAAAATATGTTTAAGTTTTTGAGGTATGCTAATTGACTTGTGACCAAATTATGAATGGGTTTGGAAGTCGGTGAACGTGGCCGAGGACCTCTCCGCCCCGTTAAATTATGAACGAGTTAGATCGTGGTTGGAAAGCGTTAAATTATGAACGGGGACCAACCAGCCCGTTAAATTATGAACGGGGATCTCATGTATGCGACAGTGGATACGTCCCTGTCAGCCCAGTACTGTGGTGTGTCTGATCAGGCGTTTATTATGTATGGGTCACTTGCTTTGAAACATCCTCTACGCAAAATGATGAAGTTATGTATGTTCAAGTATGTTCAAGTATGCAGCATGTTTATGAAAAGTTTAAGTTATGGCACGTTGAAGTATGTATGTACGTATGTTCAAGTTTTAATACGCAAGTTCAAGTTTCAAGTTATGTATGTCCTATTTTAAAGTTGCATGTGATTTTATTATGTAGTACTCGTTATTCCAGTTTATACGTGTTGAGTCTTTAGACTCACTAGACTTGATCGATGCAGGTGACTATGTCGATGGGGAGACAGGAGGTGGCGACCAAGGGGCAGGCTTGGACTGAGTAGGAGGCTAGACCCGAGGACCGCCTACGTTATTTTAAGATTTTAAGCATGAAAACTTTTATACTCTGATTTTATGTTTGGTTGTGAGACAGCTTTTCTTTTAGCAAATTTTAATTGTGATGGTTGATTTTAAAGATATGTTATGAATGATGGGTGACGACCGTGTGGATGTTTTTATTTAAGAAAATTTTTAATTTTTCCGCAAATTTTAGGTATGAGAAGTACGGTACGTTACAGTTGGTATCAGAGCGGTGTTCTTGTAAAGGGTTATGCCTACTGCCAGTCGCAAGAAGCTCTCGAAGTCACACCTCAAGTCTGTAAGTTTTAAAGTTTTAAAGTCTTTTAAGTAGTAAGCATGAAGTCATGATTTCGGCATGTGCATGTTTTAATTCTATCACCTGTATGTTTATATGACATACGTTTTGGAGTACGGGTTTGCATGTCGTTATGAGTTGAGAATGGATCTTTAAAATTTTTATGCATGTTTCGACATGAAATGAAAAACTATTTAATTTTCTTGCACGCTGGTGTGGTGGAATTGGACATGAGTAAGAATTTTGCTTTTGGGCGTTAGAAAAAGTTGTAAATGATTTTTCTATATTAATTTTTGGATAGTAGTACTGATGTTAGACTAGTGAGTCATAAGTTAAATTTGACAATTACGAATGCTTTTGGGACTTGTAGATTTTCTAAGAAATTACAAATGGTTCGTGGTTGCTAGCTTAATTAATTTTTGAAGATTTCATGTAAGGATTAATGATTCGAAGACTACGACGATCTTTGGAAGTATAAGACGAAGAATTTATTTAAAGTGTATGTTCTATCTAGATATATTTAAGGATTGAATTACATGAATTGAGAATTTTAAGGACCTAAGTGTAAAGCAATATTCTAAGGGATTATTTTCAAATTTACCAAATTTTGGGGATTTAATTTTGAGTGCAAAGAATTTTAAGGTTAATGAGGTTAAGTCGAAAAAATTTATGGGTACGAAGATGCAAATTTCAAAGAGTTGTAGGGCCAAAAATATAAATTGTGGGAACTTTAAGGACCAAATTGCAAATTTCGAAATTTTTGAGGATTTAGTTCGAACTTTTAAGGAACACTTGAGTAAGATCAGTAGTTTTTCGAGGTTATGGAATTGATTTTGGGTTTAATAAGCTTAAAATTATTGAACTTTGTGTTACGAGAAATCTATAAGCTTAAAATTATTGAACTTTGTGTTACGAGAAATCTATAAAATTATTTTGGGTTTTTCGAAATTAGTCTTCTTGATTCTAATCTAAGACTTTGATTCCTTTGTAGAATCGGTTTGTCTTGGATCTGGATATCCGTTTCCTGTATTAAAGGAAACTCAACTCTTTCTAGATAAATTGCCTGAGCAACTTTTCCGAATATCTCAGGAATTTCAATAAACTCGTTTCTAATAAACAACTCTGAATGATGTGTATTAGATAGAGCATATGAAATCTGATAGGTAATAGAATATGATCTATTACCTTCTTTCATCAACTTTTTTTCCTTGAAATTCTGATGCAATGTCAAGGCTCGGCTGAAATCTCGATCTGCTAGGTTGTAGGCTATCCTTGGATAGATTACTCCTACAATCTTTCCTGCAAAAATATTTCCTGAGATTGTTCCCAGTACAGAATCTTGTAGATTCCCCATTCTTTTATCGCATATAGCAATATCGATAGGTGAATCTATTCTTTATTTGAAAGTAGCCTTTATCATAATCTGGATTGCTCCAATATGAATCCTAGACATAGTCCTTGCTACTTCTATCTTGAGTTTTTGTAATTCCTCCTTAATTTCTTCGGAAGGAATTAACTGCATCTCCATTCTATTTCCTGTGAGTTGCATTGGGATTTCCATTTCCCTTCTAGAAACTTTATAGATTAGATGATGCTTTCTGTTTCTTAGGCCAAGACTTCCTAAAAACTTTTCTACCTGTCCTGCAGAGTAACCTTGATATCTCTGTAGACTCGGATTTTCACACATGATTCTTTGAACCATGTTATGAGATATTGTTGTCTGGCTGAAGAACCCAGACAGATCTTCATGTATTTCGTGTCGAAACACCTCGTCTTCAGTCAGATTCCGATTCTGTTCCATCAGATTCTTCTTGACTTAAGACTTCTTCTTCTTCATATATACTTTCATCTGAGGCGATGTCCTCAAATCGGTATACTTGAATAAGATCTTGGTAATAAACTGCTTCTTCAATATCCGGGGTAGGATCAAAGCGTTTAATACCTCTTTTTTCATTTTCTGGACAGTTGGTCGAGATATGACCTCTTGCTCCACATGTCCAGCAATTGCAATCCTTGAAACTTTCATTGGCTCGAGTGTGAGCTCTTCTGAAAGTTTTCTTCGTAGGTGTTCTTCCTGTGCTTTGGGCTGTACTCGATGCTTGGGATGATATCCTACTCCTCGATGGTCCGCTTCTTTGTCCAGATTTATAAGATCTGGCTTTCTGTCTAGACCATACCGTTCTTGGTTTCCAAGAACTTCTCCCACTTCGGGTATAAGGATGAGTCCTGAAACTTTTCCTTTTATGCTTCGGTGGTTTACTTCCAATCATTGTTGGAAGATCATTTTCCTTACAACACAAAGGAATTCTTTTGTTGATACCCCTTAGGCGTTTGTAATTCTTTTGTAATGCTGCCATATGGCACCATTCTGCCAATTTTCCATTAAGGAAAGAGGCTCTTCTTGCCAACGTATCCGGATTACTAGGTACGTATTCCCTTATGAGCATTTCTCTTCAAGGGCTCGACATTTTTGCGAAGAAAAGTTGCATAGCTATATCTTCTTTGACTCTTGAACTCCATCTATATTTAGTGAATAACATAATGTATTCATCAACCAAACATATGTCATGTAATTCAAGACTATATAGAGCTTGAGTGTATTTCTTTTTCTTCTCTGTATCTTGACTGTTAAAATAGTCTACCCCTATAAAGTGTGCTTTAAATAGGGTAGCCATTTTTCCAGAGATCTCACTAAGAGATTCACCAGCTAGGACTGACTCCTTCATGTCTAATGAAGTCATGTCCCAAGCAATTTTCACTGATCCCATAAGACTCATTTCCAAAAGTTTAATGAATTCCTCTTTGTTGAGATCGAGTGTTCATGCTGCAATTCTCATAGCAGATGTCCAATCATCTATGCGATCTTCTCTGTTTTTGAAGTCTAATACATCAAGGTTAAGCATAACCCCGTTGTGGGGACGCGGACGCTAATCATGTTCTTAATCATCATTGGGACTAATTAATCAATTATAAAACAGGGTCTAAATTTTTTTTTTTTTAAAATGCGGAACGTAGTGAAATCAAACTCATATACATATCAGTATAAAATACAATACAAGTCCTGTACTGCATGCATTCAACTAAACTAAGGTTTAACAACTAATGTCAAGTGTTCCAACCCTATTATACATCATAATCCAAGTCCGGAGCCTCCACTCTAATCACGATCTTTCCTCATCTCCTGGACCCTGATCCTATCCCACCTGTTGTCATGTACACATACAGACAAGACAACAGCCGGATAACTCCGGTGAGAATAAATCCTAGTATAAATCAACGAAACATGCAATCATATAAACAAATATAAAGCATGTAATCAGGTAACAAGTTTATGTATCAAAATCTGAAACATAAACAATCATTCAGACTAGACTCAATCCTAGTCTAGGGATCCCGGTTTCCAAATGTGGTATTCCTATATCGAATTCCGTAATAGAAGGAACTCTTGATCCTATTACTCGATATAACCAAATATGGTGTTCCTATATCGAATTCTGTAATAGAAGAATTCCAATCCTATTTACTCGATATAACCAAACATCTGGTGTCCTGACCTAACCGTCATGGACTGTAGCTCTATCGCTAATATCCTATCTTGAGACATCGTGCAATGTGCCCGTGGAGATCCCGCCACTGTCAGGCACTTCCGTCCCAAGATGTCTACACTATCCTGTGACATCGTGCAATGTTCCCGTGGCGATCCCACCACTATCAGGAACTTCTGTCACAAGATTACTCATCTACTACTCGTTATCTATAATTCAAGAGAACAAGTACATCAATCAAATCAATGTAAATATCAATGCAATAAAGTAAAGTATGTGATTTACGGAAACTCAAGCCTAAACCGACTCAAGTCGATCTCCTAGTACCACATTGACTTATACTTTTCTTTCGTATGTTTCTGGCTCAGTCGAAGTCCTGAATTCACAGTCTGTCTGGCAATGACAATATCAATAATCTCATGTCAATATACCTTTCAAATCAATAACAATCTGATCAATCATGATTTAATTCAAAATCAACGGCATAACGGTACAATTTCAATATCTCCGTCAATACAAAATCCTCAAATCACAGTTACAATCCATAACCCATATCCAATACAATCCGTAATCCAATCACAATTCAAATTTGTCTGGTATAAATCAATATACCCCAGAAAATCCATAACAATTCCATAATCAGTCCGTTTCTTAATCTGACTTCGATTCTATGATGTCTAACATGTCAAGAACAACATATATGAGTTCCATTCAATTCTGACAATATCATAATTCCAAAACATGTCAAAACGTAGTAAAACTTATGTCCATTTGTAGCCTACGTCGATAGGAACTCAGTACCGAAGTCGGATTCAAAATCAGACGGACGGATTTCTCGTAGAAGGCGTAAGGATTTTTTGCAAATTCCCTCAGACCTTTTCTCGATTTCTTAATGAATTTTCGAAAGAATTTTGCTCTATATATATCAATGCATGCATGTCATGAGGTGTCACAATTTTCGCAAAACACGTATCACCGCGGGTGCGCTCCAGTTTCTACCGCGGGTGCGCTATGCTCTCGGCCTTCCTTCCAAATTTCCAATTTAGACGACCGCGGGTGCGGTCTTGTTTGCACCGCGGGTGCGGTCCTGCACCGCGGGTGCGGTCTTGCTTCGAATAAAATTTCCTACCCTACTGGACATCGACCGCGGGTGTGGTCTAACCATGAGCGCGGGTGCGGTGTTGCTTCGGCAACACATTCCAAAATTCAAAATAAATGGCCGCACATTATCTTAAATCGTGTCTCCGTTGGCCCTTCAATAATCACGTTAAATTATAAATCAATAAACCTTGATTAACAGTGATTAATTCTCGGGCATTACATTTCTCCTCCCCCCCTAAGATACGATTTCGTCCTCGAAATCACAGATAGTCCAATCATATCATTAAGAGAGAATGTAATTAAAGTCAAATAAACATTTACATCAGTGAAACAATGCTGGGAATTCTTGTCTCATATCTGATTCAGTCTCCCAAGTTGCTTCTTCAACACCATGACGAGTCCATTGAATTTTTACAAGAGGAATCGTCTTTGTTCTGAGCTGTTTTTCTTTACGATCGATAATCCGGATCGGTTTCTCGACATAACTCAATGTCTCATCCAGCTCGGTCTCGTCTGGTTGAATCACATGAGAATCATCAGGGAGATACTTTCGCAGCATCGATACATGAAAGACATCATGTATTCCAGATAATGAAGGCGGCAATGTGAGTCGATAGGCACGATCTCCTATCTTTTCAAGAATTTCATACGGACCAACATATCTCGGAGACAGTTTCCCTTTCTTGCCAAATCTGACAACACCTCTAAAAGGAGAAATCTTCAGGAATACACGGTCTCCTACGTCAAATACCAACGGTCGTCGTCTCAGGTTGGCATATTTGGCTTGTCGGTCTTGAGCTGCCTTCATTTTCTTTTGAATCAATTTCACTTTCTCGGTCATATCTAGAATCATATCAGGTCCAGTTTCAGGAACTTCAGAGATATCATCCCAATACAATGGGGATCTGCATTTCTTTCCGTACAATGCTTCGAATGGAGCCATCTCAATACTCGTCTGATAGCTGTTGTTGTACGAAAACTCGCAAAGTGGCAATGCATCTTGCAAATTAGTGCTAAAATCAAGCACTACAGCTCTCAGCATATCTTCCAATGTCTGAATCGTACGCTCTGACTGTCCGTCAGTCTGTGGATGATATGCGGTACTCAAATGTAATTTTGTACCAAGAGCTTGCTGCAAACTCTGCCAGAAGTGCGAAGTGAACCGAGGATCACGGTCTGAAACAATCGACTTCGGCACTCCATGCAGTCTAACAACTTCTTTGACATAAACATCAGCCATCTGATCATATCGGTAGGTCATTTTGTATGGAATAAAACAAGCGGATTTGGTCAATCGATCAATCACGACCCAAATCGCATCAAAACCTCTGGAGGATCTCGGTAACTGCGTCACAAAATCCATGGAAATGTGATCCCATTTCCATTCAGGAATGGACAAACTCTGCAATAATCCTCCTGGTTTCTTTCTCTCAGCTTACCCTGTTGGCAATTCAGACACTTGGCTACAAATTCAGTCACATCAGATTTCATTTGTTTCCACCAATACTGTGTCTTTAAATCGTTATACATTTTCCTGCCACCAGGATGAATGCTAAAACGGCTGTTGTGCGCTTCTGACAGTATTTTCTGTCTCAAATCTGAAACATTGGGCACAACAATACGATTATTCACATACAAAACACTATTCCGAACCTGATATTCCGATTGATGACCAGTTCTGACCATAGCAATCGAATTCTGTATGTTCTGATCAACCTTCTGTGCCTCTTTGATTCTCACTATCAATTCCGATTCAGCTCGAATCGCACATAATCTCAGAGGCTGACAATCTGTTTCAAAAGCTAATCCAGACAAACAGCAGTCTTGGATCAAATTCGAGACACCTATCGTCGATAAGGATAGTGCACATACCTTTTGACTCAGCGCATCTGCTGCTGCATTGGAATTCCCCGGATAGTATTTGATTTCACAATCAAAGTCTTTCAGTAAATCCAGCCATCTCCGTTGTCTCATATTCAGCTCTGATTGCGAAAACAGATATTTCAAGCTTTTATGATCAGAATATATATCAAATTTCTCACCGTACAAATAATGCCGCCATATCTTCAATGCAAAGACTATGGCTGCCAATTCAAGATCATGAATTAGATAACGAGATTCATGAGGTTTCAGCTGTCTCGAGGCATAAGCAATCACATGCCCCCGCTGCATCAAAACACAACCCAATCCTTGGTGAGATGCATCACAATAAACAACAATGTCACCAGTACCTGAAGGAATCGTTAACACAGGCGCACTGGTCAATCTCTTTTTCAATTCCAGAAAACTGGATTCACAGTCTTCTGACCAAACAAACGGAGCATTCTTCTGACTCAACTACGTAATCGGTTTGGCAATACTCGAAAAATCTTTAATGAATCGGCGATAATATCCTGCCAAACCCATAAAACTGCGAATTTCGGGTACTGATGTCGGTCTTGGCCAAGAAATCACTGCCTCAAACTTACTGGGATCCACTGATATACCGTCTCCGGATATAATATGACCCAGAAATATCACCTGTTTCAATCAGAACTCGCATTTTGACAATTTAGCATACAGTTTCTCCGTCCTCAAAATTCTCAACATAGTCCTCAGATGATTAGCATGCTCAATTATATTCTTTGAATAAATCAATATATCATCAATGAATATGATAACAAAATCATCCAAATATTTCTGAAAGACGCGGTTCATCAATCCCATAAATACCGCCGGTGCATTCGTCAGACCAAATGGCATGACAATAAATTCATAGTGTCCATACCTGGTTCTGAATGCTGTCTTAGAGATATCAGAGTCCCCGACTCTCAGTTGATGGTATCCAGATCTCAAATCGATCTTGGAATATACAGATGAACCCTGCAACTGGTCAAACAAATCATCAATACGAGGCAATGGATATTTATTCTTTACCGTTGCCTTATTCAGTTGCCTGTAGTCGACAAAGTCTCATCGACCCATCCTTCTTTCTTACGAACAGTACTGGAGCATCCCAAGGAGACACACTCGGTCTAATGTACCCCTTGGCCAGTAAATCCTCCAACTGTTCTTTCAGTTCTTTCAATTCGATCGGTGCCATCCTGTATGGAGCCCTAGAAATCGGAACCGTTCCTGGCATTAATTCAATGCTGAAGTCTATCTCTCGAATCGGAGGCAATTCAGGAATCTCATCTGGAAAGACATCAGCAAACTCACACACCACTGGCAAATCCGCCAATGATGGGCTCGATTTCAGTAAATCAACTGAATATACCAGAAATCCATCCGCTCCCTTCTGCAATAATCGAGTCATATTCATTGCAGATATCAAAGGAATTCTAGCACGAGAACCCTTACCATAAAATTTCCACTCCTCAGCCATTTCAGGTCTGAATCGAACAATCTTGTGGAAACAATCAACTGTAGCTCGGTACTTGGTTAACATATCGATACCGATAATACAAACAAAATCAGATAAACCAAGCACAATACAGTCTAACTCAATCATATGCCCATCGTACTGAAGTATACACGATTT
The DNA here is from genome assembly GCF_022965805.1 of Primulina eburnea. Classification (NCBI taxonomy): domain Eukaryota; kingdom Viridiplantae; phylum Streptophyta; class Magnoliopsida; order Lamiales; family Gesneriaceae; genus Primulina; species Primulina eburnea. Next base: position 9,133,448 of record NC_133106.1, on the reverse strand, counting down.
AACAGATTTTATTGATATCAAACATGTTCCTAACGGAGACGTGACAGACACTACTGCAGACAATGACTCAATAGGCAAAGAATGCATCAACGCAAATCGCTCAAATATAAATGTATGAGATGCACCAGTATCAATCAGTACATATGCAGGATAACCAGAAATAAAACAGTTACCTGCCACAACATCATCAGGTGCATCCTGTGCCTGCTCCTCGGTCAAAGCAAAAACTCTGGCCTGCTGTCTCGGAGGCTGGCTCACTGTCTGGCCCCCTCCTGGCCTCTGCTGTGACTGAGTAGGCGGTGCTGGCGGAAAAGTATGTACGGCAGATGGTCGTCTACCTACCTGAGCCACTGATCCCGATGACTCAGCTGCCTGCGATCCCTGGGCACTCCTCTGGGGACACACTCGGGCAAAGTGTCCCTGCTGTCTACAGATACGACAGCTGCCAACCACTCCTCAGCACTGATCTGTGGAATGCCTCCCTCCACAAGTACCACAGTACGGTCCTGCATAACTCTGGCCCTGACCGATCTGTCTAGAGCCACTCGAACTGGACGAGCTAGTTCCTGATTTCTTGAATTGCTTCCCTCTAGCCTTCAAGAAATCCTTTTTCCTGCTACTGCTGCTGCCACCTTCAAATCAATGAGGTGGTTGTTGCTGTGTCGATATTGGAAGCACAAACGAAGCCTCTCTCTCTGCCTCATCAGTCCCGCTTCGGCTCCCTTAGCTCTGTTCAAGGCATCAATGAAATTGTTTGGCCTCTCGGTATTCACCAAGGTAAAGATTTCAGGATTTAGGCCGTTTATGAATTGGTCTGCAACGGCCTCATCATGTTCAGCTACGTGGGGAGCAAATCAGAGCAGTGTAGAGAAATTAGCCACATAATCCTCAATGTTTAACTGGCCTTGTCTCAAATTTGCGAACTCGGCTCCCTTGTCCTTCCTATAAGATACTGGAAAGAACCGTAGATAAAATTCAGACTTAAACACATTCCAGGTAATGGCCGTACCTCGTTGTTCCAATGCTCGTTTCCTCGTGATCCACCAGTGTTTAGCAACGTCATGCAGTTGGTGTCCTATCAGTTTCACCCTCTTTTCCTCCGTATATTCCAAAGATTCAAACATCGCTTCAATATCGTCCAACCAACTTTCACATTCCACGGAATTCTCCGTACCTTTCAAAGTCGGTGGATGAAATGACTGAAACCTTTTCAACAGTTTCTCCATCGGTGTAGGAGTCACATCCATGGGAGGATTCGATGTACTCCCCTATTCGGGTATTCTTCTCGGAGGCATATCTGAAATCAAAAGGATTAGCAATCCCAACCCAAAGTTCTATTTCAGTCCTCCTCCGATCATCTTACTGCTGATCTAGAATCGGCTCTGATTCATTCTTAATAATACATGTTTTCAAATCAAGTCAGATATACAGATAAACATGTACTATAAAGCAGTAAATCATGCTAGCAATCAAAAGCAGGAAAGAAAACACATTCTACCCCGCTCACTAGCTCCTATCTCAATCTCAAGGATCTATCGCTCTGATACAACCTGTTGTGGGGACCCGGACGCTAATCAAGTTCTTAATCATCATTGGGACTAATTAATCAATTATAAAACAGGGTCTAAATTTTTTTTTTTAAAATGCGGAACGTAGTGAAATCAAACTCATATACATATCAGTATAAAATACAATACAAGTCCTGTACTGCATGCATTCAACTAAACTAAGGTTTAACAACTAATGTCAAGTGTTCCAACCCTATTATACATCATAATCCAAGTCCGGAGCCTCCACTCTAATCACGATCTTTCCTCATCTCCTGGACCCTGATCCTGTCCCACCTGTTATCATGTACACATACAGACAAGACAACAGCCGGATAACTCCGGTGAGAATAAATCCCAGTATAAATCAACGAAACATGCAATCATATAAACAAATATAAAGCATGTAATCAGGTAACAAGTTTATGTATCAAAATCTGAAACATAAACAATCATTCAGACTAGACTCAATCCTAGTCTAGGGATCCCGGTTTCCAAATGTGGTATTCCTATATCGAATTCCGTAATAGAAGGAACTCTTGATCCTATTACTCGATATAACCAAATATGGTGTTCCTATATCGAATTCTGTAATAGAAGAATTCCAATCCTATTTACTCGATATAACCAAACATCTGGTATCCTGACCTAACCGTCATGGACTGTAGCTTTATCGCTAATATCCTATCTTGAGACATCGTGCAATGTGCCCGTGGAGATCCCGCCACTGTCAGGCACTTCCGTCCCAAGATGTCTACACTATCCTGTGACATCGTGCAATGTTCCCGTGGCGATCCCACCACTATCAGGAACTTCTGTCACAAGATTACTCTTCTACTACTCGTTATCTATAATTCAAGAGAACAAGTACATCAATCAAATCAATGTAAATATCAATGCAATAAAGTAAAGTATGTGATTTAGGGAAACTCAAGCCTAAACCGACTCAAGTCGATCTCCTAGTACCACATTGACTTATACTTTTCTTTCGTATGTTTCTGGCTCAGTCGAAGTCCTGAATTCACAGTCTGTCTGGCAATGACAATATCAATAATCTCATGTCAATATACCTTTCAAATCAATAACAATCTGATCAATCATGATTTAATTCAAAATCAACGGCATAACGGTACAATTTCAATATCCCCGTCAATACAAAATCCTCAAATCACAGTTACAATCCATAACCCATATCCAATACAATCCGTAATCCAATCACAATTCAAATTTGTCTGGTATAAATCAATATACCCCAGAAAATCCATAACAATTCCATAATCAGTCCGTTTCTTAATCTGACTTCGATTCTATGATGTCTAACATGTCAAGAACAACATATATGAGTTCCATTCAATTCTGACAATATCATAATTCCAAAACATGTCAAAACGTAGTAAAACTTATGTCCATTTGTAGCCTACGTCGATAGGAACTCAGTACCGAAGTCGGATTCAAAATCAGACGGACGGATTTCTCGTAGAAGGCGTAAGGATTTTTTGCAAATTCCCTCAGACCTTTTCTCGATTTCTTAATGAATTTTCGAAAGAATTTTGCTCTATATATATCAATGCATGCATGTCATGAGGTGTCACAATTTTCGCAAAACACGTATCACCGCGGGTGCGCTCCAGTTTCTACCGCGGGTGCGCTATGCTCTCGGCCTTCCTTCCAAATTTCCAATTTAGACGACCGCGGGTGCGGTCTTGTTTGCACCGCGGGTGCGGTCCTGCACCGCGGGTGCGGTCTTGCTTCGAATAAAATTTCCTACCCTACTGGACATCGACCACGGGTGTGGTCTAACCATGAGCGCGGGTGCGGTGTTGCTTCGGCAACACATTCTAAAATTCAAAATAAATGGCCGCACATTATCTTAAATCGTGTCTCCGTTGGCCCTTCAATAATCACGTTAAATTATAAATCAATAAACCTTGATTAACAGTGATTAATTCTCGGGCATTACATTTCTCCCCCCCCTAAGATACGATTTCGTCCTCGAAATCACAGATAGTCCAATCATATCATTAAGAGAGAATGTAATTAAAGTCAAATAAACATTTACATCAGTGAAACAATGCTGGGAATTCTTGTCTCATATATGATTCAGTCTCCCAAGTTGCTTCTTCAACACCATGACGAGTCCATTGAATTTTTACAAGAGGAATCGTCTTTGTTCTGAGCTGTTTTTCTTTACGATCGATAATCCGGATCGGTTTCTCGACATAACTCAATGTCTCATCCAGCTCGGTCTCGTCTGGTTGAATCACATGAGAATCATCAGGGAGATACTTTCGTAGCATCGATACATGAAAGACATCATGTATTCCAGATAATGAAGGCGGCAATGTGAGTCGATATGCACGATCTCCTATCTTTTCAAGAATTTCATACGGACCAACATATCTCGGAGACAGTTTCCCTTTCTTGCCAAATCTGACAACACCTCTAAAAGGAGAAATCTTCAGGAATACACGGTCTCCTACGTCAAATACCAACGGTCGTTTTTGAAGTCTAATACATCAAGGTTAAGCATAACCCCGTTGTGGGGACGCAGACGCTAATCAAGTTCTTAATCATCATTGGGACTAATTAATCAATTATAAAACAGCGATCTTCTCTGTTTTTGAAGTCTAATACATCAAGGTTAAGCATAACCCCGTTGTGGGGACGCGGACGCTAATCAAGTTCTTAATCATCATTGGGACTAATTAATCAATTATAAAACAGGGTCTAAATTTTTTTTTTTAAAATGCGGAACGTAGTGAAATCAAACTCATATACATATCAGTATAAAATACAATACAAGTCCTGTACTGCATGCATTCAACTAAACTAAGGTTTAACAACTAATGTCAAGTGTTCCAACCCTATTATACATCATAATCCAAGTCCGGAGCCTCCACTCTAATCACGATCTTTCCTCATCTCCTGGACCCTGATCCTGTCCCACCTGTTATCATGTACACATACAGACAAGACAACAGCCGGATAACTCCGGTGAGAATAAATCCCAGTATAAATCAACGAAACATGCAATCATATAAACAAATATAAAGCATGTAATCAGGTAACAAGTTTATGTATCAAAATCTGAAACATAAACAATCATTCAGACTAGACTCAATCCTAGTCTAGGGATCCCGGTTTCCAAATGTGGTATTCCTATATAGAATTCCGTAATAGAAGGAACTCTTGATCCTATTACTCGATATAACCAAATATGGTGTTCCTATATCGAATTCTGTAATAGAAGAATTCCAATCCTATTTACTCGATATAACCAAACATCTGGTGTCCTGACCTAACCGTCATGGACTGTAGCTCTATCGCTAATATCCTATCTTGAGACATCGTGCAATGTGCCCGTGGCGATCCCACCACTGTCAGGCACTTCCGTCCCAAGATGTCTACATTATCCTGTGACATCGTGCAATGTTCCCGTGGCGATCCCACCACTATCAGGAACTTCTGTCACAAGATTACTCATCTACTACTCGTTATCTATAATTCAAGAGAACAAGTACATCAATCAAATCAATGTAATAAAGTAAAGTATGTGATTTAGGGAAACTCAAGTCTAAACCGACTCAAGTCGATCTCCTAGTACCACATTGACTTATACCTTTCTTTCGTCGGTTTCTGGCTCAGTCGAAGTCCTGAATTCACAGTCTGTCTGGCAATGACAATTTCAATAATCTCATGTCAATATACCTTTCAAATCAATAACAATCTGATCAATCTTGATTTAATTCAAAATCAACGGCATAACGGTACAATTTCAATATCCCCGTCAATACAAAATCCTCAAATCACAGTTACAATCCATAACCCATATCCAATACAATCTGAATCCAATCACAATTCAAATTTGTCTGGTATAAATCAATATACCCCAGAAAATCCATAACAATTCCATAATCAGTCCGTTTCTTAATCTGACTTCGATTCTATGATGTCTAACATGTCAAGAACAACATATATGAGTTCCATTCAATTCTGACAATATCATAATTCCAAAACATGTCAAAACGTAGTAAAACTTATGTCCATTTGTAGCCTACGTCGATAGGAACTCAGTACCGAAGTCGGATTCAAAATCAGACGGACGGATTTCTCGTAGAAGGCGTAAGGATTTTTTGCAAATTCCCTCAGACCTTTTCTCGATTTCTTAATGAATTTTCGAAGGAATTTTGCTCTATATATATCAATGCATGCATGTCATGAGGTGTCACAATTTTCGCAAAACACGTATCACCGCGGGTGCGCTCCAGTTTCTACCGCGGGTGCGCTATGCTCTCGGCCTTCCTTCCAAATTTCCAATTTAGACGACCGCGGGTGCGGTCTTGTTTGCACCGCGGGTGCGGTCTTGTTTCTTAGCGCGGGTGCGATCTTGCTTCGAATAAAATTTCCTATCCTACTGGACATCGACCGCAGGTGCGGTCTAACCATGAGCGCGGGTGCGGTGTTGCTTCGGCAACACATTCTAAAATTCAAAATAAATGGCCGCACATTATCTTAAATCGTGGCTCCGTTGGCCCTTCAATAATCACGTTAAATTATAAGTCAATAATCCTTGATTAACAGTGATTAATTCTCGGGCATTACACCCGTAAGGATATATAGGATCTAAAACAGTTTTCCCGTAGGGTGTTTGGTGCAAAGGAATTTGATTTCTCCTTGCCCTTGTTCCCGCTGGGTGTGATCCTCCACCAGTATGGAAATCAGTTTGAGATTCTCTCATATTTTCATTATGAGATCCCATACTTTCCCTTGGTGGTTCTTGAGAAGATGACCAGGTTATTGCAGGTGGTGTTTCACCTACTGCTGTGTTCATTTTTAAATCTACAACCTTGAGATTTGCGAAAGATTCCGCAAGCTCTTGTAGATCTTCTAAACCAATCCTCTCTAAGGTTGTCATCAGATCAATTTCTTTTCTGAGACAGAGTTGATTAGATTGATCATCTTTTCTTCTTCAGTCAAAGGTTTTGACACCACTCTGGCCTTCCCCTGTTGATGTAACAAAGGTTCGGTACCAAATGAGGGTGGTAACCATCCTCTTGAAATTCTTTTACTAGAACTTGGTTTTTGTTCTAGTTTCTGAATTCTTGTCTGAATATCCTTTAAGGTTACAAGAATTTCTTCTTGTTTCTCTAGGATTTTCTCAACTCGTTGAGGTACATAATATAGCAAAGTGCCATAGCTTTGTACCGTTTTTTGGATCTCTCTAAGATCTCACGAAAGCTTAGAGGAATCGGGTGTTATTTCCAGAAACTTATTGTTCTGTATCATAACTTTACCTGAGATTTTACCTGAGGGTGCTGAAGCTTCCTTTTCTGGTTCTGATATTTAACAATAGTTATTATCCTTGAACCGAAGTTCAGATTCATAATTTTTTGCGCATTAATGTGATCTTTCTCAAAAACTATGTTATGATCACTCCCACTAATCAAATCATTCTCAAGAAATTTTACATTTCTTGATTCCACGATTCAAGTGTTATGAGATGAACAATAGAATCTGTACCCTTTGGATTTTTCGGCATTCCCAATGAACTATCCACTTATAGTTCTTGGGTCCAGTTTCTTTTCATTTGGGTTGTAAACTCTTATTTCAGAAGGACAACCTCAAACGCGTATATGTTGCAAACTCGGTTTCCAACCTTTAAATAACTCAAATGGCGTCTTTGGGACAGCCTTAGTTGGAACTCGGTTTAATATATACACGACTGTCTTAAGAGCTTCTGTCCACAGGGATTTAGGAAGTTTGGAGCTACTAAACATGCTCCTCACCATGTCCAATAATGTTCGGTTTCTCCTCTCAGCTACGCCATTCTAGTCAGGAGAACCAGGCATAGTATATTGGGCAACAATCTCATGTTCTTGTAGAAACTTCGCAAACGGACGGTGTGACGTCCCGAAAATTTGAGGTCTACATGAACCACATGTGTGCAATTCATTAAATTCCTTATGTATTTTTATTAAATGGTTTTAATGCATGTTTATTTCATTAATTTGTGTTTTAATTCATTATTTATTTATTTGCATCATTTTAAATTAACTATGCTTAGGTGATGCACGTTAAAAAATGCTTTCTTCAAGTTTCAGGCGATTATTCGAGGCGGGATCGAGGAAGAGACCCGGTGACGATCTTTGGCAATTTTAAAAGACGGTATTTTATTTTTAGTGGAGTGGGGCATTTTAAATAATTTATCTAGTTTTAGTAATTTAAAAGCCTAATTTGACTATTAGGAGATTTTGGAGACTTTAAAGTTTTTAGGAATTGTCTCTTGTGCACTTTATTTCAATCACACGATTTTTATTTAAAGTTAGTAGTGGGTTAATGCCTTGATTGGTTGTTAATTAGTAATTAAGTAAATTATTGTCCCTAATTAACACCCTAATCTCCTACCCACGACACAAAACGCACGCACACACACACTTTACACACACCACTCACGACACTCAAGCATACACACACACAATTTTATTTCTCTCTTCACTTCATTCTTTTAAAAGAAAACCTAGGGTTCTTGAGAGGCATAGCAGCCGCCCCCTCCCTTAAATTTCAAGCAAGGTTTTGTTGCATTTTATTGCAAGAAATCGGTGCCACGTTCGTCCCGGATCAAGCCTCGCTCCATCTCCACTTCGGTGTCGTCGTTACGGTATCTTTTAATATCAAGGCACGTATAATCTGTTCTTTCTGCATCGATCGTGTCATAGTATGCGTCGTTTTATTTTATGCGTGAAAATCCATGTGTGACGTTCGTCGTTTGAGCGGAAAATGGTTTGAATGCGTTTGAAATACTTTTTAGATCTGAAATCTCGTAACTTACTGTTCTGATGAAAACTGCGATTTTTCTGTCGAGATTTTGAGAAAACTTTCAACTAGAAAATTGTAGAAATTTTCTATACCTTCGATTCGATATAAAATTCGAGATTTCTGGATGAAAATTGAGTGAGTTATGATGTTTTTCATGAGACTGCTCAAACTGCGACTTTTACGAAAATTGTGTTCTTGAAGTTTTGTTGCAGGCTTCGTTGGGGATCGACGGGTGATCGTTGCTGCGTCTGTATGTTATTTGATACGTTGTATAGTGTCGATAGGCACTCGAATGCGTTAGGAGTCGTGGGAAACGAATTGGTGTCAATTGCTATGCTTTGAATTGTATGTGTTGTAAGGTGAACTCATTGCTTTGGGAATTGGTACGAATATGGTTTGATGTCATAGTGTGCTAGGATGGGTCTCGGGGTGTCGTTTCATAGTCCGTGCAACCGAGTCTAGAAGGTTGAGCAAAGCATGTACAGAATTTTCGTAAGTCTTCTTGTCCCGAGGGTACACGGACCCTCACCCGGACCCCCACACGGGGTCCGTGCCCTTGTTCCACCCGAAGTGTCTTTTTCCAGAGAGTAGACGGACCCTTACACGGACCCTGGCACGGGGTCCGTGCCTTTGCTTTCCTTCGGTGTCTATTTCCAGAGCCTACACGGACCCCTACACGGAGGTAGGTACGGGACCCGTGTCCTTCTATTTTGGGAAAAATGTTATAGTATGCTTTGAGGTTTGATGTCATGATTTAGTGCAAGGATTATCGAGGTCGTGTCATGGGAAATTTTAGAATGTCCTAAGTAATGATTGAACTTGAGAGTAAGCATGATTTCTACGTTTAAGTTATGCAAGTTAAGTATGCAAATTTCATGTTAGTGTGTGTAGCAACGGCCCCGATCGAAGTCCAATGAATTCCTCAACGCCAAGTAAGTATGTATGACGTGCGAAGAAAATATTTTAAGTTTTTGAGGTATGCTAATTGTCTTGTGACCAAATTATGAATGGGTTTGGAAGTCGATGAACGTGGCCGAGGACCTCTCCGCCCCGTTAAATTATGAACGGGTTAGATCGTGGTTGGAAAGCGTTAAATTATGAACGGGGACCAACCAGCCCGTTAAATTATGAACGGGGATCTCATGTATGCGGCAGTGGATACGTCCCTGTCAGCCCAGTACTGTGGTGTGTCTGATCAGGCGTTTATTATGTATGGGTCACTTGCTTTGAAACATCCTCTACGAAAATGATGAAGTTACGTATGTTCAAGTATGCAGTATGTTTATGAAAGTTCATGTTGATGGCACGTCTAGTTATGTATGTACGTATGTTCAAGTTTATTATGCAAGCTCAAGTTTCAAATTATGTACGTTCTATTTTTAAGATGCATGCGATTTTATTATGTAGTACTCGTTATCCCAGTTTATACGTGTTGAGTCTTTAGACTCACTAGACTTGATCGATGCAGGTGAGTATGTTGAGGAGACAGAAGGTGGTGACCAAGGGGCAGGCTTGGACTGAGTGGCAGGCTAGACCCGAGGACCGCAATGTTTACGTTTATGCGAAGTTTAAAAATACTCTGATTTTTAAATATCTGGACGTGAAATATTTTGAGACAGTTTCTTTTAGTAAAATTTTATTGGTGACGGATGACTTTGAGATTTATTGTTATGAATTATGAGTGATGACCGTGTGGATGTTTTTTTATTAAAGAAAATTTTTAATTTTTCTGCAAATGTTAGGTATGAAAAGTACGGTTCGTTACAGACGGACCAGGTGCTTGTCCATTCTCAGTGTATCTACCGTAATATTCTCTATCTCTATCAGCTCTCACGATCTTATTATGTTTTCCACACTGCTTCTCCACTTCAGCCTTAAAAACCTTAAAGGCTTCAAGTGCTTCGTTTATATTATGAAGCATGTAGATATACATGTATCGTGAATAATCATCAATGAAGGAGATGAAGTATTTCGGACTTCGCATGTCTATATCTGGACAACAAATATCTGAATGTATGATTTCTAACATATCTCCTCTTGGCACCCATTTTAGACTTATTGGTCTGCTTTCCCTTAATACAGTCCACACAAGTCTCAAAATCAATAAAATCTAAAGTACTAAGTACTTCATCATTCACTAATCTTTTAATCTTCTCTGTGGAGATATGTCTCAATCTCCTGTGCCACAATATAGAGGAATCTTCAATTATAACACATCTTTTGATACATCTCTGAACATGCATAGTGGTGTTATTATTTTGTAAAGAAATAGATAAAAGACCATCAAACATTATACCATTTCCAATAAGATTTGATTTATAAAACAAATTTGTTGATTTATCCAAAAACTGAAATGAATAACAAGAGGTACAAGTTTTGAAACTGAAATTAAATTCCTAGAAAAACTAGGAACATAAAAGTTCTTTTCTAATTTTAAAATATAACCACTATTCAACACTAGGCAGTAAGTTCCAATAGCCTCCACAGGCGAAGACATCTTGTTTCCAGAATAGATGCTTCGCTCATTTTCTATATGCTTCCTTAGGTTTTGCAGACTCTGCAAGGTATTTGTAACATGGATTGTAGAACCAGAATCAATCCACCATGTGTTATAAATTATATTAATCATATTAGATTCATAACAGACAAATGATGTAGGAATACCTTTTTTTTCAAGCCAGTGCTTAAATTTATTGCAATATTTCTTCATGAGTTCCGTCTTTTTACAGAAGAAACACTTGGATTCTTTCTTAATGTCAGGTTGAGGTGGAATTATTCCTTTCTCTTTTCCCTTGACTTTGGCTTGTTTATTAAATTTTCCTTGTGTAGTCATAAATACATTATCACGTGTTTCCATCAACAGCCTTCCTTCCTCTTGAACACACATGGTCATTAATTCATTAATTGACCATTTATCCTTATGTGTGTTGTAAGAAATTTTGAAGGGTCCATATTGCTGTGGAAGAGTGCATAAAATGTAGTGCACAAGAAAAGTCTTAGACATTTCTACTTCAAGTGTCTTGAGTCGAGCCGTTATGTCCCGCATTTTCATGATGTGCTCTCGCACACCTCTCACACTGGTGAGCCTTAATGAAGAAAATTCCAAAATTAAGGTGCTGACAAGTGCTTTATCTGAAGACTGAAATTGTTCACCAATAGCCTTAAGTAATTCTCTTACATTATTATGCTGATCGACAGAACCACGCATACCAGCAGAGATTTTGGTTTTTATGAACATTACACAGAGTCGATTAGACGCTCCCATTTTTCTTAAATATCAACATCATCTGGAATTCTGTTTTCAGTAATAGCAAGTGGTTCCTCTTTCCGTATAGCATAATCAATATACATCCACCCTAATTAAAGAAGAATTCTTTCTTTCCATAATTTATAATTATCGCTCTTTAGTTCGGAAATGTCACATTTCATATCAGAAAAACTCGCAGGTTGCATAAATGCACAAAATATCATATGCTTAAAATTTAGAGACAATATCATGTTTTACCAATGTAATTCATGTTTTAAAAATCTAGTGACATAAAATTTGCATGTAGGCTAAAATTTTAATTCAATAAGATTTTTCTGTAACTTTATGATAAAACTATCAAAATGTATTTTCCTTAACTCCTGTGGGTAAATTAAGAAATATATAATTTGATATTTTAACCTAATTAGTTATATAAATATAATAAATATCTATGTGGGGTAAAGTTATTATGTTTATATAATTAATTACAATTGATGTCCATTATGTGATCCAAATTCACTTAATGCATAATTTTTTCATAATTAAGGATGATGTGGCTATTCCTCAATTATTTAAAATTATACGGTTCACCGGACAAAATTTTGGCTTTACTTTAATACTTTATATAATGATTATTTAGTAACATAATCAACATATTCCAATAGTGCTCTCAGGAAAGATAGGTAGTGCTAAGGTTCTTTAAATACCTAACTCCTAGTCAGAGCAACATTCCGCAGGGAGACCAGTGGCAAGTCAAGGCAGTTTAAACCGATCTATGAAGAACTCCCTCAGATCATGTTTTCTTACGTCATCTGATAATTATTATTCAACTTAATTATCCACATTTGTGTGAATCTTTATAAGCCAAAATTTTTCATTAAATAACTTTATATTCACATTTTTTACTTAATATGAAAAAATACGTTCCCCATCAGTTTTTCTCTTCAATCAGGGTAGTGATAAAGTGAGGATTAAATTTACGTGAAAATGTGGGCTCCTCATCAGTTTTTCTCTTTTATCAGAGTAATGATAAAGTGAGGATTATTTGTCCATTTGTGAATATCTGAAATATTTTATTTTGTAATATTATATTCACATCTTACTTGATATGTTCATTTCAAATTATAAATAACTTAATATAATTTAATATGAACATAATGTGAATATTGATGTACCAATTATTTTTCAATATTATTTGCATTTTAAATTTCAAGAATAAATGCAAACATGATATTAAATTTGCATATACACATCAAACACTTATCCTTAATATTTGATATTTTATCTAATATGCAAAAGTAATTTCTAAACATGTATTGAAAATTGCACTAAATTTAAAAATATTATTTCAAAATCAATTTATTTAATGATTTATTATTATTATTAAATAATAATAAATCATTAAAATTTAAAATTTAATGACCGAAGTCTTTAAATCCCATTTATTATTATTTTATTATTATTATTATTTTTTTAAAAAAAATAATAATAATAAAATGATTATCGACAAGATTTTTTAACAATTGAATTTCTTGTGGGTCCTATATAATTAATGGTTTGTCTGAATCAATAATAATAATTTGAAGTTTCTTCCTCGTACTCGCAGAAAGCTTTCTTCTGTAATTTTTTTTTCTTTTGAAAAATTTAGTTCTCTAAAGAAATTTCTTATTTCATTTTTCAAATTCAAGATTTCAAATAAGAACTCCAAAGTGCAACCGAGAACAGGTAAGTTTCTTACAAAAAAACTTCAAAAGAAATTTTATGATATCGTTTATTTTCAGAAAACAGATTTTCAAGGCAGAGGTAAGACAAGCTCTGATATCAAATATTAGAATTTTTCTTAAAAATCATGTTTCTGCACATATATAAACATGATAATCAATATGCGGAAATGAATCGAGTATTACCTCCAGCCATTGAAAATTTTTTATTTCTCTGTTTTTCCTCTCGATTGAAGCCTTCTAAGCACTCCACCCTCTCGATGGATGGTGTATAATTTTCTTATGAAGTGTGTGTGCTTAGGAACCTCAATTGCTGCTATTTATAGGCATCTCTCATACTATCGATGAGTGTATCGGGAGCCGAGATTCAGAAGAAGAAATGTGTACGCATCTCAATTTTCTAAAGTTTAAGTTGCGTACGCAAGTTTCGTCAAAATATGTAGGTAATGGTCGTCGCCAATTCCTACACGATACTTCTTTTAATATGTGTCATATTTCTTACATCAACTTCTCATGTATGACTTTAAACATGAGAACGTCTTAAACCCATCAAAATTACTTTATTCAAGTATAATCATCTTTCACACACACATAAGTGGAATTTGGATTCTCTACTGTGCACAATACCGTAAAACCATTGGATCATATGGACCTCAATAAAGCTCAAGAAATCCAACGGTGGTGATGTGCACGATACCAGATCTGTGTGCACACATATCTACGAAACTATTAGATTGAATAAATTGAAATAATTTAATTAATAATAGTATGATGATAAAACAAGAAAAGGTGAAAAGGATACGAGTCTCTATCTAATTTTTTATTAATTAACAGAAACTCCATTTAGGGTAAATTGCTCATAAATCCCCAAACTCAAACTCAACTTTACCCAAACTCCCTACACCTCAAAATCTTCCTTTAAACTCCCTAATACCTTAAAATGGACAAAAATACCCGTATTCCTATTTTAAGTTTAATTGATCCTCCGCGCTTTCCAAATGGTATCAGAGCTAATGGTTAATTTATTTCAAACACAAATTTTATTATTACTAGTAACTAATTGTATGAGAAGGAGAATTTCGAAAAATTATGAATCTGAACTTCGGTTCAAGGATAATAATTTACAAGGAATATTCCAAAATTTTGGAATATCAACAAGGTCATCTAACTATTGTTAGATATCAGAACCAGAAAGGGAAGCTTCAGCACCCTCAGGTTAAATCTCAGGTAAAGTTATGATACAAAACAATAAGTTTCTGGAAATAACACCCGATTCCTCTAAGCTTTCGTGAGATCTTAGAGAGATCCAAAAAACGGTACAAAGCTATGGCACTTTGCTATATTATGTACCTCAACGAGTTGAGAAAATCCTAGAGAAACAAGAAGAAATTCTTGTAACCTTAAAGGATATTCAGACAACGCATTTGAGTTATTTAAAGGTTGGAAACCGAGTTTGCAACATATACACGTTTGAGGTTGTCCTTCTGAAATAAGAGTTTACAACCCACATGAAAAGAAACTGGACCCAAGAACTATAAGTGGATAGTTCATTGGGAATGCCGAAAAATCCAAAGGGTACAGATTCTATTGTTCATCTCATAACACTTGAATCGTGGAATCAAGAAATGTAAAATTTCTTGAGAATGATTTGATTAGTGGGAGTGATCATAACGTAGTTTTTGAGAAAGATCACATTAATGCACAACCCTCTTATTCAAATGATAGATTGGTCGTTATTCACACCCCTCAAGACCAAATGGGTGTTAGGCAACCCATTATTGAAGTCCCACAAATCGCTGATGAATATCTAGTAGATCAAGTTGATAATGAAGAACAACAAGAAATATTTGATCAACCAAACAACCTAAGGAGATCTGTAATGCTCGAGATTTGCTGTGTTGTTAATCCGAAATGATTTGTTGATTAATTGATGTGATTATAGATGGAACATATTAGACCAGGATAAACGGAAAGGAGATTTGAATTATGTGTGAGGATTGAGCCTCGCGCATATGCGCGTTCATGCCGGGCGCATATGCGCGGAGTGGGCAAAGAACCTTGCGCATATGCGCGACATGAATTCGTGCATGCGCGCAAGGGTACCCGAGAGTTGTGAAAAATGAACAAGGGCCTCGCGCATATGCGCCGAATGAGGGCGCGCATATGCGCGAGCTGCCGTGTAGTTACGAGCCGAGATATAGTGTCTCGCGCATATGCGCCGAGTGATGTCGCGCATATGCGCGAGACGTGTTATGTGAAGGAATAAGCCACTTGCCCCGGAGTATGCAATATATATATAAATAAACGTTTATTTCCTCAAACATTCAGAGGAAAGCTTCGAGAAGGCCAGAAGAGAATTTGAGTTCTTAACTTTAGAATTTATTTACGAGAAATCCGTTCGTTTGATTTAGAATCCGACTTCAGTACTGTGTTCCTATCGACACAGGCTTCAACTGGACGTAAGTTTTGTTACGTTTGATTATGTTTTGAAATTATGATATTGCCAGAATCGGATATGATTCATATATAATGTCCTTGACATGTTAGACATCGTAGAATCGAAGTCAGATTGAGAAACAGATTGATTATGGAATTGTTATGATTTTTCAGAGTATATCGATTGATATTGAACAGATTTGAATTATGAATTGATTACAGATTGTATTGGATATCAGTTATGGATTGTAACTATTATCTGCTGATGTTGTATTTACGGGGATATCGGGATTGTTCTGTTATGTCGTTGGTTTTGAGTTAAATCCAGATTGATCAGATTGGTATTGATTTGAGCAGTATATTGATATGGTATTATTGATATTTTCATTGCCAGATTGAGTGTTGACAGACTTTGAATTACAACGGGAACGTTATCAGAACTGTAATAAAAGAAAGGTATAAGTCAATGTGGTACTGGGAGAACGACTCGAGTAGGATATACTTGAGTTTCCTTAAATCACATACTTATTGTTATTATTTACATTGATTTGAATTGATATGCTTGTTCTATTGATTTATAGAAGCATGTATTTGATGAGTATTAGACAAGTAATCTTGTGACATAAATGCCGATAGTGATGGAATCGTCACTGGCACATTACACATTGTCACAAGATAGTGAATTGGCGATAGTGCCACAGTCTGTGACGGATAGGTCAAGACACCGGATGTTTGGTTATATCGATTGAATAGAATTGGAGTTTCTTCTATTAATGAATTCGATATATGAATGCCAACGTCTGGAAATCGGGATCCCTAGACTAGGATTGAGTCTAGTCTGAGACGTGGAGTCACGAGTCTGATTGACAGTTTTACATTGATTATATTTTCAGATTTTGATACGTATCCCTGATATTTGTTACATGCTTTTACATTGTTTATAGGATTGCATGTTTCGTTGATTTAAACTGGGATATATATCTCACCGGAGTTATCTGGCTGTTTTCGTGTTTGTATGTGTGCATGGCAACATATGGGACATGTTCAGGGTCGAGGAGATGAAGAGAGATCGTGATTAGAGTGGAGACTACGGTCTTGGATTAGAGATAGGGTTTGGACATTTGATATTTAGTTGTTAAACCTTAGTTTAAATGATTGTATATAGTACAAGACTTGTACTTTAATACTGACATGTATATTATAATTTATTCCATTACGCTCCGCATTTAATATTGTATTTTTAAAAAAAAATTAGACCATGTTTATTTTAATTAATTAAATTGTCCCAATGATGATTAAGAATTTGATTAGCGTCCGGGTTCCCACAACAGGTGGTATCAGAGCGATAGATCATTTAGATTGAGATAGGAGCTAGTGAGCGAGGTAGAATGAGTTTTCTTTCATTGCTCTTGATTGCTAGCATGATTTACTGCTTTATAATGCATGTTTATCTGTTTATCTGAATTGATTTTAAAACATGTGTTATTGAGAACGAATTAGAGCCGATTCGGGATCAGCAGTAAGATGATTGGAGGAGGACTGAAACAGATTTGTTATATTTGGTTGATAACCATTTTGATAATCAGATATGCCTCCCCAAAGATTACCAGAACAGGGTAGCACTTCGAATCCTCCAATGGATGTAACAGCAACACCAATGGAGACATTGATGAAGAGATGTCAGTCATTCCATCCACCGACTCTGAAGGGTACTGAGACTTCAGTCGATTGCGAGAGTTGGTTAGACGACATCGAGATGCTGTTTGAGTCCTTGGATTACACTGATGAGCGGAGAATGAAATTGATAGGGCACCAGTTACATGATGTTGCAAAGAACTGGTGGATTACGACAAAGAGGGCTTTGGAGCATCGAGCTACAGTTATTACTTGGAATGTGTTTAGAACTGAGTTTTATCAGAGGTTCTTCCCAGTGTCGTATAGGAAGGACAAGGGAGCTGAGTTTGCAAACTTGAGACAGGGTCAACTGAACATCGAAGAATATGTGGCCAAGTTCTCTACATTGCTATGATTTGCTCCACATGTGGCCGAGAACGACAAAGCCGTTGCTGATCAGATCATTAATGGCCTGAATCCGGAAATTTTTACCTTTGTGAATACCGGAAGAAAGAATAATTATACTGATGCCTTGAACAGAGCGAAGGGGGCCGAAGCAGGTTTGATGAGACAGAGAGAAGCTTTGTTTGTACCTCCAGCACCGAGACCCCATATGCCTCCACCTCCTTCCATATTTGAGGGTGGCAGCAGCAGTGGCGGAAAGAAGGATTTCCTGAAAGCCAGAGGAAAGCAGTTTAAAAGATCTGGAAGCAGTTCATCCAGTTCTAGTGGCTCGAGACAGACGGGTCAGGGCCAGAGTTATACCGGATTTTACTGTAGCACTTGTGGAGGGAAGCATTCCACAGAGAAATGCCGAGGAGTGTTTAGCAGTTGTCGCATTTGTAGACAGGAGGGACACTTTGCTAGAGTTTGTCCCTAGAGAGTTACTCAGAGAACACAGTGTGCTGAATCATCTGGATCAGTAGCTCAGACTGGTAGACGAACACCAGATGCAGTTCATTCATTCCATCCAGCACCATCTCAGTCACAGCAGAGGCCAAGAGGAAGCTAGACAGTCAACCAGCCTCCTAGACAGCAGGCCAGAGTGTTCTCTTTGACTGAGGAGCAGGCTCAGGAAGCACCAGATGACGTTGTTGCAGGTAACTGTTCTTTATGTGGTTACCCTGCATATGTATTGATTGATACCGGTGCTTCACATACTTTTATTTCTGAACGATTTGCATTGAGTCATGCTTTGCCTGTTGAGTCATTGTCTGCGGTAGTGCCTCTCTTTTCTCCGTTAGAGACATGTTTGATATCAATGAAGTCTGTTAGATCTTGTATACTGCAGTATGATGGACATGAAATTGAATTAGACTGTATTGTGCTTGGCTTTTCTGATTTTGACTGTATTATCAGTATCGATATGTTAACCAAGTACAGAGCCACTGTTGATTGTTTCCACAAGATTGTGAGATTCAGACCTAAAATGGCTGAGAAGTGGAAATTTTATGGTAAGGGTTCTCGATCCAGAATTCCTTTGATATCTGTTATGAATATGACTCGATTATTGCAGAAAGGAGCGGATGGATTCCTTGTCTATTCAGTTGATTTACTGAAATCGAGTCCATCATTGGCGGGTTTGCCAGTGGTATGTGAATTTGCTGATGTCTTCCTAGATGAGATTCCTGGCTTGCCTCCGATTCGAGAGATAGACTTCAGCATTGATTTGATGCCAGGTACAGTTCCGATTTCTAGAGCTCCGTACAGAATGACACCGATTGAGTTGAAAGAATTAAAAGAACAGTTGGAGGATTTACTGGCCAAGGGATATATTAGACCGAGTGTGGCTCCTAAGGGTTCTCAAGTACTATTTGTGAGAAAGAAAGACGGTTCGATGAGACTTTGTATCGACTACCGACAACTGAACAAAGCAACGGTAAAGAACAAATACCCTTTGCCCCGTATTGATGATTTGTTTGATCAGTTGCAAGGCTCATTTGTATATTCCAAGATCGACCTGAGATCTGGATATCATCAGTTGAGAGTCAAGGATTCCGATATCTCGAAGATAGCATTTAGAACAAGGTATGGACACTATGAATTTATTTTCATGCCATTTGGTTTGACGAATGCACCGGCTGTATTGATGAGATTGATGTACCATATCTTTCAAAGATATCTGGATGATTTTGTGATCATTTTTATTGATGATATTCTGATTTATTCCAAGAACATGATTGAACATGCCGAGCATTTGAGAACTGTGTTGAAAATTCTGAGAGCTGAGAAATTGTATGCTAAACTATCGAAATGCGAGTTTTGGTTGAGACATGTTGTATTTCTGGGGCATATTATATCCAGAGACAGTATATCAGTTGATCCCAGTAAGGTTTAGGCAGTGATTTCTTGGCCGAGACCGACATCAGTGCCCGGGATTCGCAGTTTTATGGGTCTGGCAGGATATTATCGAAGTTTTATCAAAGACTTTTCTAGCATTGCCATACCGATTAAGCAGTTGACTCAGAAAAATGCTCCGTTTGTATGGTCTGAAGAATGTGAGACCAGCTTTTTGGAATTAAAGAAAAGACTGACCAGTGCACCGAGCTTGACGATTCCATCAGGTACTGGTGATTTTGTTGTTTATTGTGACGCTTCTCACAGGGGATTGGGATGTGTATTGATGCAGCGAGGCCATGTTATCGCTTATGCCTCAAGACAGCTGAAACCCCATGAATTTCGTTATCCAATTCATGATCTTGAATTGGCAGTCATCGTCTTTGCATTAAAGATATGGCGACATTATCTGTACAATGAAAAGTTTGAGATCTATTCTGATCACAAGAGCTTGAAATGTCTCTTTTCAAAGTCAGAGCTGAATATAAGACATCGAAGATGGCTCGATTTATTGAAAGATTTTGATTGTGAAATCAAATATTATCCTGGAAAATCCAATGCAGCAGCAGATGCACTGAGTAGAAAGGTATGTTCTTTATCCCTATCGACGATTGGTGTTTCAAATTTGATAGAGAATTTTTGTTTGTCTGGATTAGCCTTTGAAACAGATTGTCAGCCTCTGAGATTGTGTGCTATTCGAGCTGAATCAGAACTGATATTGAGAATCAAAAAGGCACAGAAATTTGATCAGAATGTACAGAATTCGATTGCTATGGTCAAAATCGGACATCAATCGGAATACCATGTTCGTGACAGTGTTTTGTATGTGAATAACTGTATTGTTGTGCCGAATGTTTCAGATTTGAGACAGCGAATACTGACAGAAGCGCACAACAGTCGTTTTAGCATTCATCCTGGAGGCAGAAAAATGTATAATGATTTGAAGATATAGTATTGGTGGAAAGAGATGAAATCTGATGTTACTGAATTTGTAGCCAAGTGTCTGAATTGCCAAAAGGTGAAAGCACAAGGAGGATTGTTATAGAGTTTGTCTATTCCTGAATGGAAATGAGATCACGTTTCCATGGATTTTGTGACACAGTTACTGAGATCCTCCAGAGGTTGTGATGCGATTTGGGTCGTTATTGATCGATTGACCAAATCTGCACGCTTTATTCCATACAAAATGACGTACCGACATGATCAGATGGCCGATATTTATGTTAGAGAAGTGTTTAGATTGCACGGAGTGCCGAAGTCGATTGTTTCAGACCGTGATCCTCGGTTTGCTTCGCACTTCTGGCAGAGTTTGCAGCAGGCTCTAGGTACGAAGTTACATCTGAGTACCGCATGTTGGAACATTTCATGTTCGAAATCTTGATTTTGATGTTAACAAAACTTGTTATGGTGTTTCTAACATATTTACTTAAGTGTGAAGTTGCAAACACAAGAAGCAAGCTGAAACCAAATTCTGCACAAACTGAATTTCTGGCGAGCTTCGGTTTTTTGATGATATCTCCCAGCTGGATGATTCAAATAACATTCCGCAAATTGGACTGATAAGAAAACTCAATTTGGAACAAGTCGTAATTCACGTCAGCTGGGAAAAAGCTGGTGTTATCATGGTCTAACTGATCGGTCAATTACCGAACTAATCACACGAAAACAGCAATAAGTTGGGTTTGAGCGACTGCGGTATTTTGGTCATATCTCTCAGCTCGGTTACGGAAACAAAGCGATTCAGTATGCGTTGGAAAGATAAAACAAAGATCTACAAATCTTCTTTAGAAGTAAAAGTCTGAATCGAAGCTTACGATGCTGATAAATGACGATGAATCTGCTGATTCTGCACAAACTGAAATCAGCTAGGCTGATTTCAGCACACCAGCTGAAACTGAACCAACTGAACCAGCTGCTGACCAGTTGACCAACCAACTGAACTGAACCAGCAGTTGACCAACTGAACCAGCTGCTGACTAGTTGAACTGAACGACCAGTTGAGTTGACCAGAGTTGACCAGTTGACCAGTCGTGAAAATGCCCAGCAAGCTGAATTTGACTGTTGCAATTTCAAAAACAGTACAGAAACTTTCCAAACAATCATATTCTTGTGTCTAACGTATATATCATTGTTGGGGCTTATAAATACAACATATTGAAGATCAAACAAGGGCTTTGAAGTTGGTTCAAAGCATGGACAGTTAGCATGAAGAAATCTGCTAGTTGAGAGCACAAGCCCTTGTGTGAGGATACATTTGAGATGTACACTGTAAAAGATAAATTCCTCACACACAATCACTCACACATATACGAGAGAGTTGAACTTCAAAGATTATTTGAGTGAGTCTTGAACAAAGACGTAAAACTTGTGTATGTAGTCTTTGCATATGAGACATTAAACAATATACTGATTGTGAGGTGCTGCCTACAATCTTGAGTGCTAGGAGTTCAGTTTAGGCAGTGGGTAAGTCTTAAGAAAATGGGTTTGTACAAAGTGTTGTATAAATCAAAGTCTTCTAGTGAATCCTCCCCAAGGGAAAGAAGAGGTGACGTATTGAGTGCTAGGAGTTCAGTTTAGGCAGTGGGTAAGTCTTAAGAAAATGGGTTTGTACAAAGTGTTGTATAAATCAAAGTCTTCTAGTGAATCCTTCCCAAGGGGAAGAAGAGGTGACGTAGGAGTGTTGAAATTTTCGAATATCCATAAAAAAATTCGTGTCTATTTGTTTATTGCATTTACTTATCATTTCCATAGTTTTAAAGATGCATTGTTGAATCATTTTATGTGTTCTTCAAATACCAAAATATTGCATACAATTGTTTGATAAAATGTTTCAACTAAAATATTTTTTACTCATTCAACTTGTATATATTTTAAATGTTTTACAAAATATTCAATCGGTTTCTACGAAGGATTATTTCGAGTATTTTCCTCTTGATTTTTAATCAAAATCGATTTAATTCATCGATGTTTAATATTTTAAGAACCGAGCTATTGTAGCTCAACGATTACCCCCTAATCGATCCTATCAAGTGGTATCAGTGCGGTTGTTCTTGAAATAACATTGAAACTGATTTTGATGTTTAAAATTCGAAATTTCAGATTTTTTTACACATATATATATATAAAACTGAATTTTCGTCCAGCTTGTAGCGACCATGGGAAAAATGACATATCTCCTGGCTCGAGTGTCCAAATGATGAACCGCTTTTTGCATTACAAACTAGCTCGTAGAGGTTTACAACGGTATGAAATTTGCAGCCTAATTATGCACGAGAAAATACAGTTTATTTGTTGAAGACAGAGCATATGTGCTGCAGCAGAAAATGAGCCATGAAGAAAATTGGTTAGTTATCCCTCTTCTTTTACTTTTTTCAAAATTTCAAAAATATAGGGGAGAACTCATTAAAATTTTAATGGAGTTATTATTTTTAAATATTGAGGGGGAGAAAATTTTGTTTAAAATGTTTTGAAAATATGACTTTTTGATTCACACAAAAAGGGGGAGAAATATGTTAGTTGAGTTGATTTTTTATCCAAGTTTTGTGATCATCAAAAAGGGGAGATTTATGGAACATTTCATGTTCGCAATCTTGATTTTGATGTTAACAAAACCAGTTATTGTGTTTCTAACATATTTACTCAAGTGTGAAGTTGCAAACACAAGAAGCAAGCTGAAACCAAATTCTGCACAAACTGAATTTCTGGCGACCTTCGGTGTTTTGATGATATCTCTCAGCTGGATGATTTAAATAACATTCTAAAAATTGGACGGATCATAAAACTCAATTTGGAACAAGTCGTATGTCACGTCCGTTGGGCAAAATATGATGTTATCATGGTCTAACTGATCGCTCAATTACCGGACGGATCACACAAAAACAGCAATCAGTTGGGTTTGAGCGACTGCGGTATTTTGGTCATATCTCTCAGCTCGGTTATGGAAATAAAGCGATTCAGTATGCGTTGGAAAGATAATACAAAGATCTACAAATCTTATTTAGAAGTAAAAGTCTGAATCGAAGCTTACGATGCTGATAAATGACGATGAAGCTGCTGATTCTGCACAAACTGAAATCAGCTAGGCTGATTTCAGCACACCAGCTGAAACTGAACCAACTGAACCAGCTGTTGACCAGCTAACCAACCAACTGAACTGAACTGAACCAGCAGTTGACCAACTGAACCAGCCGTTAACCATTTGAACTGAACGACCAGTTGAGTTGACCAGAGTTGACCAGTTGACCAGAGTTGACCAGTTGGGAAAATGCCCATCAAGCTGAATTTGACCGTTGCAATTTCAAAAACAGTACAGAAACTTTCCAAACGGTCATATTCTTGTGTCTAACGTATATATCATTGTTGGGGCTTATAAATACAACATATTGAAGATCAAAGAAGAGCTTTGAAGTGGATTCAAAGCATGGGCAGTTAGCATGAAGAAATCTGCTAGTTGAGAGCACAAGCCCTTGTGTGAGGATACATTTGAGATATACACTGTAAAAGATAAATTCCTCACACACAATCACTCACACATATACAAGAGAGTTGAACTTCAAAGATTAGTTGAGTGAGTCTTGCACAAAGACGTAAAACTTGTGTATGTAGTCTTTGCATATGAGACATTAAACAATATGCTGATTGTGAGGTGCTGCCTACAATCTTAAGTGCTAGGAGTTCAGTTTAGGCAGTGGGTAAGTCCTAGCTGAATGGGTTTGTACAAAGTGTTGTATAAATCAAAGTCTTCTAGTGAATCCTTCCCAAGGGGAAGAAGGGGTGACGTAAGAGTGTTGAAATCTCCGAACATCCATAAAATAATTCGTGTCTATTTGTTTATTGCATTTACTTATCATTTCCATAGTTTTAAAGATGCATTGTTGAATCATTTTATGTGTTCTTCAAATACCAAAATATTGCATACAAGTGTTTGATAAAATGCTTAAACTAAAATATTTTTTACTCATTCAACTTGCATATATTTTAAATAGTTTACAAAATATTCTGTCGGTTTCTACGAAGGATTATTTCGAGTATTTTCCGCTTGGTTTTTAACCAAACTCGATTTAATTCATCGATGTTTAATATTTCAAAAACCGAGCTATTGTAGCTCAACGATTACCCCCTAGTCGATCCTATCACCGCATATCATGACGGACAGTCAGAGCGGACGATTCAGACATTCGAGGATATGCTGAGAGCTGTAGTGCTTGACTTTAGCACTAATTGGCAAGATGCATTGCCGCTTTGTGAGTTCTCGTACAACAAAAGCTATCAGACGAGCATTGAGATGGCTCCATTCGAAGCGTTGTACGAAAAGAAGTGTCGATCCCCTCTGTATTGGGATGATATCTCTGAAGTTCCTGAGACTGGACCTGATATGATCGAGATATGACTGAAAAAGTGAAGCTGATTCAAAAAAGAATGAAGGCATCTCAAGATAGACAAGCCAAGTATGCCAATGTTCGACGTAGACCGTTGGTATTTGAGGCGGGAGACAGAGTATTTCTGAAGATTTCACCTTTCAGAGGAGTTGTCAGATTCGGCAAGAAAGGAAAATTGTCTGCACGATACATTGGGCCGTACGAGATTCTTGAGAAGATAGGATATCGTGCCTATCGACTCGCATTGCCTCCTTTATTATCAGGAATACATGATGTTTTTCATGTATCGTTGTTGAGAAAATACATGCCGGATGCTTCACACATTATGCAGCCAAATGAGGCCGCACTTGATGAGACATTGAGCTACCTTGAAAAGCCGATTCAGAATCTCGATCATAAGGAAAAACAGCTCCGAACGAAGACAATTCCGCTTGTGAAAGTGAAGTGGAGTCGTCATGGCATCGTAGAATCTACCTGGGAGACCGAATCAGATATGAGACAGGGATTCCCAGAGTTATTCGACTGATGTAAGTTTTATATTCAGTTTCTATTATACACCTTCTTATTGATATGATTGTTTGCCTGTGATTTCGGGGACGAAATCGTATCTTAGGAGGGGAGAAATGTAATACTCGAGATTTGCTGTGTTGTTAATCCGAAATGATTTGTTGATGAATTGATGTGATTATAGATGAAACAGATTAGACCGGGATAGGCGGAAAGGAGATTTGAATTATGTGTGAGGATTGAGCCTCGCGCATATGCACGTTCATGCAGGGCGCATATGCGCGGAGTGGGCAGAGAACCTCGCGCATATGCGCGACATAAATTCGCACATGTGCGCGAGGGTACCCGAGAGTTGTGAAAAATGAACAAGGGCCTCGCGCATATGCGCCGAATGAGGGCGCGCATATGCGCGAGCTGCCGTGTAGTTGCGCGCCGAGACATAATGTCTCGCGCATATGCACGAGACGTGTTATGTGAAGGAATAAGCCACTTGCCCCGGAGCATGCAATATATATATAAATAAACGTTTATTTCCTCAAACATTCAGAGGAAAGGATCGAGAAGGCCAGAAGAGAATTTGAGTTCTTAACTTTAGAATTTCATTTACGAAAAATCCGTCCGTTCGATTTAGAATTCGACTTCAATACTGTGTTCATATCGTCGCAGGCTTCAACTGGACATAAGTTTTGTTACGTTTGATTATGTTTTGAAATTATGATATTGCCAGAATCGGATATGATTCATATATAATGTCCTTGACATGTTAGATATCGTAGAATCGAAGTCTGATTGAGAAACAAATTGATTATAGAATTGTTATGATTTTCAGAGTATATCGATTGATATTAAACATATTTGAATTTTGAATTGATTACAGATTATATTGGATATCAGTTATGGATTGTAATTATTATCTGCTGATGTTGTATTGACGGAGATATCGGGATTGTTCCGTTATTCCGTTGGTTTTGAGTTAAATCCAGATTGATCAGATTGGTATTGATTTAGCAGTATATTGATATGGTATTATTGATATTGTCATTGTCAGATTGAGTGTTGACAGACTTTGAATTCCAGACGGGAACGTCATCAGAACTGCAATAAAAGAAAGGTATAAGTCAATGTGGTACTGGGAGAACGACTCGAGTAGGATATACTTGAGTTTCTCTAAATCACATACTTATTGTTATTATTTACATTGATTTGAATTGATATGCTTGTTCTATTAATTTATAGAAGCATGTATTAGATGAGTATTAGACAAGTAATCTTGTGACATAAGTGCCGATAGTGATGGAATTGTCACTGGCACATTGCACATTGTCACAAGATAGTGAATTGGCGATAGTGCCACAGTCTGTGACGGATAGGTCAAGACACCGGATGTTTGGTTATTTAGATTGAATAGAATTGGAGTTTCTTTTATTACTGAATTCGATATAGGAATGCCAACGTCTGGAAACCGAGATCCCTAGACTAGTATTGAGTCTAGTCTGAGACGTGGAGTCACGAGTCTGATTGACAGTTTTACATTGATTATATTTTCAGATTTTGATACGTATCCCTGATATTTGTTACATGCTTTTACATTGTTTATAGGATTGCATGTTTCGTTGATTTAAACTGGGATATATATCTCACCGGAGTTATCCGGCTGTTTTTGTGTTTGTATGTGTGCATGGAAATAGATGGGACAGGTTCAGGGTCGAGGAGATGAAGATAAATCGTGATTAGAGTGGAGACTACGGACTTGGATTAGAGATAGGGTTTGGACATTTGATATTTAGTTGTTAAACCTTATTTTGAATGACTGTATATAGTACAAGACTTGTACTTTAATACTGATATGTATATTAGAATGTATTCCATTATGTTCCCCATTTAATATTGTATTTAAAAAAAAACAGACCTTGTTTATTTTAATTGATTAAATTGTCCCAATGATGATTAAAAACTTGATTACTATCCGAGTCCCCACAAGATCTACTAGAATAAGAATATCAGCAATATCTAGTGATTATGTTGTGTATTTACAAGAATCAGACTTTAACATCAGAGCTGGTAATGATCCTGAAACGTTTTCACAAGCCATGAGTTGTAATGAGTCAAAACTATGGTTTAAGGCTATGAAAGAAGAAATGAATTTTATGGCAGTTAATGGAGTCTGGGATCTTGTTCAGTTGTCTGATGGTGCAAAAGCCATTGGATGTAAATGGGTCTTCAAAACAAAGAAAGACTCTTTAGGCAACATTGAAAGGTATAAAGCAAGACTCATGGCTAAAGGATTCACTCAGCAGGAAAAATCAACTACTAGGAGATTTTTTCTCCTCTATCTATGAAAGATTCTCTCCGTATCATTCTAGCATTAGTTGCACATTTTGACTTAGATTTACAATAAATGGATGTGAAAACGGCTTTTATCAATGGAGAACTAGAGGAAGAGGTTTATATGAAACAACCTGAAGGATTCTTCTCTAGTAATGGTGAGCAATTGGTTTGTAAGCTTAAGAAATCTATAAATGGATTGAAACAAGCTTCCCGTCAATGGTATTTAAAACTTCATGATGTTATCTCTTCATTCGAATTCGTTGAGAACCCCATGGATCAATATATATACCAGAAGGTTAGTGGGGCAAGATTTGTTTCCTTATTCTATATGTGGATGCTATATTACTTGCAACCAATGATAATGGTTTGTTATATGAGGTGAAACAATTTCTTTCTAAAAACTTTGATATGAAGGATATGGGCGATGCATCTTATGTCATTGGCATTAAAATACATAGAGACCGAATTAAATGTATTCTAGGTCTGTCTCAAGAAACCTATATCAACAAAGTTTTAGAGAGATATCGGATGAAAGATTGTTCACCAAGTGTAGCTCCCGTCGTGAGAGGCGATAAATTCAATTTGAGCCGATGCCCAAAAAATGATCTAGAGCGGGAACAAATGAAAAACATTCCTTATGCTTCTGCTGTTGGAAGCTTGATGTATGCTCAGGTTTGCACTAGACATGACATTGCATTTGTTGTTGGGATGTTGGGAAGATATCAGAGTAATCCAGGAATAGACCATTGGAAAGCTGCAAAGAAAGTAATGACGTACCTTCAAGGGACCAAAGATTATATGCTTATGTTAAGACGAACTGATAATTTGGAAGTAATTGGCTACTCTCATTCAGACTACGCCGACTGCATTGATTCAAGAAAATCCACTTCAGGATATATTTTCATGCTAGCTGGTGGAGCTGTATCTTGGAGAAGTGCAAAGCAGACATTGACTGCTACTTCCACTATGGAAGCTTAGTTCGTAGCTTGTTTTGAGGCAACCTCACATGATGTATGGTTGAAGAGTTTTATTTCGAGTCTTGGAATTATGGATTCTATATCTAGGGCATTAAGAATATATTGTGACAATTCAGCTGCTGTTTTTATGGTTAAAAATAACAAAAGTGGTAGTCGAAGCAAGCACATCGACATTAAGTATTTAGCCATACGAGAACGTGTTAAAGATAAGAAGTTACTTATCGAACACATTAGCACTGAATTGATGATTGCATATCCTTTGACTAAGGGCATGCCACCATTGAAATTTAAGGATCATACAGAAAGAATGAGACTTGGTTCCTTTATGTAATTTTGTTGTAAGAACAAATTAATGAAACTATGATGTGATATTTTCTCATATATCTTGTGCACACATTCATTGATTCGAGAAATATCAATAAAGTTTGACCTCGAATAAACATAGGGTGTATTCATTAAGTTATTTGAGAGATATCATACATTGTAATACATGAAAGATAATAATCGTTTTTAGATGATCTATCGCCATGATTCATGTATTTTATTTTTTCCTATGGTAAATGAGATATGTGTCAAGTGGGAGAATGTAATAAATATGACACATGTTAAAAGAAGTATCGTGTAGGTATTGGCGACGACCATTGCCTACATATTTTGACGAAACTTGCGTACGCAACCTCAACTTTAGAAAATTGAGATGCGTATACGTTTCTTCTTCTAAATCTCGGCTCCCGATACACTTATCGATGGTATGAGAGATGCCTATAAATAGCATCGATTGAGGTCCCTAAGCACACACACCTCGTAAGAAAATTATACACCATCTATCGAGAGGGTGGAGTGCTTAGAAGGCTTCAACCGAGAGGAAAAGCAAAGAAATCAAAAATTTTCAATGGCCGGAAGTAATACTCGATTCATTTGCGTATATTGATTATCATGTTTATATATGTACAAAAACATGATTTTTAAGAAAAAACATGATTTTTAAGAAAAAATCTAACAGTTTTCCGTATAATTTCTGTCAAAGTAGAAATACTCCGGTGGAAGATAGAATAAGTCAAAAGGCCTGATTGTCTCTTTTTAATGATTTACCAACCTCGGACGACGCCTCATAGAGTGTCATTATTGCGAAGTTATATCTAATCTGTTTAGTTTCATTGTCGTAATTGTCTTTTTTAAATATTTAGCACGTATAATTAAATAATTGCAGATATTGAATGGATGGCAACTGCAATTATTGTCCATATATGGCTTGTTTGTCATTATTAGCAGCTAAGATGGAGGAGCCTCTGGTTCCTTCTCTTTTGGATCTTTCAGGTAAAATATTATTTAATATCTTGTTTCTCAATAATATTATCCATTAACAATGGGACGACTCAAAATTTAATTTCTGTGTGAAAATATTCTGATTAATAGGTTGAAGAAACGAAGTTCATTTTTGAATCAAGAAATGTCCAAAGAATGGAGCTTCTCGTGCTGAGGGTCTTAGATTGGAGACTTCGAGCCATTTCTCCATTTTTCTATCTCAGCTTTTTTGCACTCAAAATTGACCCAACTGGAACATACACTGGGTTCCTAGTATCGAGTGCCAAAGAAATTATCATGTGTTATATTCAAGGTACTCAATTACAAAAATAAAGCAAAAAGTATTTTTATATCTATTCTTTTAATCACAAGCACATGCATCTCTGACTGCAAATACAGACAGCAACCTCAAATATCAGGACTATAAAAATGTTACATATACTATTTGAAAAATATTGTAAATCATACTGCATCAAATTTTTTGTTACTATAAACAGTCTACATGCAACAAGTAAAGCTGATTTTGACGTGAAATATTCATTCTTTGCATGTATCATCTGAGGCCAGCTTCCTTGAGTATAGGCCATCATGCATTGCTGCTGCAACGATTCTTTGTGTGGCAAATGATCTACCCGATTTCTCTTTAATCACCGCGCAGCGAGCCGAGTCATGGTGTGATGGACTTGACAAGGTAAGCCACTTAAATGAAGGGGTTCGTGTGTTGCATGTATTTGATCAAGATTCTGTAAACTGGAAAGCTTTAGGGGAAAATAAAACATTATTTTGCAGGAAAACATTACGAGTTGCTACCAATCGATGCGAAGAATAGTGTCCAATAAGCCGAAGAAGAAACCGGTCGAAGGTGTTACCACGTTTCCAGGTCACGACTTGCTCGAGTACCACCTCGTGCAACTCATCATCGTTTTCATTATCTCGCAAGAGGAGAAAAGTGATCAGCAAAAACTCGTGGGAGGATGAAGTAGGTGAGTGATTGAATTCAAATGTATAATGAGTACTATTCAAAGGGAAGAGATTCAATTGGTGGGACCAAAATGATGAGATGGGAACTTTGGAGTTTGAGCAAAAGATGAGATGCAAGTCAAGTTCCTCGAATAGACTACATTGATTACACTAGAACAAGGTCCTATTTACAAATAGAGAAGCGTTGAAGAAAAAGAGAGCATTTGGATGAGTCGTGTTTTTGTGTATTTGTTATTTCTTTTAATTTTTATTATTTGTTCTAACAATATGCTGGATTTCCATTTTTTGGGCCTTTTGTGCGTACCTTGCTAAATTTGGATGCATGTAATATAAACCTATGCTTTATTTCTAGTGCAATTAATTCCTTACCATTTCTCTGCCTTTCAAATTATAAAAACTTGGATGTTTGATGAAGCATGAACGATATAGTTTTTCCAGTTTTTTATTAGTGTAGGAAACACTACTCATTTTATTATAGAGGGATCGAGTATGGGGGGAATGTGAAAGGTTTATGATCTCCGACTATCATGAAGCAAGCCTTATTATTCATTTTACAACTTATCAACAAAACCTAACCCTAGTTCCATAACCTTCAACCAATAATTGTTAAAGATATATGAAAAGTTAGGACGATGGCTCCTGTCTCTCGTCGTAGATCGCCTTTTAATATGTCTCTATCCCACCTTTTATTCAGGTCATATTTATGTTAGTTGCGTACTAACGAGGAGAGGATATTTTGTTTCTGTTCCATGAAATGCCAAAGCGATAATATTAAACAGACGGAGAGTCGTATCATCGGAAACCAACTATCTTGCATAGACTTAAAATATTTGATTCGTATTTGAGCTAAAATCTGGATCTTTTGAACGATTTTCAAGATCTTCAATTTGATTTTTGATTAATTTAATTTTTTTTTTTAAGATTTTCAAATAATTTGCAGACGGCATAATATAATCAAATGGAGGATCATAAATATAATCGTATGACATAAACTTACATAATTTGATGAAACTCGAAACTCGGAACTCAAGAACCGGAGAAAACTTTGAAACTCTTATTCGGAGAAAGTAGTAGAGAATTTTTTGGTGTGTCTATCACAAAGGGAGTAGACTCCTTAAATAGAGCAATACCACTACTATCTACAGTACACTTACGAATAAAAACTTGCCACATATTACAAACTTTAATAAAACACAACAATAATGCATGACTTTTAGTCTATACACAGTTCACAAAGATCATCTCGTGCCTTCCAGCTCACACATCCATTATTTTATGCATTCAATAATGCAAATATGTCGTCCCCATCATATGGGTCCTGAGCATCTTGTAGATCATCTTGATCGGTCATCTATTTATCGTCTTCTATTTTTTCCTTCTTTTGAGGAGGTTGATTCTTGAGTGGGTAAATTTGATTTTTCACCAAAAACTTCTGTAAACATAGAAGTAATGGTATCCTTGTCCAGATGTTGAAAAAGTTCTTTTAACAATGTGGTTTGTGTTGGAGTGTCATGATTCAAATTCTTCATAGTTTCTCTGGCAACTCCAAGAGCTATTACTCCCTGTCGATCATAAATTTTGCCTTCTGCAAAGAAGTCTTCTTTTCCCCACCATTTTATAAGAATTTTCCTAATTAATATAGTAGGGGCAAACTTAATTTCAAATTTTTCTTTAGCTAGGTCTTGCAGTCCATATTCCCATCGAATAATCCAAGGAACATTATAATTAATGGCAAATTGAATCATGGCTGTTAAACCATCAAACTGGGTATTGGCATTTTGGAATTTAACCAATATGTTCTTAACATTTCTGGGAAGGATTGAGGGCATTACTCCCCATGAAAAGAAAAAAGTTTTGAACCATGTGGGTATGAATTGATGAATATCGTCTAATTGGAATTTGATCCACCAAGAGTGTTTTCTTTGAGAATTCTCATATAATACAATGGTATCTCAAGCCATGATATAATCATGATAATTAAACATATTAGGCATTGCCTGAAAGGTGTTTAATTGTCTGGCTTGGCTGAGAGGTAAACCCCAATTAGCGGCTGGGATAATCTTTTTTATTATCATTTTTGAAAATGGCTAATCGCGATTGCGATCCATATGTTGAATTTCAACTGATCCAGTTTCTACTAAAATTGTTTCAAAATAGTCTCGGGTTTTTCTACCCAATATGGGTTGTAAATCTTTAATCAAATAGCTTTGAGCTATATGAATAGGTGATAGACCTTTAAGGTCTTTATCAACAGGACAGCAATGAAGACATCCTGATATTAAATAGGGATATTTTAAATCTTCTTTTGAACCCTTTAATGCAAATATTGCATTATGATAGTAATGAATTTCATAAGCAGTATCATCATCTGCAAATTTTTTAAATGGATCAAATTTTTCTTCTTCTGTGGAAGCCATATTAGGCTGAGGAACAACATTCCCTCTTTTAAAGGGTGATTTATTCATCGGCTTTTTTCCGGTTGCTGGTCTCTTTAGAACCGTCTTCCAAGGTTGATCCCTGCAAAAATTCTCTGGTTAGAAAATCTGGTAAAGAATTAGATTTTCCAGAGATATGTTCAATATCAAAATCAAAACATGCTAATATAGCTTGTCATCTAGCAAATATTTGTTTAGATGCTATTACTTTAACATTTTTTAAAAGAATATCTTTAGCAGATTTGCAATCAACCCTTAATAAAAATTTCTTATTTAAAAGATCACTTTCAAATTTTGTAATACATTTAACAATTGAAAGAATTTTTTTCTTTATTGTAGAATAATTCTTTTGAGTATTATTCCAAGTTCCAGAAGTATATCTCACAAAAATTTCTTTAGATGTATTATCTAATTTTTGTTTAAGTATTCCTCCATATCCAATATCAGAGGCGTCTGTTTCAACTATTTTGAATGCTTCAGGATTAGCAATAGATAAACAAGGGAGTTCTTTAACTCTTTCTTTTATTTTCTGTATTGCTAAAGTATGACTATCAGTCCATGGTTGAGTATTTTTCTTCAACCTTTGAAATAATAATTTACAATCTTGAGCGAGATCTTTATAAAAATCTCCTATATAATTAAGACTTCCAAGAAATCTTTGTAATTGATTTACATCAGTGATTTTATCAGGAAATTTATCAGCAAAAACAATTGCTCTTTCAATAGGAATTATTATTCCATTTTCAATATAATGTCCTAAGAATTTTATCTTAGTTTGAAAAAATTTTACTTTTTTCTGATTTACTGCCAATCCAGCTTTTTTAGTAAATTGAATAAATATATTCAAATGTTTAAAATGCTGATCAATATTATCAGAATATATAAGAACATCATCTATATAAACGATAATATAATCTATATATGAATTATAAATTTCATTCATTATATTTTGGAATTCCATTGGAGCATTTTTTAATCCAAATGGCATTACATTCCATTCGTAATGGCCAAATGGTACAGTAAAAGCTGTTTTATATTTATCTTCCTCTTTTAGAATAATCTGGTAGAATCCTGATTTTAAATCAAAAGAAGAGAATATTTTTCCCTTAAATAATCTATTTAATAAATCTCTTTTATTTGGTAATGGATGCTTTATCCATTTTAATGTTTTATTAAGCGGTTTATAATTGATAACAAGTCTTGGAGCTCCTCTCTCAATTTCTGCTGCATTTTCTACATAAAATGCTGGACAACTCCAAGGACTATTACTTGGTCTTATCAATTTTTTTTTAAGAAGACTATCAATTTCTTCTTTGCAATAATTTAAAAGTCTAGGTCCCATTGCTATAGGCCTAGCTTTAGTAGGAATTTTATCCTCAATAAAATCATTCGTATAAGGTAGACTAACTTGATGTTTCTTCCTATTCCAAAAGGCATTAGGAACATCAGCACAAATTTCTTTAGATATATTTTCCGAAATAATTTTTATTTTTTCTTGTACTTTCTCAGAATTTATTTTCTCTTTAATATTTTTAAAAAGAACTTCATCTTGAGGTAACAAAATTTTCTTTATTATGTACTATTTTTTGTAAAATATTTATAGATTTTGAAACAGGTATAGTGGTAAATGGAAAAAATAAATTATTTCCTTTAATATTGGTATATAAACCCTTTTCGTTAATTTTATTAATAGGAAACAACATTTGGAAAAATGGGGTTCCTAGAATCACAGGTGTAGAGATATTTTTAATGAGAATAAAAGTAGTATTTAAACAAACTCCAGAATTACATATTACTACATCAGACAATTTGTAATTAACTATAAGATGTTGTTTATTAGCAGCTGTTATAAATTGAATAGTCTTTTTATAATATTTAGAAGGAACAATTCCTTCACTGATGCAATTTACATCAGCTCCTGTATCCAGAAGTGCTTCAATAGTAATTTTAATTTTTTTATTAATAATTAATGTTACTTTTGAGTACCATTTTTGAGAAATGATTTGATCAATTTTATTAACCCATACCATTTGATTTATTTCATTATCATCTTTGGGTAAACTCTTTTCTTCTTCTTCTTCTTCATCAGAAGTAGAATCTTTTTCCCAAATATGATCATTATTAATACTAAGAGTATTTACTCTTTCTTTTAAATATTTTATTTCAGATTTTATCTGATCTATCTCTCCTTTTAATTCAGAGATAGTTGGCTCTCTCTCTTTTTGTTTTGTCTTTTCTAATATTTTATTATAAGAATATAATTCATGTTCTTGTACAGTATTTTGTACAATTTTAGTAGGCTTGTGATTTGCCATATTAAAATAATGTTCTATAGCTTTTCTTTTTTCTATAGGGTCTTTTATTTGATCTATGAGATCTAAAATAAAAGTTTCTTCATTTGATATAACATTTATTTCTAAGCCCATAAAATTTATGAGACAAGTATCACAATCACAATCTGGATCACAGATTTTGTTTTCTGATATTTCAGAATCATTATCTGAACTACTATTAGAATATTCAGAGAATTCATTATCAATAATATTGATATAAAAATCTTTTTGTTTTAAATTTTCTTCTTTATTAAGAAGAATATTTATCAAAGATTCTTTTAAATCATTGTTTATATTAAGATTATTAATCTTTTTCTTGACATAACACTTATTAGCCTTATGTCCAATTTTTCCACATTTCCAGCATACTGGAACTTTAGTAGAATCATTTTTTATAGGTTTTTTAAATCTTTTCTTAGAATATTTTTTGGATTTTTCTTTATCTTTTAGATAATGTTTCTTTCTTTTAAAAGGAAATCTTTTTCTTTTCTTATCTCTTTTAGGATATTGTATTGGTTGAAAGCCTGTTTGCTCACAAAAGTCACCAATAATATTACGGTTTTCTTCTTTTTGCATATCAAGCTGCCTTTTTAACTTGATATCATTACAAAAAGTTATACCTTCTGCAGTTATTTCTGCAGATAAATCTCCATAAGTAAGAATACTCCAATCTATAGAATTTGTTGGAGATTTAGATTTTAATCTATTTTTAACTCTTTCAGCAAAAAGAACTGGAAGTCCAGAAATAAATTTTTCTTTCCAGAAATTTGCATTGCAATCATTTCTAGTTAAAACTTTGGTCATAAATACATCTTTATACCATCTGAATTCAGATAGTGTTGGACATCTTAAATTCATTAATTGTTCTTGAGATCTATCTAATTGAAGTTCATTTGCTCCAATAAAATTAGATAGAATTGTATAAATAAGTGTATTAACCGCATCAAACTCTTCTCTTCCATTTATATCAATTATAGAA
Organism: Primulina eburnea; assembly: GCF_022965805.1. NCBI lineage: Eukaryota > Viridiplantae > Streptophyta > Magnoliopsida > Lamiales > Gesneriaceae > Primulina > Primulina eburnea. The sequence continues at coordinate 9,096,507 of NC_133106.1, read as the reverse complement.
GAGTTAAGAATTTTATTCTTTGCATCTTTTGAAAGATAGAAATCCCACCAACCTTGAAGTTTACCAGTAAAACCAGTAATAATTGCTTGAGCAATCTGCCTATCATTATTTCCTTTTATTTTTGCGGCAGAAGAGTATATTAACATTTGTTTAATAACAGTTTTAATCTGATATTCAGATTTCCCATCTATATTCCATTCAGTAATGGCTTCACCATTAAACTGAACATAATCTTTCTTTTCTTCAATTTGAAGATCTATAGGTGTTGCCTTTTTATAAAAAGGTTTTACAATTGATACTTTATGCATTTTATTAATCTGCATTTCTTCATCTTCAGAAGAACTTGAAGGATTTTCAAGTTGTTCATCTTTGGTAATTACCGAAATAGAACATTTTTCTTTAATATTAATTTTTTGTAATCGGTCTATTAGACCTTCCATAAAATCTTCATCTTTTTTAGAGCTTAACAGAAATTTTTCTTGCTTAAGATTAGGGGGAGGTTTTGTAACGTCTACTCGCTTTAAAAAGTGCGGAAATATTTTTTTTTTTTTTTTTTTTTGAAAGTAACATTTAAAAGTTATCATAATTAATTACCAATAAAATATACGTGGTAAAAGAAGTGAGTAAAATCCTACTTCCAACAGAAAAATATAAACAGCAGATAAAATCGTCGTATCCTCTCCAAAACATAAAACCATAGGTCCTCGGGTCGTGTCGCCCACCAGGTCCGCTGACTCAGAGTCCAGCACCTCCAGTCTCCTCAACATCGAACTCACCTGCATCACACACGCCTAGTGAGTCTAAAGACTCAACACGCCTGCACCAGTAATAACAAGTACATATACGTAGCACACAACAGTGAAAAATATCATACTCAACATAACTTTCATGAACTTAAAAGCGTAACGTAAACGTGTCGTATGAAAACATGTCATGTCGTATCATCATATACATGTCAAAAAGCTCATCGTGTCATCATGAACTCAAACATTTTATTTTTATTGAATTCAGTTCATTAGTTGTGACTTTCGTATCAGCTCTATCGTATCAGCTCTATCGATGGATCCATCTATAAAAACCGTGGTACCCGGCGGCAGGGGACATCAGCGACAGCATTACCCGCCCACTGAGCCCGGGCCTCAGCTCATCATATCTCATGTCATCGTATACATATACATCGTCAGTCACAACCAAATCTCATCCTTCAAAATTAACATCATAATCATCACTTAATAAAATTGTGCATAAACGTAACTTTTTCCTTAAAACCAGGCATGCAACGTTTTTATCATAATTGCGTAAAAATCATAAACATGATGCATGAATATTTAAAATATCATGAATTTGTGCTCAGGGCGCTGCCAGGACAAATTCTCACCCCGGGTGCAAAATTTCCATTTTGCCCCTGGAAACCCAAAAATTATCATTTCACCCCTGGACCTCTAAAATTTACCCGAAGCTTACCAAAATCCTTAAAATATCTCAAAACATTTTTAAAAGTATTCCTAGACATAAACTCGAACCAAATATCACAACTTATCTAATTCGTGTTAAAACTCGGATCGAAGTTCCGATTTTTAATCCGAATCAATCCAAAATTTACTCAAATCTTCTACAACTATAACCATATTTTAAAACACTAACTAGGTCATAAAACAACATCATTAGGCTCCCCAAATACATGGCTAAAAAATTCTAGAACATGCCAAACTCTCGGTCCCCTCATAACCCACCACCTCATGCACACATTCTCCTCAAAAACTCACGCCTCAAGCCATGATTTTCGTTCCAGCCTTGAACCAGCCCATCTTAGACCACACTAAGACCCTATTGTACACGCTGAAACCACGGCTAACTCCCATGCAAACTTACACTAACAGAACCGCTAGCTAGCACTTGCCAAGACTCTACCCGAGCTTTCATCTCGATGGTGTGCGGCTGGGCTTCAGTTGGTTCCAGCGGTGGTTGGGCTTCCCTGAGTCGTGTCTCAGACCCACCGAGGTCTGGTCCAAGCCCCGGTTCAGCCCCTGCACCGATCGTTCCAACCCAACAAGCCACAGCCCCAACGAGCAACTTCCAAAAACTCTCGATGTAGCCTCTTCCAGCGTCTGTAATGCTCCCAAAAACTCTAAGTGAAACCCATATCAGAACCTTAATAGCTCGTACCAGCAACCCCTTGCACATATCATCAAACCGTGAATGGTTAAACAATAATAGAATAAATGACGAGTAAAAAAAAGAAGGAAGAAACCGAACGAATTCCATGTTGTACGAACTAAAACACATAACAGTAATATTTAACATGCGGGATGCAGAAATAATGGAAACAAACGTGCCTGATGTTTGCTTAAGGAAAAAAACGATCGAGGATCCAACAACCAAATGAAGAAAATCTTTGCTTCAAGAGAAAATACTTCACCGAATTGTTGTAGCAGCAAATCAGGAGGATGAATGTGAGTGGAGGGGGTGGGCGGCTGTTGAAGAGTGGTTAGGTTAGTGGGGAGTTTAGAGAATTACTTAGGCGTTAATTATATAGATATAAATAGAGATTAAGTAAATGGGTTTTATTAATTGGTATATAAAAGTTTAAATATATATATATATATATGTATATATATGTATATATATATATAGACACACGTTAATTATATAGATATAAATAAAGATTAAGTAAATGAGATTAAGTAAATGGGATACGTTAATTATATAGATATAAATAAAGATTAAGTAAATGGGTCTTATTAATTGGTATATAAAAGTTTATATATATATATATATTATATATATATATATATATATTTATATATATATATATATCCAAACACACTCCCGAAAAATATTTCGTGTTTGAAATACTTTGAAAATATTAGCCGAACCCACAAAAAGTCCCCCGATTCGATAAAATTTTCGTACCGTTAAAAATAAAATCATGCGTGTAAAAATACTCAATAAAATCTCATATTTGAAAAATACCCTTAAAACACCTTATATTAATTAATAAAAATAATTATTTTCCCGACAATTCCCCGGTATTCGTTCCTCGATCGAACGTGAAATGCATCTAGAAATCCTAATGCATGAACATTTAAAATTTCATGAATTACATACTATCATGCATGAATTATGCATAGAATGCATAAAAATAATTAAACACATAAATAAAAATAAGATCCTATATTGCATGCAGTCAGGTTACGTGAATCAAATTCTTGGACCTTACAGGTTTTATCATCAAGACTTTAGAACTTTCTCCTCTAGACATTTCTTGTTTAGGTTTAGAAAGAATTTCTTCTATCCTAGTGGTTTGATTTCTTAAAGAATGTAAAGTGAGATTAGTAAAATTATTTTGCTGAATTATATGGTCAAAATTACCATGTCCTATTTCAGATTTTATGGGAGTAGCATAAATTTCTTTATTTCCCTTTTTAATTTGTAAAGTAGTAAAAGGGGGATGAATCTCATAAGATTCTTCTCCAGTTTCATGAACATATAATTTATATGTTGATTCAAGAGTATTTATAAAAGACTCATCAGTAAAATTGGGAAATATTTTATTTCTTGCTGGAAAATATAAATTTTCTAACCATTTGAAAAAATCTAAATTTAATTTAGTTTCTTCCACCCATTCTTTATATCTTAAAGAATATAATTCTTGTTGTTTTGAGTTTAAGCAACTTAAAAACCATTTTTTCTTATTTAAATTTTTAACCTTTTCTATACTTTTTTGAATAGGATTATTATAATTAATAACCATAACATTATAACCCATATCAGAAAAAGTAGGAGAATCTGATTTTCTATTATTAACAGAATAACTTCTTTGAAAACGAGAAGTGCTAGATTCAGGAGGATCAACCTTATATTCCGGTTGAGATATATTATCTTTAGTCTTTTGAAGACCAGATATACTGATTTTTTCAAAATCGGATATAGAAGAAGTAGAATTTCTACTTTCTTCTGGGAGTTTAATTCTTAAATGTCTTTGGGATGAGAATTTTATTTCAACATCACCATCTACATATTGAACTATACTTTCTAGTTTTCTAGATTTTTCTTTGATAGTAGGAGCAATATTCTCCATTTTCCAGATTTCTGGTAAAGTAACTTGATTCCAATTTATTGTTTTTGGAATCATAATATTACTTTTATTAATATCAGTTATAAAGAGTGTAGTTTCACCTCTTTTTGAACTAATTTGATTAGTATTAATTCTGAAATTAGAAATTGTAGAATTCATAACTTTATAACAGATACTATATAATAGAACAACATTTTCTGTACCATCTATCATATCAAAGCCTTCAGTTTTTATATTTAATGTGAGGGCTTTCATGATATTTGGATCAGAAAGAGAAATTGGGAAATTAGGAAAACAACTAAAATGTATTGGTCCTTCACATAATGAGGACTCTATTATTCCTAAGAGGGAATCTTCAAATTTATTATGCCTTTGATCTCGTACTAAAATTAAGACAGAAGTATTTAAACCTAATCTGGTAAGATGTTTTAAACCTACTTGAATCATACCCAGATGCATAAATTTATAAGATTTCATATGAATATTTATAAGATTTTGTGATGATAAACTGAAAGAATCATATCCTCCTTTTAGAGGAATAGCTTCTTCTATAGTTTTTATAATATAGTCAGATTTAAAATTAAATCCTTTAGATCTATATATCTTCGTATTAGAAGATACTGGCAATTTCCAGTTTTGAATATTTTTCTCGAAATTTTCAGAAATGATTAATTCTTTATTTTTAGTATTACTACTTGAAGATTTATTCTTATTAAAAGATCGTATTATTTTATCCATTCAAGAATTTAGTAGATACGGTCAAGGATTTATCCCTACTTTACCCTTCGGCTTTACAGGATTTATGGTACCCGACTTGTAGAGCTACTATCTTCTTTAATAAGATAAAAGAATATGATATATTATAAGAATAAAACTTTATTGAAGATTTCTTCAAGAATAGTGGCTCTGATACCACTCACACAGAGATTACACGAGATTTAATCTCAACTAAACCACAAGTAAAGATTTAATCTTTAATCTTCAAATCTTCAACTTTAAGCAGCAAGCTGTGAGCTCTGCTTCTCAAATTTTCAATCCGAACTTGGGCCTAAATTATTTTGTTTGATATTTTATTAATATAACATAAATATACTTTAAAATTTCAGTCTTTATTTTCGAACTACAGTTCGAATCGAATCCGAAATCGAATATATCCAATTCAAGCCTTAAGTTTTTCTTGATATTCAACTCATTTACTATTCTTTGTTCCCACATTATTGTGTGATTCAACGAAGTGACTGAGATCATGACAGTAATAAAATACAAAAATTGTGGAATAAAATGATCAATAAGAACACAAATATTTGTGTGATTCACCTAATATAAGCTACGTCCACAGAGCTTCTGCAAATCTTTAATATAGGGAGAAATTTTACGAGTACATACAACAAAACATTCAATATCTTACAATCTCAACCCGAGTATAAAAGAAACTATCAACACTCAAGGAAAAAATTACTTTTTATTTTGCTCACTATTTTATGATGCTTTGAAAAATTTTCGTTGGGATGTTTGAAAATTGAGCAAATGAGCTCTATTCCTTGGTGGTGTGAACAAAGATAATATCTTCAATTTTTTTGTCAAAAATTTGCTGTCATCCATTGAATTATCACCATTATGGACAAACAAATACAATTGTTCTCATTTTCAATCTTCCAAACACCATGACCATCTCACTTAACATTACTCTCACATGGACTTGATTTCAATCATGTTTGCACACCACAACATATCATATCTCCTTTGTGACCCATGGAATCCAACTGAAGTTGAATACAACTTATTCAACTTCAGTGTTTCAGTGGTTATGTCTTCGTGAGCATATCAGTCGGATTCTTACTTCCAAGAATCTTCTCAAGCATCAAGATTCCATCTACCATTACTGATCAGATGAAATGGTGCCAAATGTTTATGTGATTCGTCCTAGCATGATCAACATGCTTTTTTTTCTAAATGAGTAGCACTCCGACTGTCACAGTGTAACGAGCTACTCTCAAGCTTCTGGCCCAATTCCTTGAGAAAGGATATCAACCATATCACCTCCTTGCTAGTTTCTGTCACTGCAACTTACTACTCAATCTAAGTAGTCGAAAACGCAACTATCTTTGCAGCTTAGATACCCAGCTTACTACCGTACCACCTAATGTGAAAACATACAATAATACTTTTTTTTGCCATCTAGGTCACCACCCATGTCGACATCGACAAAACATAGTAAGCCAAAATTTGACCTCCTGAAGAATAAAGATAAACTAATAGTACATTTCAAGTACCTTATAATCCATTTAACTGATTCCCAGTTTTATTTTCCCGAATTGTTCATAAACATGTTCACAAGTCCCATTGCATATGCTATTTCTGGTCTTGTGCACACCATTGCATACATGAGGCTTCCAACAACAGAAGCATAAAGAGCCTTGTTCATATAAGAATGTTCCTGCTCCGCCGATGGTGATTGTGCTTTGATTAGTTTAAAATGACTAGCCAAATTAGTACTCACATGTTTAGCTTCATCCATATTAAATATGCTAATCACATTTTACATACACTTCTTGAGATAAATTCTAGATTCTATTTACCTAATATATTAAGATCCTCGTTCCAAGAATTTGCTTTGTAGCACCCAACTCCTTCATGTCAATTTTTTGATAACTCATTTTTGAGTTCATCAATATCTTCCAGATAAGTTCCTGCTATCAATATATCATCTACATATAGAAGAAGTATGATATAAAAACTATCGAGCTTCTATACATAACAACAGTGAACAGGCTGCCACCTCAGGAAACCATTATTACTCATGAAACCATCAAACTTCTTCTACCACTGTCTCGAAGCTTGTTTGAGACTCTACAAGCTCTTCTAAAATTTGCATACTATTTTCTCTATTCCTAGTACTTCAAATCCCCGCAACCGCTTCATATAAATTTCTTCATCTATGTCACCATGAAGAACACCGTCTTTACATCTAACTGCTCCATATCTAAGTCTTATTTTCCTATTAAAATACGAGTAAAATCTTGATAGTGGTTAATACAATCATTAAAGGGAAAATATCTGTAACGAACCGTACTTCTCATACTTAAAATTTGCGGAAAAATCTAAAATTTTCTTAAATAAAAACATCCATACGGTCGTCACTCAACATTCATAAAATAAATCTCACAATCATCCGTCCCCAATAAAATTTTGCTAAAAGAAACTGTCTCCAAATATTTCGCATCCAAATATTTAAAAATCAGAGTATTTTAAACTTGCAAAAAAACATAAACATTGCGGTCCTCGGGTCTAGCCTGCCACTCAGCCCAAGCCTGCCCCTTGGTCAACACCTCATGTCTCCTCAACATAGTCACCTGCATCGATCAAGCCTAGTGAGTCTAAAGACTCAACACGTATAAACTGGGATAACGAGTACTACATAATAAAATCGCATGCATCTTAAAAATAGAACGTACATAATTTGAAACTTGAGCTTGCATAATAACTTGAACTTGCATACATATATAGATGTGCCATAACGTGAAACATTCATAATCATAACTGCATACTTGAGCATACTAAAACATACATGACTTCATTTTGCATAGAGGATGTTTCAAAGCAAGTGACCCATACATAATAAACGCCTGATCAGACACACCACAGTACTGGGCTGACAGGGACGTATCCACTGTCGCATACATGAGATCCCCGTTCATAATTTAACTGGATGGTTGGTCCCCGTTCATAATTTAACGCTTTCCAACCACGATCTAACCCGTTCATAATTTAACGGTGCGGAGAGGTCCTCGGCCACGTTCACCGACTTCCAAACCCATTCATAATTTGGTCACAAGACAATTAGCATACCTCAAAAACTTAAACATATTTTCTTTGCACGTCATACATACTTACTTGGCGTTGAGGGATTCGTTGGACTTCGATCGGGGCTGTTGCTGCACATACTGATCATGAATTGACATGCTTAACTTGCATACTTAGACGTAGGTAATCATGCTCACTTACGAGTTCATTCAATTCCTTAGGACGTTCTACAATTCCCATGACCCGACTTTGTAAATCATTGTACTAACCCATGACGTCTAACCTCAAAGCATAATAAATTATTTTTCCCCAAAAATGAAGGACACGGACCCCGTACCTACATCCGTGTAGGGGTCCGTGTAGGCTCTGGAAATTGACACCGAAGGAAAGCAAAGGCACGGACCCCGTGTCAGGGTCCGGGTGAGGGTCCGTGTAGGTACTGGAAGAATACACTAAGTGAGACTCAAAGGCGCGGACCCCGTGCCCTCATCCATGTAGGGGTCCGTGTAGATACTGGAAAAAGACACTGAAGGAAAACAAAGGTACGGACCCCGTGTCAGGGTCCGTGTACGGGTCCGTGTACCCACTGTGATCGCGAACTTACGAAAATTCTAAACACTCAATGTTTATCCTTCTAGACTCGATTATACGGACCATGCACCGACACCTCGAGACCCATCCTAGCATTCCATAACATCAATCCAAGTTGTACAAACGTTCCAAAGCAACAGCGTTCGCTCTACGACACCTACGACCCAAAATACGACAAAAGACATCAAACCGTTTCCTACGACTTCTAAATAATTCGAGTGCCTATCGACATGAAACGAAACCTCAAAACACTCTTAACATCATTACTAACATACCCGTACGCAGCAACAATCGCCCGTCGATCTCCAACGAAGCCTGCAACACTGAAACTTCAAGAATACACCAATATCGTAACTTTTCTGAAAACGCAGTTTGAGCAGTCCCACGAAAAACATCATAACTCACTCAATTTTCATCCAAAAATCTCGAATTTTATATCAAATCGAAGGTATCGAAAAGTTCTACAATTTTGTAGTTGAAAGTTTTCTCAAAATCTCGACAGAAAAATCGCAGTTTTCAACAGAACAGTGAGTTATGAGATTTCAGATCTAAAAAGTGTTTCAAACGCATTCAAATCATTTTCCGCTCAAACGACGAACGTCACACACGAATTTTCACGCATAAAATAACACAACGCATACTATGACAAGATCGATGCAGAAAGAACAGGATATACGTGCCTTTTTTATATTAAAAATACCGTGACGACGATACCGAAGCGAGAAGGAAGCGAGGCTTGATCCGGGACGAACGTGGCACCGATTTCTTGCAATAAAATCCACCGAAACTTGCAGGGAAAAATAATAGGGGAGGGGCGGCTGCTCGAAGGAGAAGAACCCTAAACTTTTCTATCTTTTAAAATCTGAAAAATAACTAGTGTGTGTGTTGTGTGTGTTATACGTGAGTTTTAGTGTGTGTAAACATGTGTGTGTGTGTGTGCGTTTAGAAGGTAATTAAGGGGAGATAATTTAGAGTAATTAATAATTAGCACTAATAATAAAAAAAAAAATATACTAACTCTCCCTTAACTTAACAACACCTCTAATAAAATTAAAAAGGGTACATGATCTAGACTTTAAAAGTTTTTAAAATTCAAAACTCACCTAACAATTAAATTAGACTTTTAAAATACCAAAACTTAATAAATCATTCAAAACGCCCCCTCCTTAACTTAAAAATAAAATACCACAAAAAAAAAAGAAATTGCCACCAATCGTCGCCGGTCTCTTTTCCTCAATCTCGCCTCGAATAATCGCCTGAAACATGAAACTCGAAAGACATTTTAACGTGCATCACATATACATAAATAATTTAAAATAATGCATTTAAATAAATCATGCATCGCTAACACTCATTTAAAATTAATTTAAATGATTTAATAATTAAAAAATGCATAGGTTATACGTGCATTAGATTTGGGCACTACAGTTCCTCCCCCACTTACAAAAATTTCGTCATCGAAATTAACTCTTACCGAACAACTCCGGGTAGCGAAGTCTCATGTCGGCCTCTGACTCCCAAGTGGCTTCCTCCACTGATTGATTCAGCCACTGAACTTTGACCAACTTAGTCATCTTGTTCCGAAGCCTGCGTTCCTGTCTGTCTAGGATTTGGACTGGTTTCTCCTCATAAGACAGGTCTGGAGTCAACTGTAGCGGCTCATAACTCAGAACATGAGAAGGATTAGCCAAATATTTTCTCAGCATCGAGACATGGAACACATTGTGCACCCCGACCAGATTCGGCGGAAGGGCTACACGATAAGCTAGTGTCCCAACTCTGTCCAAAACCTCAAACGGTCCAATAAACCTCGGACTCAACTTGCCTCTTTTCCCAAATCTCATCACACCCTTCATGGGTGCTATCCTGACGAAAATGTGATCACCCACTGAAAATTTGAGATCTCTCCTCCTCTTATCAGCATAACTCTTCTGACGGCTTTGGGCAGCCTTCATTCTGTCACGAATCTTGACCACCACGTCGGCAGTCTGCTGAACTATTTCTGGCCCAAGCTCTGCTCTCTCACCAACCTCATCCCAATGAACTGGTGATCTGCACTTCCTCCCATACAACGCCTCATAGGGAGCCATTCGATTAGATGATTGGAAGCTATTGTTGTATGTGAACTCCACTAGAGGTAGTCTAGACTCCCAAGCTCCTTGGAAATCAATCATGCAGGCTCTCAGCAAATCCTCTAAAATCTGAATCACTCGCTCAGACTGGCCATCTGTCTGCGGGTGAAAAGCTGTACTGATAAGCAACTTCGTCCCCATGGCTGCATGCAAACTATTCCAGAAGGACGATGTGAATCTCGGGTCCCTGTCGGACACAATTGAAACTGGGAATCCATGTAGACGGACTATCTCCCTGATATATAGCTCCGCGTACTGCGTCATGGAGAAGGTCGTCTTCACTGGTAGAAAATGCGCTGACTTAGTGAGTCGGTCTACTATAACCCAAATAGAATTCGATCCTCTGACTGACCTCGGCAACCCGACCACAAAATCCATAGTAATGTTCTCCCACTTCCACTCGGGAATGGGGAGTGGCTTAACCAATCCTGCTGGCCTCTGATGCTCTACCTTCACTTGCTGACAAGTGAGGCATTCTGACACAAATCGGCGGATGTCTCTCTTCATCCCTGGCCACCAATACAATAATTGTAGGTCTTTGTACATCTTGGTGCCTCCTGGGTGAATGGAATACGGAGATGCGTGTGCCTCTGTCAATATATCCTGTCTGATCGATCCAACACTAGGCACCCACATTCTACCTCTGTATCTCACAATCCCTTCTGACACTGAATAAAGAACACTGCCCTTGGCCTCATCTTTCAGTCTCCATTTCTGTAACTGCTCATCTGAAGACTGTCCTGCTCGAATACGGTCTAGCAAATCAGATTTGACTGTCAGAGTAGACAGTCTAGGAGCTCTGCCCTCACGATAAATCTCTAGACCAAACTTCTGAATCTCAGATTGAAGGGGTTTCTGCACTGACAACTGAGCTACAACTGCCACCTTTCTGCTCAAGGCGTCTGCGACAACATTAGCTTTTCCCGGATGGTAGCTAATTTCGCAGTCGTAATCTTTCACGAGTTCCAACCACCGTCTCTGTCTCATATTCAGCTCTTTCTGTGTGAAGAAATATTTGAGACTCTTGTGGTCGGTGAAAATCTGACATTTCTCGCCGTATAGGTAGTGTCTCCAAATTTTCAGTGCGAAGACGACGGCGGCTAACTCAAGATCGTGCGTCGGGTAGTTCTTCTCGTGCACCTTTAACTGTCTGGAAGCATAAGCTATCACCCGACCTTGCTGCATCAACACTGCGCCTTATCCGAGCTTAGATGCATCGGTATACAGCACAAACTCACCTTCTCCTGTCGGCATGGCTAGCACTGGCGCTGAAATAAGAGCTTGCTTCAGAGTATCAAAGCTCTTCTGACATTCATCACTCCACACGAATTTAGCATTCTTCTTGGTGAGTGAAGTGAGTGGCACCGCTATGGATGAAAATCCCTTAATGGACTTACGGTAGTAACCGGCTAAACCCAACTGCGGATTTCCGATACATTCTTTGGCTCAACCCATTCCTTAACGGCTGCTACCTTCGCGGGGTCCACCTCAATACCACTGCTAGATACTATATGCCCCAAAAATGCAACTTTCTGCAGCCAAAATTCACACTTACTGAACTTCGCAAATAGCTTGCGACTCTGCAAGGTCTGCAAAACTGTCCTCAAATGCTGGTTATGCTCCTCATGGCTCTTCGAGTATATGAGAATGTCGTCGATGAACACGATGACGAACTGATCAAGGTAGGGCTGAAATACTCGGTTCATGAGATCCATGAAAATTGCTGGAGCATTTGTCAGACCGAATGGCATTAATAAGAACTCGAAATGCCCATACCTGGTCCTAAAGGCCGTCTTGTGAACATCTGCTTCCTTAACCTTCAGCTGGTGATACCCTGATCGAAGATCTATCTTAGAGAACACGGTGGCTCCCTGCAACTGATCAAACAAGTCTTCGATTCTAGGCAACGGGTACTTATTCTTGATCGTTACCTTGTTCAACTCACGGTAATCGATGCACAGTCTCATGCTTCCGTCTTTCTTTTTCACAAAAAGTACTGGTGCGCCCCACGGTGAGAAACTCGGGCGGATAAACTCTTTGTCTAAGAGCTCCAGAATCTGTTGCTTGAGTTCTAACATTTCCGCTGGAGCTAATCGATACGGTGCCTTAGAGATTGGCATCGTGCCTGGCATGAGATCAATGGCAAACTCCACCTCTCTCTCTGGTGGAAGACCTGAAACATCGTCTGGGAATTCACTGACTACTGGCACTTCTGCTAAAGATGGAGTAGTCACATCCGGTGCTGAAATAATACTCGCCAAGAAGGCCTGGCAGCCCTTGGAAATCAGTCTCATCGCCTGCATGCACGAAATCATGCGAGGGAAGCTTCTCCATCTATCTGGCTCAAAAAGAAACTGCTCCATACCCAATGGTCTGACTAGTACTGATCTCTTCTGAAAGTCGATAAGAACTCTGTTCTTAGTCAGCCAGTCCATTCCCAATATGATGTTGAATTCTGGCATTGGCAATAGGATTAAATCTGCATACACTAGGTGGCCATGCAGTTCTAGGTCGATATCTCTGACCACACTGGTAGCTAACAGCTCTTCCCCTGATGGGACTGTTACTGAAAAATTCACGTCTAGGCCAATGGACTTGAGGTCCAGATGATTAGCAAACGTTTCCGATATGAAGGAGTGAGTGGCTCCTGAGTCTATCAGTGCAGTTGTGGATAATCTCTTAATAAAAATGTTTCCTGAGAGACGTTAGCACAACAAACTAACTTACATCCCAAAATTATTAACATAAACCTTAAGCACAGAAGAACCCAATATCTCAAGTTACTAAAGAAAAATAATACTATCACACTAACAATCCCAAACCAAAATCCACATGCAAGGCAAAATAATACTGAGCTTTGGTAGGAAAATTTACCGGTAAGTAGTGTAGTGTCTGGGTTTGCCTCCTGAGCATGCATGGCAAAAACTCTCCCTTCAGTTGGTTGCTTCCACTGCGGGCACTCCTTCAGCATGTGATCCGTAGCTCCACACTTGAAGCACTTGCCTGATCCATACAAGCACTGCCCCGGGTGCTGACGGTTGCATTTAGGACACACGGGGAAGGCAACGGGCTTCTGAGGCGCCCCTTGCTGCTGAACTGGACCCTTGCCCTTTGGTGGTCCATGATAAGGCTTCTTTGCTGGCGGCCCCTGGTACTGCTTCTTAAATTGGGGCCTCTGATGCTGCTGCTGCTGCGGTGGAGCCTGATAGGGCCTCTTGCCCTGTCTGTCAGCCTCAATATCTCGCTGGTCTTGCTCCACCGCCAAAGCCCTAGATACGGCGACGACATAAGAAGTGGGACCAGCTACTCGGACGTCGCGGGGCAAGATCGGCCGCAAACCATTAAGGAAATGTCTCAATTTTGCCTGTACATCATTCGCAATAAGGGGCACGAAGTGACACCCCCTCTCAAATTTCCTCACAAATTCGGCCACGCTACTGTCTCCCTGTCGCAGCGTCATAAACTCGTTGGTGAGTCTGGTTCGTACTTCCTCAGTGAAGTACTTGAAGTAAAAGACTTCCTTGAAACCATTCCATGGCAGTACTTGTAGATTGACTGCCACGGATGCGCTCTCCCACCATAACCTGGCATCTCCAGTCAATAAAAAGATGGCACAACGGACCCTATCAGCATCTGCCAGCTCCATAAAGTCGAAAATTACTTCGATGGACTTGATCCATCCCTCAGCGACCATCGGGTCGGTAGTACCCAAAAACTCCTTCGGACTCATCCTCCGGAACCTCTCATATACTGCCTCTGGTTGGGGCCTCGCCCCTGCACCCATTGCTGCCGCCTGGTTCCCCGCAAACTGTGCGAAGAACTGTGTCATACTAGCAAGCATCTGAGCTTGCATATCTGGTGGTGGAGGTGGAGGTGGAGGATTGGCTCTTTCCTCCTCTCGGTGCTCCCTGTCCTCAACTCGGTGCTCCCTGTTCTCATCCCTTGTTTCCCGGTTAACCAAACGTCTAGGAGGCATACTGTTCCAATAATTCACCCAACACGTAAACCCAATATGCATGAACATATATCAATATTTTATGATGCACGTAAATCAAACTTAAAACATGCACATACTGAAATCATAACTTGATGCTTACTACATAACATAATGCAAAACTTTAAACTTACAGACTTGAGGTGTGACTTCGTGAGCTTCTTGCGACTGGCAGTAGGCGTAACCCTTTACAAGAACACCGCTCTGATACCAACTGTAACGAACCGTACTTCTCATACTTAAAATTTGCGGAAAAATTTAAAATTTTCTTAAATAAAAACATCCATACGGTCGTCACTCAACATTCATAAAATAAATCTCACAATCATCCGTCCCCAATAAAATTTTGCTAAAAGAAACTGTCTCAAAATATTTCGCATCCAAATATTTAAAAATCAGAGTATTTTAAACTTGCATAAAAACATAAACATTGCGGTCCTCGGGTCTAGCCTGCCACTCAGCCCAAGCCTGCCCCTTGGTCAACACCTCCTGTCTCCTCAACATAGTCACCTGCATCGATCAAGCCTAGTGAGTCTAAAGACTCAACACGTATAAACTGGGATAACGAGTACTACATCATAACATCGCATGCATCTTAAAAATAGAACATACATAATTTGAAACTTGAGCTTGCATAATAACTTGAACTTGCATACATATTTAGACGTGCCATAACGTGAAACTTTCATAATCATAACTGCATACTTGAGCATACTAAAACATACATGACTTCATTTTGCATAGAGGATGTTTCAAAGCAAGTGACCCATACATAATAAACGCCTGATCAGACACACCACAGTACTGGGCTGACAGGGATGTATCCACTGTCGCATACATGAGATCCCCGTTCATAATTTAACGGGCTGGTTGGTACCCGTTCATAATTTAACGCTTTCCAACAACGATCTAACCCGTTCATAATTTAACGAGGCGGAGAGGTCCTCGGCCACGTTCACCGACTTCCAAACCCATTCATAATTTGGTCACAAGACAATTAGCATACCTCAAAAACTTAAACATATTTTCTTTGCACGTCATACATACTTACTTGGCGTTGAGGGATTCGTTGGACTTCGATCGGGGCCGTTGCTGCACATACTGATCATGAATTGACATGCTTAACTTGCATACTTAGACGTAGGTAATCATGCTCACTTACGAGTTCATTCAATTCCTTAGGACGTTCTACAATTCCCATGACTCGACTTTGTAAATCATTGTACTAACCCATGACGTCTAACCTCAAAGCATACTAAATTATTATTCCCCA
This sequence comes from Primulina eburnea, assembly GCF_022965805.1. NCBI lineage: Eukaryota > Viridiplantae > Streptophyta > Magnoliopsida > Lamiales > Gesneriaceae > Primulina > Primulina eburnea. The sequence goes on along the minus strand of NC_133106.1, from coordinate 9,080,635 downwards.
AAAATGAAGGATACGGACCCCGCACCTACATCCGTGTAGGGGTCCGTGTAGGCTCTGGAAATTGACACCGAAGGAAAGCAAAGGCACGGACCCCGTGTCAGGGTCCGGGTGAGGGTCCGTGTAGGTACTGGAAGAATACACTAAGTGAGACTCAAAGGCACGGATCCTGTAACGAATCGTACCTCTCATACTTAAAATTTGCGGAAAAATTAAAAACTTTCTTAAATAAAAACATCCACACGGTCGTCACCCATCATTCATAAAATATCTTTAAAATCAACCATCACAATTAAAGTTTGCTAAAAGAAAAGTTGTCTCACATCCAGATCATAAAATCAGAGTATAAATGTTTTCATGCTTAAAATCTTAAAATAACGTAGGCGGTCCTCGGGTCTAGTCTCCCACTCAGTCCAAGCCTGCCCCTTGGTCAGCACCTCCGGTCTCCTCAACATAGTCACCTGCATCGATCAAGTCTAGTGAGTCTAAAGACTCAACACGTATAAACTGGGATAACGAGTACTACATAATAAAATCGCATGCATCTTAAAAATAGAACGTACATAATTTGAAACTTGAGCTTGCATAATAACTTGAACTTGCATACATATATAGAAGTGCCATAAAGTGAAACTTTCATGATCATAACTGCATACTTGAGCATACTAAAACACACATGACTTCATTTTGCATAGAGGATGTTTCAAAGCAAGTGACCCATACATAATAAACGCCTGATCAGACACACCACAGTACTGGGCTGACAGGGACGTATCCACTGCCGCATACATGAGATCCCCGTTCATAATTTAACGGGCTGGTTGGTCCCCGTTCATAATTTAACGCTTCCCAACCACGATCTAACCCGTTCATAATTTAACGGGGCGGAGAGGTCCTCGGCCACGTTCACCGACTTCCAAACCCATTCATAATTTGGTCACAAGTCAATTAGCATACCTCAAAAACTTAAACATATTTTCTTTGCACGTCATACATACTTACTTGGCGTTGAGGGATTCGTTGGACTTCGATCGGGGCCGTTGCTGCACATACTGATCATGAATTGACATGCTTAACTTGCATACTTAGACGTAGGTAATCATGCTCACTTACGAGTTCATTCAATTCCTTAGGACGTTCTACAATTCCCATGACTCGACTTTGTAAATCGTTGTACTAACCCATGACGTCTAACCTCAAAGCATACTAAATTATTTTTTTCCCAAAAATGACGGACACGGACCCCGTACCTACATCCGTGTAGGCTCTGGAAATTGACACCGAAGGAAAGCAAAGGCACGGACCCCGTGTCAGGGTCCGGGTGAGGGTCCGTGTAGGTACTGGAAATATAAACTAAGTGAAACCCAAAGGCACGGACCCCGTGCCCTCATCCGTGTAGGGGTCCATGTAGTTACTGGAAAAAGACGCCGAGAAGAAAACAACGGCACGGACCCCGTGTCAGGGTCCGGGTGCGGGTCCGTCTCGCCACTGTAAGTTGGAACATACGTGAAGAAATCTGACACTCAATTCTTTTCCGTAATCAACTTCAATGGCTACAAAACTACTCCTCAAGAACATTCCTAGCACCCTAAGGCATCATACCGAACCCAAGTGAACATAGACATCAACCCCAAGGGTATCAATTCACAATCATTGACACCAAAAACACGAATTTGACATCAAGGATTAATCCTACGACTCTAGAACCAACTTAGTGCCTATCGACACGAAACAAAACATCAATGACCATCCCAAACATCATAACCGAAGTACCTATACGCAGCAACAATCGCCCGTCGATCTCCAACGAAGCCTGCAACAGAAAACTTCAAGAGTACATCAATATCATAACTTTTCTGAAAACACAGTTTGAGCAGTCCCACGAAAAACATCATAACTCACTCAATTTTCATCCAAAAATCTCGAATTTTATATGAAATCGAAGGCATCGAAAAGTTCTACAATTTTCTAGTTGAACGTTTTCTCAAAATCCCCACAGAAAAATCAGTTTTCATCAGAACAGTAAATTACGAGATTTCAGATCTAAAACGTATTTCCAACGCATTGAAACCATTTTCCGCTCAAACGACGAACGTCACACATGGATTTTCACGCATAAAATAACACGACACATACTATGACAAGATCGATGCAGAAAGAACAGATTATACGTGCCTTTTTGATATAAAAAAATACCGTGACGACGACACCGACGCGGAGATGGAAGCGAGGTTGATCCAGGACGAACGTGGCACCGTTTTCTTGCAATAAAACTCACCAAAAACTCGATGGAAAGATAAGGGGAAGGGGGCGGCTGCTTTTCTCTCAAGAACCCTAGCTTTCTTCTTTTTCAAAATAATAAAATCTGAATGTGTGTGAGTGTGTGTGTATCTGTGTGTGTGTGTGTGTTAGGTGTGTGTAAAAGTGTGAAAATCGTGTAGTGTGTGTGTGTGGCTAGATTAGGGGGTTAAAATATTGTTTAAAAATGAATTAACCAATAATTAATAGTTAATCCTCCTTAGAAATAAATACACACTAATTTCTATTAAACTCCTAATTCAAATAACACACACAAAAGTGCTAATTTTAAAAGTTTCAAACTCTTAAATAATTAAGCACATAAATAAGGATTTTAAAATGCTAAACTAAATAAATTATTTAAAATGCCCCTTCCTAACTTAAAATAAAACACCACATAAAATTTCCAAAATCGTCACCGGTCTCCTCCTCGATCCCGCCTCGAATAATCGCCTGGAACATGAAACTTGAAAAAACGTTTTAACGTGCATCCCATAAACGTAAATAATTTAAAATAATGCATTTAAATAAATTATGCATGAAAAAAACTCATTTAAAAGTAAATAATTGATCTAATAATTAAATAAATGCATAGGTTATACGTGTACTGAATTTTTGGGCACTGTTCCTCCCCCACTTATAAAAATTTCGTCCTCGAAATTAAGTCTTACCGAACAACTCCGGGTAGCGAAGTATCATGTCGGCCTCTGACTCCCAAGTGGCTTCCTCCACTGATTGATTCAGCCACTGAACCTTGACCAACTTAGTCGTCTTGTTCCGAAGTCTGCGCTTCTGCCTGTCTAGGATTTGGACTGGTTTCTCCTCATAAGACAGGTCTGGAGTCAACTGTAACGGCTCATAACTCAGAACATGAGAAGGATTAGCCAAATATTTTCTCAGCATCGAGACATGGAACACATTGTGCACCCCGGCCAGATTCGACGGAAGGGCAACACAATAGGCTAGTGTCCCAACTCTGTCCAAAATTTCGAACGGCCCAATGAATCTCGGACTCAGTTTGCCTCTCTTTCCAAATCTCATAACACCCTTCATAGGTGCTATCTTGACAAAAACGTGATCTCCTACGGCAAACTCAAGATCTCTTCTCCTTTTATCGGCATAGCTCTTTTGACGGCTTTGGGCGGTCTTCATTCTCTCACGAATCTTGACCACCACGTCTGTAGTCTGTTGAACTATCTCTGGACCAAGCTCTGTCCTCTCACCAACTTCATCCCAATGAACTGGTGATCTACACTTCCTCCCGTACAACGCCTCATAGGGAGCCATACCAATAGATGCTTGGAAGCTGTTGTTGTATGTGAACTCCACTAGAGGTAGTCTAGACTCCCAAGTTCCTTGAAAATCAATCATGCACGCTCTCAGCAAATCCTCTAAAATCTGAATCACTCGCTCAGACTGGCCATCTGTCTGCGGGTGAAAAGCTGTACTAAAAAGCAACTTCGTCCCCATAGCTGCATGTAAGCTCTTCCAGAAGGACGATGTAAACCTCGGGTCCCTGTCGGACACAATAGAGACTGGGAAACCATGCAACCGGACGATCTCCCGGATAGAAAGATCCGCATACTGCGTCATGGAGAAAGTCGTCTTCACTGGGAGGAAATGCGCTGATTTAGTGAGTCGGTCCACTATAACCCAAATGGAATTCGATCCTCTGGCTGATCTCGGCAACCCAACAACAAAATCCATGGTAATGTTCTCCCACTTCCACTCGGGAATGGGGAGTGACTTAACCAACCCTGCTGGTCTCTGGTGTTCAGCTTTTACTTGCTGACAAGTGAGGCATTCTGATACGAATCTACGGATGTCTCGCTTCATCCCTGGCCACCAATACAAAATCTGAAGGTCCTTATACATCTTGGTACCTCCCGGATGGATAGAATACGGAGATGCGTGCGACTCTGTCAAAATATCCTCTCTGATCGAACCAAACACTAGGCACCTAAATTCTACCTCTGTATCTCGCAATCCCATCTGACACTGTATAAAGAACACTGCCCTTGGCCTCATCTTTCAGTCTCCATTTCTGTAACTGCTCATCTGAAGACTGACCTGCTCGGATTCGGTCTAGCAAATCAGATTTGACTGTCAGGTTAGACAGTCTAGGAACTCTGCCCTCACGATAAATCTCTAGACCAAACTTCTGAATCTCAGACTGTAGCGGTCTCTGAGCTGACAACTGAGCTACCACTGCCACTTTTCTGCTCAAAGCTTCTGCGACAACATTAGCTTTTCCCGGATGGTAGCTAATTTCGCAGTCGTAATCTTTCACAAGTTCCAACCACCGTCTCTGTCTCATATTCAACTCTTTCTGCGTGAAGAAGTATTTGAGACTCTTATGGTCGGTGAAAATCTGACATTTCTCGCCGTATAGATAGTGTCTCCAAATTTTCAGTGCGAAGACGACGGCGGCTAACTCAAGATCGTGCGTCGGGTAGTTCTTCTCGTGCACCTTTAACTGCCTGGAAGCATAAGCTATCACCCGACCTAGCTGCATCAACACTGCGCCTAATCCGAGCTTAGATGCATCGGTATAAAGCACAAACTCACCTTCTCCTGTCGGCACGGCTAGCACTGGCGCTGATATAAGAGCTTGATTCAGAGTATCAAAGCTCTTCTGACATTCATCGCTCCACACGAATTTAGCATTTTTCTTGGTTAGTGAAGTGAGCGGCACTGCTATGGACGAAAATCCCTTAATGAACTTACGGTAGTAACCGGCTAAACCCAGAAAATTGCGGATTTCCGATGCATTCTTTGGCTCAACCCATTCCTTAACGGCTGCTACCTTCGCTGGGTCCACCTCAATACCACTGCTAGATACTATATGCCCCAAAAATGCAACTTTCTGCAGCCAAAATTCACACTTACTGAATTTCGCAAATAACTTGCGACTCTGCAAGGTCTGTAATACTGTCCTCAAGTGCTGGTTGTGCTCCTCATGGCTCTTCGAGTATATGAGAATGTCGTCAATGAATACTATGACGAATTGATCGAGGAACGGCTGAAATACTCGGTTCATGAGATCCATGAAAATTGCTGGGGCATTTGTCAGACCGAATGGCATTACTAAGAACTCGAAATGCCCATACCTGGTCCTGAAGGCCGTCTTGTGAACATCTGCATCCTTAACCTTCAGCTGGTGATACCCTGATCGAAGATCTATCTTAGAGAAAACTGTAGCTCCCTGCAATTGATCAAACAAGTCTTCGATTCTTGGAAGTGGGTACTAATTAGTCTTGATCGTTACCTTGTTCAGCTCTCGGTAATCGATGCACAGTCTCATGCTCCCGTCTTTCTTCTTTACAAAGAGCACTGGTGCGCCCCACAGTGAGAAACTAGGGCGGATAAATCCTTTGTCGAGGAGCTCCTGAATCTGCTGCTTGAGCTCTAACATCTCAGCTGGAGCTAATCTGTATGGCGCTTTAGAGATTGGCGCTGTGCCCGGCACGAGCTCGATTGCAAACTCCACCTCTCTCTCTGGTGGAAGGCCGGTGATGTCATCAGGAAAGACGTCTGGAAATTCTTTGACTACTAGTACCTCTGATAAAGATGGAGTGGGCGCGTCAGGCGCTGAAATGATACTAGCCAAGAAGGCCTGACATCCCTTGGAGATCAACCTCTTCGCCTGCATGCAAGAAATCATGCGAGGGAAACTCCTCCATCTGGCTGGTTCAAAAAGGAACTGCTCCATGCCCGGCGGTCTAACCAACACTGACCTCTTCTGAAAATCTATCAGAACTCTATTCTTAGTCAGCCAGTCCATGCCCAAGATAATGTCGAATTCTGGCATCGGCAATAGGATTAAATCTGCATATACCAGGTGGCCATGCAGTTCTAGATCAATGTCTCTGATCACACTGGTAGCCAACAGTTCTTCCCCTGACGGGACTGTCACCGAAAAGTTCACGTCTAGGCCGATGGACTTGAGGTCCAACTGATTAGCAAACGTTTCTGATATGAAGGAGTGAGTGGCTCCTGAGTCTATCAGTGCAGTTGTGGATAATCTCTTAATAAAAATGTTTCCTGAGATGCGTTAGCACAACACAACTTATATTCCCAAAATTTCTAACATGAACCTTAAGCACAATAGAACTCAATAACCTTAGGCACACAAAATATTAATAGCACGCTAATAATCCCAAGAAGAAAATTCCGCATGCAAGGCAATATAATACTGAGCTTAGGTAGAAAAGTTTACCAGTCAGTAGGGTGGTGTCTGGGTCCGCCTCCTGTGCATGCATGGCGAATACTCTGCCCTGGGTTGGTTGCTTCCACTGTGGGCACTCTTTCAGCACGTGATCTGTAGCCCCACATTTAAAACATTTCCCGGATCCCCATAGGCACTGTCCGGGATGCTGGCGGTTGCACTTCTGGCACACTGGGTAAACAACGGGCCTCTGCGGCGCCCCTTGCTGCTGAACGGGACCCTTGCCCTTCGGCGGTCCCTGAAAAAGTTTCTTTCCTGACGGCCCCTGATACGGTTTCTTAAAGTGGGGTCGCTGATTCTGCTGCTGATGGTGTGGCTGCGGTGGAGCCTGATAGGGCCTCTTGCCCTGCCTGTCCGCCTCGATATCCCGCTGGTCTTGCTCTGCAGCCAGAGCTCTAGAGACAGCAACTGCATAAGAAGTAGGGCCAGCTACCCTCACGTCACGGCGCAAGATCGGCCGCAAACCATTTAAGAAGTGCCTCAACTTCGCCTGGACATCATTAGCAATGAGGGGCACGAAGTGACATCCCCTCTCAAACTTCCTAACAAAATCTGCCACGCTACTGTCCCCCTGCCGCAACGTCATAAACTCGTTGGTGAGTCTGGTTCGTACTTCCTCAGTGAAGTACTTGGAGTAGAAAACTTCCTTGAACCCATTCCAAGGCAGCACCTGCAAGTTGACTGCCACAGATGCACTCTCCCACCATAATCTGGCGTCCCCTGTCAGAAGGAACGTGGCACATCTGACCCTATCTGCGTCGGTCAGTTCCATAAAGTCAAAGATTACTTCGATGGACTTGATCCATCCTTCAGCGACCATCGGGTCAGTAGTACCCGAAAACTCCTTCGGACTCATCCTCCTAAACCTCTCATATACTGCCTCTGGTTGGGGCCTCGCCCCTGCGCCTGCTGCTGCCTGGTTCCCCGCAAACTGTGCGAAGAATTGTGTCATACCAGCAAGCATCTGTGCCTGCATGTCTGGTGGTGGAGGTGGTGGAGGATTGGCCCTCTCCTCATCTCGATGTTCCCTGTCCTCAACTCGGTGCTCCCTGTTCTCATCCCTTGTTTCCCGGTTAACCAAACGTCTAGGAGGCATACTGTTCCAATAATTCACCCAACACGTAAACCCAATATGCATGAATATATATCAATATTTATGATGCACGTAAATCAAACTTAAAACATGCACATACTGAAATCATAACTTGATGATTACTACATAACATATTGCAAAACTTTAAACTTACAGACTTGAGGTGTGACTTCGTGAGCTTCTTGCGACTGGCAGTAGGCGTGACCCTTTACAAGAACACCGCTCTGATACCAACTGTAACGAACCGTACTTCTCATACTTAAAATTTGCGGAAAAATTAAAAATTTTCTTAAATAAAAACATCTACACGGTCGTCATCCATCATTCATAAAATATCTTTAAAATCAACCATCACAATTAAAGTTTGCTAAAAGAAAAGCTGTCTCACATCCAGAACATAAAATCAGAGTATAAATGTTTTCATGCTTAAAATCTTAAAATAACGTAGGCGGTCCTCGGGTCTAGCCTCCCACTCAGTCCAAGCCTGCCCCTTGGTCAGCACCTCCGGTCTCCTCAACATAGTCACCTGCGTCGATCAAGTCTAGTGAGTCTAAAGACTCAACACGTATAAACTGGGATAACGAGTACTACATAATAAAATCGCATGCATCTTAAAAATAGAACGTACATAATTTGAAACTTGAGCTTGCATAATAACTTGAACTTGCATACATATATAGACGTGCCATAACGTGAAACTTTCATGATCATAACTGCATACTTGAGCATACTAAAACATACATGACTTCATTTTGCATAGAGGATGTTTCAAAGCAAGTGACCCATACATAATAAACGCCTGATCAGACACACCACAGTACTGGGCTGACAGGGACGTATCCACTGCCGCATACATGAGATCCCCGTTCATAATTTAACGGGCTGGTTGGTCCCCGTTCATAATTTAACGCTTCCCAACCACGATCTAACCCGTTCATAATTTAACGGGGCGGAGAGGTCCTCGGCCACGTTCACCGACTTCCAAACCCATTCATAATTTGGTCACAAGTCAATTAGCATACCTCAAAAACTTAAACATATTTTCTTTGCACGTCATACATACTTACTTGGCGTTGAGGGATTCGTTGGACTTCGATCGGGGCCGTTGCTGCACATACTGATCATGAATTGACATGCTTAACTTGCATACTTAGACGTAGGTAATCATGCTCACTTACGAGTTCATTCAATTCCTTAGGACGTTCTACAATTCCCATGACTCGACTTTGTAAATCGTTGTACTAACCCATGACGTCTAACCTCAAAGCATACTAAATTATTTTTTTCCCAAAAATGACGGACACGGACCCCGTACCTACATCCGTGTAGGCTCTGGAAATTGACACCGAAGGAAAGCAAAGGCACGGACCCCGTGTCAGGGTCCGGGTGAGGGTCCGTGTAGGTACTGGAAATATACACTAAGTGAAACCCAAAGGCACGGACCCCGTGCCCTCATCCGTGTAGGGGTCCGTGTAGATACTGGAAAAAGACGCCGAGAAGAAAACAACGGCACGGACCCCGTGTCAGGGTCCGGGTGCGGGTCCGTCTGGCCACTGTAAGTTGGAACATACGTGAAGAAATCTGACACTCAAATTCTTTTCCGTAATCAACTTCAATGGCTACAAAACTACTCCTCAAGAACATTCCTAGCACCCTAAGGCATCATACCGAACCCAAGTGAACATAGACATCAACCCCAAGGGTATCAATTCACAATCATCGACACCAAAAACACGAATTTGACATCAAGGATTAATCCTACGACTCTAGAACCAACTTAGTGCCTATCGACACGAAACAAAACATCAATGACCATCCCAAACATCATAACCGAAGTACCTATACGCAGCAACAATCGCCTGTCGATCTCCAACGAAGCCTGCAACAGAAAACTTCAAGAGTACATCAATATCATAACTTTTCTGAAAACGCAGTTTGAGCAGTCCCACGAAAAACATCATAACTCACTCAATTTTCATCCAAAAATCTCGAATTTTATATCAAATCGAAGACATAGAAAAGTTCTACAATTTTCTAGTTGAAAGTTTTCTCAAAATCCCCACAGAAAAATCGCAGTTTTCATCAGAACAGTAAATTACGAGATTTCAGATCTAAAACGTATTTCCAACGCATTGAAACCATTTTCCGCTCAAACGACGAACGTCACACATGGATTTTCACGCATAAAATAACACGACACATACTATGACAAGATCGATGCAGAAAGAACAGATTATACGTGCCTTTTTTATATAAAAAAATACCGTGACGACGACACCGACGCGGAGATGGAAGCGAGGTTGATCCGGGACGAACGTGGCACCGTTTTCTTGCAATAAAACTCACCAAAAACTCGATGGAAAGATAAGGGGAAGGGGGCGGCTGCTTTTCTCTCAAGAACCCTAGCTTTCTTCTTTTTCAAAATAATAAAATCTGAATGTGTGTGAGTGTGTGTGTATCGGTGTGTGTGTGTGTGTCTGTGTGTGTTAGGTGTGTGTAAAAGTGTGAAAATCGTGTAGTGTGTGTGTGTGGCTAGATTAGGGGGTTAAAATATTGTTTAAAAATGAATTAACCAATAATTAATAGTTAATCCTCCTTAGAAATAAATACACACTAATTTCAATTAAACTCCTAATTCAAATAACACACACAAAAGTGCTAATTTTAAAAGTTTCAAACTCTTAAATAATTAAGCACATAAATAAGGATTTTAAAATGCTAAACTAAATAAATTATTTAAAATGCCCCTTCCTAACTTAAAATAAAACACCGCATAAAATTTCCAAAATCGTCACCGGTCTCCTCCTCGATCCCACCTCGAATAATCGCCTGGAACATGAAATTTGAAAAAACGTTTTAACGTGCATCCCATAAACGTAAATAATTTAAAATAATGCATTTAAATAAATTATGCATGACAAAAACTCATTTAAAAGTAAATAATTGATCTAATAATTAAATAAATGCATAGGTTATACGTGTACTGAATTTTTGGGCACTACAGATCCCGTGCCCTCATCCGTGTAGGGGTCCGTGTAGATACTGGAAAAAGACACTGAAGGAAAACAAAGGCACGGACCCCGTGTCAGGGTCCGTGTACCCACTGTGATCGCGAACTTACGAAAATTCTGAACGCTCAATGTTTATCCTTCTAGACTCGATTATACAGACCATGCACCGACACCTCGAGACCCATCCTAGCATTCCATAACATCAATCCAAGTTGTACAAACGTTCCAAAGCAACAGCGTTCGCTCTACGACACCTACGACCCAAAATACGACAAAAGACATCAAACCGTTTCCTACGACTTCTAAATAATTCGAGTGCCTATCGACATGAAACGAAACCTCAAAACACTCTTAACATCATTACTAACATACGCGTACGCAGCAACAATCGCCCGTCGATCTCCAACGAAGCCTGCAACACTGAAACTTCAAGAATACACCAATATCGTAACTTTTCTGAAAACACAGTTTGAGCAGTCGCACAAAAAACATCATAACTCACTCAATTTTCATCGAAAAATCTCGAATTTTATATCAAATCGAAGGTATCAAAAAGTTCTACAATTTTGTAGTTGAAAGTTTTCTCAAAATCTCGACAGAAAAATCGCAGTTTTCAACAGAACAGTGAGTTACGAGATTTCAGATCTAAAAAGTGTTTCAAACGCATTCAAATCATTTTCCGCTCAAACGACGAACGTCACACACGAATTTTCACGCATAAAATAACACAACGCATACTATGACAAGATCGATGCAGAAAGAACAGGATATACGTGCCTTTTTTATATTAAAAATACCGTGACGACGATACCGAAGCGAGAAGGAAGCGAGGCTTGATCCGGGACGAACGTGACACCGATTTCTTGCAATAAAATCCACCGAAACTTGCAGGGAAAAATAATAGGGGAGGGGCGGCTGCTCGAAGGAGAAGAACCCTAAACTTTTCTATCTTTTAAAATCTGAAAAATAACTAGTGTGTGTGTTGTGTGTGTTATACGTGAGTTTTAGTATGTGTAAACATGTGTGTGTGTGTGCGTTTAGAAGGTAATTAAGGAGAGATAATTTAGAGTAATTAATAATTAGCACTAATAATTAAAAAAATATATACTAACTATCCCTTAACTTAACAACACCTCTAATAAAATTAAAAATGGTACATGATCTAGACTTTAAAAGTTTTTAAAATTCAAAACTCACATAACAATTAAATTAGACTTTTAAAATACCAAAACTTAATAAATCATTCAAAACGCCCCCTCCTTAACTTAAAATAAAATACCACAAAAAAAAAAAGAAATTGCCACCAATCGTCGCTGGTCTCTTTTCCTCAATCTCGCCTCGAATAATCGCCTGAAACATGAAACTCGAAAGACATTTTAACGTGCATCACATATACATAAATAATTTAAAATAATGCATTTAAATAAATCATGCATCGCTAACACTCATTTAAAATTAATTTAAATGATTTAATAATTAAATAAATGCATAGGTTATACGTGCATTAGATTTGGGCACTACAATATCAGTGTAATCAATGCCTTCCTTTTGTTGAAAACTTTTTTACAATAAGTATTGCCTTGTACACTGCATGCTACCTTTACCTTCTGTTAACTCCCACATCTGATTGGATGAACTTCCATGACTAACTTCCACTTGGTTGAATTATCATTTTGCTTGCCTCTTCATACGTCTCCAATTCACCTTTATATGTCAGCAAAATATAATGAAGTGTTGAGGATTATCTCTTATAGTCTAATTATTCTTGAATATCTTCTGATTTCAATCATTGGAGATTTTAGGTCATCATCTTGGGAAATCGGTTCTTAATCTTTTTGGTTATTGATTTTCAACTCATTCACAAGAATATATATCAATTACACCTCATATGTCTTCTTGACTTCAGGACATTCATATCCAACTCTGATGTTTGACCTATACTTGTACAATACTTTCTCATTGAAGATTACATTTCTTATCTTTCTGTTTTGGTCATCCCAAAAATGATAACCAAACTCCCAGAAATGATTACCAAATTCATCATCTCCATAACCAGTGGCAGAGCCAGGAATTCGATCCTACCCGGGCTAGAATTTTAAACTCTAAAATCCATTAATATTTTAAATTGATCTACCCGGATTAATATCACCATATTACATTACTACTCTGTTACTCTGTCTGATCACCGCTGCAGCTGCTACTAATATTATCCTCACTCTTCCGGGTTACCCGGAGGATACCCTGCTGTTCCACCTCGAAACCGGGTCGGTCTTCTTTTTTTCTTTCTTTCTTTCTTTCTATGTTTTTTAAAAACCATTTATATAAGATTCATTTTGTTTTATGGATTGAATATATATAGATAAATTTATAATATGTGAGTTGAAGGTATATTGGAGTTGGAGAAGACGAACAAGTGCAGCTATTCTGTTACTTTTGTAGAGTCCGAACGAGATCCTGATAAGGATGGACTTATAATAAGTCCATCTGCTATAAATGTTTTAAGTTTGAATAATGTTTTGGGTTCTAGATTAAATAATAACAAATATTTCCCCCAACCTGAAACCAAAAAAAAAAAAAGAAAAAAGAAAAAAAAAAAGACATCCCCCTCCTCGTCAGTCCATTTGACTAGCTTGTGAGTTGGGGGAATAATTTTTGGGGGAATTGTTGGTCAGTCCCCATTTCAAAACAAAGTTTATCCCACCTCCCTGGAAAGAGAAATATTTCATTTTATCACCAAAAATACCCTTATTTCATATTAAATTTTAATTGATCCTCGCGCTTCGAAAATGGTATCAGAGCCTAAGGTTGATTTATTTCAAACACAAATTTTATTATTACTAGTAACTAATTGTATGAGAAGGAGAATTTCGAAAAAATTATGAATCCGAACTTTGGTTCGAGAAAAATAATTTACAAGGAATATTCCAATATTTTGGAATATGAACAAGGTCATCTAACTATTGTTAGATATCAGAACCAGAAAGGGAAGCATCAGCACCCTCAGGTAAAATCTCAGGTAAAGTTATGATTCAGAACAATAAGTTTCTGGAGATAGTACCCGATTCCTCTAAGCTCTCGTCAGATCTTAGAGAGATCCAGAAAACGGTACAAAGCTATGGCACTTTGCTATATTATGTACCTCAACGAGTTGAAAAAATCCTAGAAAAACAAGAAGAAATTCTTGTAACTTTAAAGGATATTCAGACAAGAATTCTGAAACTAGAACAACAACCTAGTTCCAGTAGAAGAACTTCAGGAGGTTGGTTACCACCATCTTTTGGCACTGAACCTTTGTTACATCAACAAGGGAAGGCCAGAGTGGTGTCAAAACCCTTGACTGAAGAAGAAAAGATGATCAATCTAATCAAGTCTGTCTCAGAAAAGAAATTAATCTGATGACAACCTTAGAAAGGATTGGTTTAGAGGATCTACAAGAGCTTGCGGAATCATTCGCAAATCTCAAAGTAGTAGATCTAAGGATGAACACAACAGTAGGTGAAACACCACCTGCTATAACCTGGTCATCCTCTCAAGAACAACCCAGGGAAAGTGTGGGATCTCAGAATGTAAACATGAGAGAATCTCAAGACTTCCATACTGGTGGAGGATCACACCCAGCAGGGACAAGGGCAAGGAGGAATCAAATTCCTTTGCACCAAACACCCTATGGGAAAACTGTTTTAGATCCTATACATCCTTACGGGGTTATGCTTAACCTTGATGTATTAGACTTCAAAAACAGAGAAGATCTCATAGATGATTGGACATCTGCTATGAGAATTGCAGCAGGAACACTCGATCTCAACAAAGAAGGATTCATTAAACTGTTAGAAATGAGTCTTATGGGATCAGTGAAAATCGCTTGGGAAATGACTTCATCAGACATGAAAGAGTCAGTCCTAGCGGGTGAATCTCTTAGTGAGATCGCTGGAAAGATGGCTACCCTATTTAAAGCACACTTTATAGGGGTAGACTATTTCAACACTCAAGATACAGAGAAGAAGAAAAAATATACTCAAGCTCTGTATAGTCTTGAATTACATGATATATGTTTGGTGGATGAATACATTATGTTATTCACTAAATATAGATGGAATTCAGAAGTCGAAGAAGATATAGCTATGCAGCTTTTCTTCGCAAAAATGCCTAGCCCTTGGAGAGAAATGCTCATAAGGGAATACGTACCTGGTAATCCAGATACATTGGCAAGAAGAGCCTCTTTCCTCAAAGGAAAATTGGCAGAATGGTGTCATATGGCAGCATTACAAAAGAATTACAAACGATTAAGGGGTATCAACAAAAGAACTCCTTTGTGTTGTAAGGAAAATGATCTTCCAACTATTATTGGAAGCAAACCACAGAAGCATAAAAGGAAAAGTTTTAGGACGCATCCTTATGCACGAAGTGGAAGAAGTTCAAGAACTGTATGGTCTAGACAGAAATCCAGATCTTATAAATCTGGACAAAGAAGCGGACCATCAAGAAGTAGGATATCATCCCAAGCATCGAGTACATCTCGAAGCACAGGAAGAACACCTACCAAAAAAACTTTCAGAAGAGCTCATACTCGGGCCAATGAAAGTTTCAAAGATTGTAATTGCTGGACATGTGGAGCAAGAGGTCATATCTCGACCAACTGTCCAGAAAATGAAAAAAGATGTATTAAACGCTTCGATCCTACCCCGGATATTGAAGAAGCAGTTTACTACCAAGATCTTATTCAAGTATACCAATTTGAAGACATTGCCTCAGATGAAAGTATATATGAAGAAGAAGAAGTCTTAAGTCAGGAAGAATCTGATGGAACAGAATCGGAATCTGACTGAAGACGAGGTGTTTCGACACGAAACACATGAAGATCTGTCTGGATTTTTCAGCCAGACAACAATATCTCATAACATGGTTCAAAGAATCATGAGAGAAAATCCGAGTCTACAGAGATATCAAGGTTTCTCTGCAGGACAGGTAGAAAAGTTCTTAGGAAGTCTTGGCCTAAGAAACAGAAAGCATCATCTGATCTATAAAGTTTCTAGAAGAGAAATGGCAATCCCGATGGAGCTGACAGGAAATAGAATGGAGATGCAGTTAATTCCTTCCGAAGAAATTAAGGAGGAATTACAAAAACTCAAGATAGAAGTAGCAAGGACTATGTCCTGGATTCATATCGGAGCAATCCAAATTATGATAAAAGCTACTTTCAAAGAAGGGATAGATTCACCAATCGATATTGCTATATGCGATAAAAGGATGGGGAATCTACAAGACTCAGTACTGGGAACAATCTCAGGAAATCTCTGTGCAGGAAAGATTGTAGGAGTAATCTATCCAAGGATAGCCTACAACCTAGCAGATCGAGATTTCAGCTGAGCCTTAACATTGCATCAGAACTTCAAGGAAAAAAGGCTGATGAAAGAAGGTAATAGGCCATACTCTATTACCTATCAAATTTCATATGCTCTATCTAATACACACACATCATTCTGAATTGTTTATTAGAAATGAGTTTATTGAAATACCAGAGATATTCGGAAAAGTTGCTCAGGCTATTTATCCAGAAAGAGTCGAGTTTCCTTTAATACAGGAGACAGATATCCAAATTCAAGACAAACCGATTCTACAGAGGAATCAAAGTCTTAGATTGGAATCAAGAAGACTATCTTTTCAAGGAGATAGAATTACAAGTTACAGATGGGATAAAAAGCCTGTCATAGAAACCCAACAGGAGCTAAAAAGTTTTTCTACAATAAGAAAACTTAGATGCCCAGAAGGGTGGAAAGAAGTAGAAATAGTATTTGATATTACGAAACAAAGGAATCAATTTCCTTGTAATACCATATACTATTTGGAACAACCTACGAAAGGAACTTACCAAGGACTGATTAATATCGGAGAATTGGAAGTTCACATTAAAGGAATTCCAGGGAAAGAATCAGATCGACTGATTCTTGGACTAGAGTTTCTCGAGGAACACAAACCTTGGAAACGTTTAGAGTATGGAATGGAGTTTATGGCAGAGGATAAAATGTGGAAAATCCAATGACCACAAGCCCATTCTCCATCTACATTCCAGTAGGAATGTTATATGAACAATATAAAGCAGAATATTTTGCAGCTTATATTGATTCAGGTGCTGGAATCTGTACAGCAAAACGAGGAGTTTTTCCAAATAATTTGGAAGAAGAATTACCCAAGATTCCTGGAAGAGACTTTTCCAGAAGAATCTTAATCCTATGTAAAGGGATTAAGATGACTGAAATTATAATTGGCGGTGCTGGACAAACACCTTGGTACGAGGTAAAGACACCACCAATTTATTTTCATGATACAGGAGCTGACATATTGTTAGGAAATAATTTCCTACAAATGTTCAAGTCCTATACACAAGAAAATGAGACTAGAAGATTAGTGTTCACAACACCATGTGCTCACAAAATCATAGTCCAGAGACTTAGAGAGGCATTTTACAGAAAATTGCCAATTCAGTTTCGCAGCAAGCGTGGTGATTCAGGAAAACTTCTGAACCCAAAAATGAAGGATTCTAGAAGGTTTGGGGAAACAATGCTCCAGTTAAGAGCAGATAAGGAACTCCAACCAGAAGATATAGAATTCCTTAAGATAACTCTACAGACAAATGAAGTAGAGTTTGAATCCAAGGTATCAATGGAAGATGTCAAGAAGAGGATCAAAGAAAATTATAACGAAGATCCCTTGGCATGGTGGGACAGAAATCAACTCAGGGCTTGCCTCAAGATCAAGGAAGGCAAAGAGTATGAATTTGTCCGTTGCAAACCCATCCCAATGAACATCATCGATCAAAGGGATATGCAGATTATAATCAAGGAACATTTGGACCTTGGTTTGATCAAAGCAGGTATGTCACCATATAGAAGTCCAGGTTTTCTGGTAAGAAACCATGGTGAGATAAAACGAGGAAAACCCAGATTAGTTATTAATTATCAAGAAATTAATAAAATTCTGGAGTTTGATGGGTATTTTATACCTAGTAGATAACACTTGATAAGTTGCATTCGCAATGCCAAGATATTCTCTAAATTCGATTGCAAGTCCGGATTCTATCAGATTCGGATGGAGGAAGGAAGCAAGAAATTCACAGCTTTCTCCACACCTCAAGGACATTATATTTGGGAAGTGCTACCAATGGGATTAGCTAATTCTCCCCAGATATTTCAAAGAAAGATGGATAATCTTTTTAAAGATTATTTTAAGTTTATGTTTGTTTATATTGATGATGTTTTAATAGCATCTAAAGATTTGAATGAACATGTCAAGCATTTAGAGATTTTCTCTAATATTTGCAAAAGAGAAGGACTGGTTTTATCTGAAAAGAAAGCAGTCATTGCTACAAGAAAGATTGAATTCCTCGGAATTGAAATCGATGAGTCAGGAATAATTCTGCAAGACCACATAGTTGAAAAGGTGCAGAATTTTCCAAAAAGTCTCAAAGACAAGAAACAACTTCAAAGTTTTTTAGGAGTTGTTAATTTTGCTGGGATGTTTATCAAAAACCTAGCAAAACATAGGAAGGTGTTCAGTCCATTGTTGAAAAAAGATGCTAGATTTATATGGACAGACGAACACACAAAAGGAATTATCCATTTAAAGGAGGTTTGCAAAAATCTTCCAAAAATGGCTATTCCTCAAGATGAAGATGATCTGATATTATATACTGATGCTAGTGATCATTGGTGGGCAGCAGTTCTTACTAAGCTCACCCCAGATGGAGAACAACCATGCAGATATTGTAGTGGGTTATTCTCAGATGCAGAAGCCATCAGATGGCATATCAACGAAAAAGAATTTTATGCAGTAAAAAGAGCTTTTGAAAAATGGCCATTATTTTTACTTGCAAAGAAATTTACTTTGAAAGTTGATAATACACAAGTTAAAGCTTTTTTAAGGAATAGAATTGAGTCTAAACCTGAGAAGGCTAGATTATTACGATGGCAAGCTTTATGTCAAAATTATATTTTTGATATTATGATAATAAAATCTCATGAAAATATTCTTGCAGATTTTTTAACAAGAGATGGACATCATTGACATTGATGTTATTATCAAGATGCAGAGGCATTTGAGGGAACACCTTGAAATGCTTCAAACCGAGTTCAACAAGTTAGCTGTTAACGCAGAAGTTGCGGGAAGGCTACAACAAGCTGATAAGAGAATTGTCTCTGATCGAATTACAGGATGTTTACAGGCATATACTCAGTTATGGTCTGTAACGCAAAGGCCTATCCTCCAGGGCATTGAGAGACCACTGGTTTCTCGAATGGAGAGTTTTCGAGTACAGGACTCTATACCTGTAGCGGGGGATTCAAATACCCCTTGCACAAGTGTTAAGTCGGGATCATCACCAGATGAGTCGACTGAAACAAAAATTGAGACTCCTGATCCTTATCTTGAGTCTTCAAGTCAACCCTTCACCTCGGGGATTGAAGAGGGAGAGATCAACCTTAGGCCTCGAATTGATAAAGGCAAATCTAAGGTTGGTACTAACGAAACAACAATTTCTCCATTTCAGGTTTACCAGCAGAATTGGGAGAAATTAAAAACAAGAATTGGCATTAACCCAGCCACCAATAGGGTTGATGTATCAGGAAAATATCCAAGGGTATGGATGAAACAAAATTCATATCCCAAGGAGGTCAAGACATGGAAGCTGTTCATGAAACTTGGGCAAATAATGATTATTTGTCCAGAGGAGATATTCTGGAATTGTATTTCTTCAGTGCAGCACCAGAACCAGCAGGGAAAGGCACACATGAAGCCTTTCATTTCATCAAGCTAAGGAGGCCAGATTCAAATGTCCAGAAATTTATCAAGGACCCTCCGACAGAAGAAACACCCCTGGTGTCTTCAATAACTGAAGATGACATTGCTACCAGAAGAGCTTGGGGTATTTAGGTCTGTCTAACTGAGATGGACAAAGTCAAGTTTCCGTTCAAATTCTACAATCATTCAGTGAACGGATCATTCTTGTTAAATACCATGACAGGAAAAACAACAAGTTTTGCAGAAGATCTATTTGAAAAGAAAAGAAATCTTTTGTGGAACAGCAAGCTGCCGGCAAGTAAAGAGACTCGCCGAAAATTCTGTAACATGGCACATATAGGAAGATGGTCAGAAAACATCTGCCTTGAATGCCAAGACCAGAAGAAACCGGAGTTTGGTAAAGGTTTCAAACCGAGATCAGATCGGAAAAACTTTACCGATACAAGCACAAGTGGGGAAGGACCACATGCACATTTTCCTCGAGGATACAAAAAACCGAAGATTCCCCGACAAAATTAAAAGGGACATGTGACCCTCCATTACAAGAGCAGGACCACTACCATGTGAGTGGTAGAAACAAGACAACCACTAATTAGTGGTAAAGGACAAATGGACCATCAATAAATGGTGGATGACACATTGGATACCACAAAAGGAATCCAATGAATAAAAAGTAAATTAACTGGTCCCGAAAATTCATCCATAAATAAGGACAGAATGGAAACCAGTTAACACACCAGAATCAAAACTTAAAAATGTATAGGGTATATTTGAAAGTTTTGAAAAGAAGATTAACATACAAGAGAAAAGAGGCAGAAGCTCTTAAATGGTTAGTAAATCATTTCCGAGAATACAAAGGAGATGAAATTACTGCCGATATATTGGAAACTCATCGTCAATGATATCTAAGAGAGATAAAAGAGGATGAGAAGTTGATATCAAGATTGATAATCTAGACAGGGACCCCTCAACCACCAAATGGTCCCAAATGCAAGCTGTAAAGGCTTATGAAGATTTGGAATCCGAAGTTCAAATCCGAAGGAGCCTTCTATAAATAAGGCAGGAAGAAGGAAGTGAAGATCATCAAATATTTTCTCCATTTCTTTTATACAAGGTTGTAATATTTTCTTTCAAGTTTTATGAGTGCTAAGAGTTCAGCTACGATAAGTAGCTAAACAAGTTTCTCCTCCTCTACAGGAGGTTACTATGTAATAAATAAATGTTTGTGTTTGAATAAAAGAGATCTTTGCTCTAGCCCTCTCATGTATTATGTTCAAAATTTTATCTTATACTGTACACTCTAAGGTAGGAAACGAATTAGAGTTGTGCCAAGTGCTGCTGAAGGAATCTGCGTCTGTAACCATCGGTTGCGATCGTGTGGTTGGACTGTGAGGAGCAGTTTGTAAAATACGGTGGATATAACCCGGTAGCACTCCGGTCAAAAAGGTATAAGATTTAATTTATTTTCGGAAGCATGATGGGCCATTAAATTTAAAAAGAAAATCAATTATTTTAAAATATGATAAAAGGGCATTTTAGGAAATGGGGAGTGGAGATAAAGATACACGGTCAAAGGGGACTGAATGAAAATTTTCCCATTTTTTTTTTAATAATTGGGTTTTTAACAAATATTGTATCTCGAACTCGAGTTCTCGTCCTAAACCTGAGATTTTGATGCTATATAGATTATAAATTATCGGCTTAAAATATCATTAATCGAATGATAAAATACTTAACAAATTTAATTTTTATTTTTGAATTGGCATATTGATTAAAAAAAAAAAAGTGGTATTGATCACGTTCCATTTCTTTTGATACCTCAAATATATATATGAAAAAAGGATCTCTTTAAATAGAATCCAAAGCTACAATCCCTAAAGCGAAAATTACTTTTTTTTCCTCTCCCTATCAAAGCATGAAACGTAAGGCTGTCTAATTTGGAGGAGTACATACATGGTAACATGAAGCATTGAGTTTCTTTCTTCTGAATTTTAATTGAACACAAAATTTAAAAAATATAAAATTGCACTAAATTAAACTTTTCATTTCATTAATTATATGCTTCTCACTGGTTGATTACCCCATATAATCGAATAAATTTAATACGAGCTACTATATGTTATATAAATTTTAGATTTATTTTCTTATATATAGTTATTGAAGAGAGAGTTTAAATTTAAAAAATAAATATAAAAATTAGTGGGTTTTTGTGAAAGAGCAGGATTGGTGTACGTGTAGTGGACATTGAACTGGAGTACTGGAAAGGATTCAAAAGGTGGAATGATTATAACACTTATGAGACATGAAGCTTAGTTTTTATGCTGAATGACAGACATCCAACCTTTACTTCCATTTCCTTTCATAATGTCAATGATGCCCACATTTTCTCGCATTTTTTGATCTACAATAGCTCGATACGAAAAACATGGTTATCTATTTTAGAATTCACTCCATTCGTCGCTTAGAATTAGGACACGCACATGTCGTTGGCGGGTAAATAACAACTTGTAAGGTGAATGTCGTATTAAACTTCAATAATTAAGAGCTAGTTGCTTGCCCTTGTTTCAAAGTCCAATGTACGTTTCATGGAAAACTAGAAATGGATGATATATTTTATTCGATTATTTCCCAAGAGTTCTGTTTTTTTTCCCCTTTCAATTAGTACTCTTTTTTGCAAATGTAACCAAGTTTGATTCCACGAAAATTGAGTAAAATTTTTCTTGTTTACCATAAAGTTTCCTATATATTCATCTATTCTTGAAACTTTACGCATATCATGTGCCTTTGAACATAGAAAGGGGATATGCGATATTAAAAGCAATAAATATATGCATGTGAATTCCCATTTTTTTCAAAATAAATTTATTGCATTTGTATCATGATATATGAAAGGAAATATAATTTCTTAATTTAAATGATTTCTCTAATATTATCTTTTCCTTGTTGATTTGATTTAGTATAATATTTAAGAGGATATTGTCTTTCTGGATAATGAGATAGTTATGCAAATATTATCTTGATAAGGTATCACCAAGGGGTGGTCACTCATCGTAAAATTACCCCAAGTCAAGCACGCTTAACTTTGGAATTCTTAAGTGATGAGCGACCGAAATGAAGATGCACCTTCTTTATATGAGTATTACATATCAAATCTTTTTAAGGCCTCTTCAACTGTACAGTCAATTACATTGAACAGTCTCGGAATCTGTATCATTTTGGTGTGCCCCGGGCCTCACATGCCCACCAATTTCCGCTTGGTTCGTCCTCGAACCATACCGTACTAAGAGAGGTCGGCTCTGATATCACTTGTAACACTTCCCTGAGCCATACATACAAGCTCCAGCATGGCAGCGTGTGCACTTGACACAGATTGGATACTCTGGGGCCCTCGGGACTACACGTCCCTGCTGCTGTTGTCCTCTGTTCCTGGGTGTGCCGTGGAAAGGCCTCTAACTCTGATGCTGCTGTTGAGGAGGAGGGCGGGGGGTGAACGCCGGTGTCATGAGTATGCGCGGACAATGAGCGGCTCCTTGCAGGCTTCTAGGTAAAGGGAACATGAATGAACCGATCCCACACCGGAATGAGAGGGATTCCGAGACTGTTCAATGTAATAGACTGTACAGATGAAGAGGACTTAAAAGATTTGATATGTACTACTCATATCAAGAAGATGCATCTTCCTTTCGGTAGCTTATCACATAAGAACTTTAAAGTTAAGCGTGCTTGACTTGGGGCAATTTTGGGATGGGTGACCCCCTGGGAAACTTCCCAGGTGCGTGTGAGTGAGGACATAAGCACGCTAGAAAGACCCGTCTTGGTACAGTGAGGACAGTCATCGAATCTGGGGCGTTACAGTATCAATGTTCAAAAAGAGTTTTGTTCCTAATTAAACTCCTACATTCCTTGTAGAATAGGTTTCCTTGTGGAAATATCTTATAAAGAAGAGAAACAAGGACACGGTTGATGCGGCTTCTTTATTAATTATTCACGCACTTTTTCACATCGTGGTTTTCAGAGAAAAACATTCTACAAAGACGTTATTTTGAAGAGTGCTATTGCATGTGCTGTTGTAATTTTTGGAGACATTTCAGACAACACGTGTGCAAGTGTTGACTGAAGATCGGGTTTTGTTGTTCCAAGTTTTTGGCATCACATTTTTGCTTTCTTATTTTTGTTTTAGTGTTCTTGGTTGATTTAGAAAGCTATTTATTTTCCCAAACGTGTTGAGAAAATTGATTGTCATTAAGATCACTAGTGATTGGTTTTTGTAAAAGTAACAGTTGTTTTCTAGTGATTGATTTTTGTCCTAATGCACCACACAAGTATTTATACTTGTGCAAATTTAATATCGTTCATCGTATTTATTTAAAGTCAGTTTATGTTATAAACTTTAATATTAGCTGCATTTTGTCTTAAATGTCGTAACATTTAGCACAACACGCAATTCTAATAAAACACAAATTTACAATTTTGCAGTGGTAGTTTTATATACACTCACTGTGGGGACCCGGGCTCTAATTCTTTTTCTTGGGATTAAATGGATTGTTATTAAAAACGTGGGTCAATTTTTCGCTTTTTACCTTAAATCTAATGTAAACAAACGAGCATGAGTTCTTTATTTAAATACAACATACAAACATCAAATACATGTATTGTTCTGTATGTTTTCCCTAACCAGTAATAAAGGACAGTACATAATAAAAGACGACTACTGGTCCATCTGCTACGCCCGAGATCTCCACGCTAACACGATCATCTCTGTCTTGACCCAAATCCTGCCCCACCTGTTGTTATGCACACATACAGACATAACAACAGCCGGAAAACCGGTGAGAACAAATCCCAGTATAAACATGTGAACATGCATATAAATACTATAAAACATGAAACATGCTGATATGAATGTCATTCATATAAAATCATGAAATGCGAGCCTAATCATGTCTAGATGCGACTCGACTAAAACTCTAGGGATCCCGGTGTGAATAAGACGATCTATCACCTACCCTCCCAATCGGGGTGACGGTACGTCTTATTCCTAGACTTCGGCCTGATCTGTATCCACGTCTACAATAGGGGCGGTGATCTTCCCCTAAGCTGGGATAGAACCGAACATCTAGTAGTCTGCCTGATCTCCAGACTGCCCTATCTTAATGCATGAATACAAAATCTGTAAACAAGCATAATCATCTAATGCAATGTAACATGATCTGTAAACAAAGCATAATAAGAATTGAATACAAGTTCTAATAAACATCTAATGCAATGTAACATGATCTGTAAACAAAGCATAACGAGAATTGAATACAAGATCTATAAACAATTCTATAATAATAATACCTATATCAAGATATAAACAATAAAACTCGTATGTGATTTTAGTTGGGAAACTCAAATGTGATCTCATTTGAGTCGTGATTCCCCAAAACAAAACATGTAGTATACCTTCCGTCGTAGAATTGCTGTTACAGTCGTGAAGATGAATCTGCAATAGGAATGATTCTTAACACTTCTAAGAAATGTTTCTAATACTTTCAAATCTAACGAAACCTCGCCTCTATTTATAGGCAATGATCGGAAGATCCGATCCACTTCGGACGCTCCGATCTGACACCCTTCGGACGCTCCGAACTCACTTCGGACGTTCCGAATCCTGCATGTCTTCCACGTCTCCAGCCAACTGTCTCGGATGATCCGAACTACGATCGGTCGATCCGAACTATTGCATGCCATCCATGTGTCCAGCCACCTGGCTCGGACGCTCCGAACTCCGAACGGACGGTGCGAACTCTGATCGTACGTTCCGATCTCGGTTCGGTCCTTCCGGTCTCACCGAAATATAAATACTCCAATATTCTCGATGCCGGTCAATCTAATTCTCAATAGATATCAACACTATCATATTCTCAATCATAATCCAATACAGTACTTCTGTCCTAACAAGTCATAATCATACTGAAAATCATATATGATATCATTTCTTATTTCTTATGGTTATGTACAATCTTCACAACATATCTATGAATTCGTACATGTCAATCATTGCTCTGGGCATTACATTTCTCCCCCTCTAAGACAGAAGTTCGTCCTCGAACTGAAGTAACCATACAAAGTATCTAAAACAGTTTGATAATCTAAACTGAATACATACTCATATCATATAAATAACTCGGGGTGTTTCTGTCTCATGTTTTCTTCCGTTTCCCACGTCGCTTCCTCAATGCCATGTCGACTCCACTGAACTTTCACAAGTGGAATGGTCTTCGTTCTGAGCTGTTTGTCCTTTCGATCAAGAATCTGTATCGGTCGTTCTATATAGCTCAAGGTGTGATCAAGTTCAGCTTCGTTCGGTTGAATAACATGAGAAACATCTGGCATATATCTGCGTAACATTGATACATGAAATACGTCATGTATTCCGGATAAGGAAGGAGGAAGAGCAAGTCGATAAGCTCGATCGCCAATCTTTTCAAGAATTTCGTAAGGACCAATGTATCGAGGAGAGAGTTTTCCGCGTTTGCCAAATCGAACAACGCCTCTGAATGGAGAAATCTTTAAAAACACTCTATCTCCCGCCTCAAATACTAACGGTCTACGTCTGATATTGGCGTACTTTGCTTGTCGATCTTGTGCTGTCTTCATTCGTTTCTGAATGATCTTTACCTTCTCAGTCATGTCACGAATCATATCTGGCCCAAGTTCTGGTACTTCTGAAACATTATCCCAATATAGCGGAGATCTGCACCTCTTGCCATACAAAGCTTCAAACGGTGCCATCTCAATGCTTGTTTGATAGCTATTATTGTACGAGAATTCGCAAAGAGGTAGGGAATCTTGCCAACTAATGCCAAAATCTAGCACGACGGCTCTCAACATATCCTCTAATGTCTGGATAGTCCGTTCTGACTGTCCGTCTGTCTGAGGATGGTAAGCAGTGCTAAGGTGTAAGGTCGTACCTAACGCCTGCTGTAAACTGTGCCAGAAATGTGAAGTGAATCGTGGATCACGATCTGATACGATAGACTTCGGCACTCCATGCAATCTGACTACCTCACGAATATAAATCTCCGCCATCTGATCCTGTCTATACGTCATTCTATAAGGGATGAAACAAGCAGATTTGGTCAATCTGTCAATAATGACCCAAATCGCATCGCAACCTCTGGATGATCGAGGTAACTTCGTCACGAAATCCATGGAAATGTGATCCCATTTCCATTCTGGAATGGATAAACTCTGAAGTAAACCCCCCGGCTTCTTCCTCTCGGCCTTCACCTGTTGGCAGTTCAAGCATTTAGACACAAATTCGGCAATGTCTGACTTCATTTGCTTCCACCAGAACTGTGTCTTCAAGTCATTGTACATCTTTCTGCCACCAGGATGGATGCTGAACCGACTACAATGTGCCTCCGTCAGAATCTGCTGTCTCAAATCTGCAACATCTGGCACAACTAGACGGTTATTCACGTACAACACATGATCTCGTACCTGATATTCTGATACATGCCCTGATCTGACCATTTGGATTGATCTTTGCACATTCTGATCAGTTCTTTGTGCTTCCTTAATCCTCATAATCAAATTGGGCTCAACTTGGATCGTAAAGAGTCGTAGTGGCTTACTATCTGTATCAAATTCTAATCCAGATGTACAGCAATTTTCAACTAACTTGTTAACACCTATCGTCGATAAGGACAATGAACATACCTTACGACTCAAGGCATCTGCTGCTGCATTTGACTTTCCTGGATAATATTTGATTTCACAGTCAAAGTCTTTCAGAAGATCTAGCCATCTACGTTGCCTCATATTCAATTCTGATTGAGAAAATAGGTACTTTAAGCTCTTGTGATCGGAAAAGATCTCAAATTTCTCGCCATAGAGATAATGACGCCAAATCTTTAATGCAAACACGATAGCCGCCAATTCAAGATCATGAATGGGGTATCGAACTTCATGTGGCTTCAATTGTCTCGAGGCGTATGCGATCACATGACCTCGCTGCATAAGAACACATCCCAAACTTCTATGAGAAGCATCACAATATACAACAAAATCACCTGTACCTGAAGGTATCGTCAATACTGGAGCACTGGTCAGCCTTTTCTTCAATTCAACAAAGCTAGACTCACACTCCTCTGACCAAACAAATGGTGCATTCTTTTGTGTTAATTGAGTTATTGGTTTTGCAATACTGGAGAAATCTTTTATAAATCTTCTGTAATATCCGGCTAAGCCCATGAAACTGCGTATTTCTGGTACAGAAGTTGGTCTCGACCAACTGATCACAGCTTCCACTTTACTTGGATCAACAGAAATACCATCTCCAGAAATGATATGTCCTAAGAAGACAACTCTATTCAACCAAAACTCACATTTTGACAATTTAGCATACAGTCGCTCATTTCTCAACGTCTGCAACACAATTCTGAGATGCTCTGCATGCTCATTTCTGTTCTTCGAATACACCAAAATGTCATCAATGAAGACAATCACAAATTCATCTAGATATCTCTGAAACACTTGGTTCATCAAGCCCATAAATACCGCAGGAGCATTTGTTAAACCAAAAGGCATGACAATAAATTCGTAATGTCCATACCTGGTTCGAAACGCTGTCTTTGGTATGTCTATATCTCGAACTCTGAGCTGATGATAACCAGAACGTAAATCAATCTTAGAATAGACCGAGGATCCCTGCAACTGATCAAATAGGTCATCGATCCTAGGCAAAGGATATTTATTCTTGATCGTTGCCTTGTTCAACTGCCGGTAATCGATACACAACCGCATCGACCCATCTTTCTTTCGCACGAACAGCACCGGAGCGCCCCAAGGAGATACACTAGGTCTGATATATCCCTTGGCTAGAAGATCTTCTAATTGTGCTTTCAATTCTTTGAGTTCGATGGGTGCCATCCTATATGGAGCTCTCGAAATAGGTACGGTACCTGGCGCAAGTTCAATGCTGAAATCTACCTCACGAACCGGAGGTAATCCTGGGATCTCATCTGGAAAAATATCTGGAAATTCCCGTACTACTGGCAGATCTGCCAATGCCGGGCTCGACTTCTGCATATCTACAGCATAAACAAAGAAACCATCCGCTCCTTTCTGTAACAGTCTGTTCATAGTAAGAGCCGAAATCAAGGGAATCCGAGATCTGGAACCCTTCCCGTAAAATTTCCACTCGTCTGTCATCTCGGGTCTGAATCTGACAATCTTGTGGAAACAATCCACGGTGGCTCTGTACTTCGTTAGCATGTCAATACCGACTATACAATCAAAATCAGTTAGACCCAACACTATACAATCTAGGTCAATCTCATGCCCCTCAAACTGTAGAATGCAATGTCTAACCGTAGTTACAGATATTAATCCACTTCCCAACGGAGAATTAATAGACACAACGTCTAACAAAGACTCAACAGGCAATGAATGCAACAATGCAAATCGTTCTGAGATGAATGTATGCGATGCACCTGTATCTATCAAGATATAAGCAGGATAACCATAAAGGAGACAGTTACCTGCTATAACATCATCTGGTGCATCTTGTGCTTGCTCCTCTGTCAACGCAAACACTTGGGCCTGTTGCCTCGGAGGTTGAGTCACAGTCTGACTACCTCGGCCTCTGGGTGGAGTCGGTGCTGGTGGAGGCTGAAAAGAGTGAACCGACGATGCCTGCCGCTCAAACTGAGGTACTGAACCGGATGCTCTTCCACTCTGGCCTTGCTGTACACCTCTCTGTGGACAGACTTTGGCAAAATGCCCCGGTTGCCTACAAACGTTACATCGACCTGTAACTCCCTGGCACTGTTCAGTCGCATGCTTCCCTCCACAGGAACTGCAATAAACACCTGTATACCTGCTACTCTGATCAAAACCAGTCTGTCTTGATCCGCTGGAGCTCGACGAACTGCTCCCTGGTCTTTTAAACTGTTTCCCCTTCGCCTTCAGCTGTTCTTTGCGTCCACTACCACTACCACCACTTTCGAATCGAGGAGGAGGCACTTGGAATGGAGGTAGTGGCGGTCTCGGACTCGGTGCAACATACGGAGCACTCCGTTGTCTAAGCAATCCTGCTTCAGCTCCTTTGGCACGATTCAATGCATCCGAGAAGTTATCGGGTCTCCCAGTATTGACCAACGTAAAGATATCTGGATTCAGGCCATTTATAAACTGATCCGCCATGGCCTCGTCATTTCCTGAAACATGGGGTGCAAAACGAAGCAAAGAAGAGAATTTAGCAACGTACTCTTCAATGTTCAATGGCCCTTGCCTCAGGTTTGCGAATTCAGCGCCTTTATCTTTACGGTAGGATACAGGGAAGAATCGCTGATAAAACTCGGTTTTGAATACCTTCCAAGAAATTTCGGTACCCCGCTGCTCTAAAGCTCTCCTAATGTTCAACCACCAATTCTTTGCTATATCTTGCAATTGATGGCCAATTAGCTTGATCCTCTTCTCATCACTGTACTCCAACGAGTCGAATAGCATCTCAATATCTTCAAGCCAACTTTCGCACTCGATGGCATTCTCGGTACCTTTTAAAGTGGGAGGTCGAAAGGATTGGAATCGCTTCAGCAACGTCTCCATAGGGGTCGCCGTAACATCCATAGAATCTCCGGATGTACTCCCCTGCTCTGGCGCTGCTGGTCGTAGAGGTACGGCTGCTCTTCTAGGAGGCATATCTAATAATCCAACTGATTAGTAAACAAGATATACAACTGTCTCAGCCATCATCTAGTCAGTTACCTCTGATCTAGAATCGGTTCTGATTCAGTCAATCACATGCTGAAATTAATCAAATACCAAACAACATGTAATAAGAAAGCAATAATCATGCTAGCACATCATCAAGCAAGGAAGAAGACTCGATCTACCCCGCTCATTCTATCCTATTTCAGTCTAACGGAACTATCGGCTCTGATACCACCTGTTGTGGGGACCCGGGCTCTAATTCTTTTTCTTGGGATTAAATGGATTGTTATTAAAAACGTGGGTCAATTTTTCGCTTTTTACCTTAAATCTAATGTAAACAAACGAGCATGAGTTCTTTATTTAAATACAACATACAAACATCAAATACATGTATTGTTCTGTATGTTTTCCCTAACCAGTAATAAAGGACAGTACATAATAAAAGACGACTACTGGTCCATCTGCTACGCCCGAGATCTCCACGCTAACACGATCATCTCTGTCTTGACCCAAATCCTGCCCCACCTGTTGTTATGCACACATACAGACATAACAACAGCCGGAAAACCGGTGAGAACAAATCCCAGTATAAACATGTGAACATGCATATAAATACTATAAAACATGAAACATGCTGATATGAATGTCATTCATATAAAATCATGAAATGCGAGCCTAATCATGTCTAGATGCGACTCGACTAAAACTCTAGGGATCCCGGTGTGAATAAGACGATCTATCACCTACCCTCCCAATCGGGGTGACGGTACGTCTTATTCCTAGACTTCGGCCTGATCTGTATCCACGTCTACAATAGGGGCGGTGATCTTCCCCTAAGCTGGGATAGAACCGAACATCTAGTAGTCTGCCTGATCTCCAGACTGCCCTATCTTAATGCATGAATACAAAATCTGTAAACAAGCATAATCATCTAATGCAATGTAACATGATCTGTAAACAAAGCATAATAAGAATTGAATACAAGTTCTAATAAACATCTAATGCAATGTAACATGATCTGTAAACAAAGCATAACGAGAATTGAATACAAGATCTATAAACAATTCTATAATAATAATACCTATATCAAGATATAAACAATAAAACTCGTATGTGATTTTAGTTGGGAAACTCAAATGTGATCTCATTTGAGTCGTGATTCCCCAAAACAAAACATGTAGTATACCTTCCGTCGTAGAATTGCTGTTACAGTCGTGAAGATGAATCTGCAATAGGAATGATTCTTAACACTTCTAAGAAATGTTTCTAATACTTTCAAATCTAACGAAACCTCGCCTCTATTTATAGGCAATGATCGGAAGATCCGATCCACTTCGGACGCTCCGATCTGACACCCTTCGGACGCTCCGAACTCACTTCGGACGTTCCGAATCCTGCATGTCTTCCACGTCTCCAGCCAACTGTCTCGGATGATCCGAACTACGATCGGTCGATCCGAACTATTGCATGCCATCCATGTGTCCAGCCACCTGGCTCGGACGCTCCGAACTCCGAACGGACGGTGCGAATTCTGATCGTACGTTCCGATCTCGGTTCGGTCCTTCCGGTCTCACCGAAATATAAATACTCCAATATTCTCGATGCCGGTCAATCTAATTCTCAATAGATATCAACACTATCATATTCTCAATCATAATCCAATACAGTACTTCTGTCCTAACAAGTCATAATCATACTGAAAATCATATATGATATCATTTCTTATTTCTTATGGTTATGTACAATCTTCACAACATATCTATGAATTCGTACATGTCAATCATTGCTCTGGGCATTACACTCACTCCTGTCAAGTAATAACCCTTGCAAGTGGTATCAGAGTCTACTCTTGATATACTAAGTGCTGATTCTGTTTTTTGTTTTGTTTGACATAAATATTTAAATGGACACATCACTTGCAAACACAGTACTTCGACCACTAGTCCTAGACGGAACCAACTACAGCCTATGGAAGGTCAAAATAAGATATTACATAAAATTCATAGATGAACGGGCATGACAGCGTGTTATCAATAGGTGGACTCTACCGATGAAGGTAGATCAAGTTTGTGATAGCTTGCCAAACTGGAAACTGATTGGACTGCCAATGAATTGCCGAGTTCGAATTATAACTCAAAGGCCTTAAATGCAATATTCAATTCAGTCGACATGAACTTGTACAGTTTGATTACAAACTTTATTTGTGCTAAGGATGCATGAGATACTCTCCAAAGACATTGTGAAGGTTTTGAGAGTGTGCGACAAACTAGATCGAGGATGCTTACTTCCAAGTTTGAGAATATGAGGATGGATGAATCTGAGAATATACTGGATTATGATTGTCACATACGTTAAATTGCTAATGAGGTGTTCTGTCTTGGGGACCCCATCTCTAATGAACGATTAGTTAGCAAGGTCCTTCGTTCTTTGCCCGAAAGATAAAACGTAAAATTTTGTGAAATATATGAGGCTAAGGACACGACTCAGATGGATTTGGAAGATCTAATCAGTTCACTTCGCACCTTCAAAATGAACATAGACATTCAGAAGTAGGATAAAAGGAAGACAATTGCATTCCAAGTCTCAAATGATTCCTATAATGATCTTCTTCAAATATCCCAGGAGGTAAATGAATCGGATCTTTGTGAAGATTCCATCGCCTATATCACAAAGAAATTTGGGGATTATTTGAAGAGAATTAGAGAAAGAAGGCTGGACAACAATCGAAGTTTCCCGTCTACCAGCTCCTAAACCTCCTGTCCAACAAAAGTTTCAACCAAGGAATGAAGGCAAGGGTCAATTTAATTCGAAAAGTATGACTTGGTGCAATGTAGAGAATGCAATGGATTTGGTCACTATGCCAACGAATGTGCTAACACATTAAGAAAGAACAAAGGCTATAATGTTTCTCTAAGTGATGAAGAATCTAATGAGGAGGAGAAATACAATGATGAAGATAATCACACCTCCTTGACTGCACTGTTGACAAAAAAACATTGGCTACAAGTGAACCCTTTAGGTGTTGCCACTCCTGGACGCAACATGTGCACACAATCAGTATGTTTAAAATCTACATCTTCTGGGAACTTGAGTATAGATGATGATTTAGAAGCTGATGATGAAGAAATCACTCTTGAGAGTGTACATAAGTTTTATGAAGAGTTGTGTGCTGATTGGACTATAAGAAACAAGATTAACAAAACTCTCATGAAAGAAAACACTGAACTGGAGTATGTGGTTGCAAAACTTGAAGTTATCCTAAGCAGAAAAGACTTGGAACTTGGCAAGACCAAGGATGAGCTTCAAAAGGCAACTGTAACACTAACCAAGTTCAATTCGAGCATATCTATGCATGAATCCATACTTTTGATGGGAAGAGATGACAAGAAGGGCTTATGTTTAAAAGACAATGTGTTTGAAATTGGTGAATCTTCTAAATCAACTGTATTTGTGAAAGGAAAAACTTATACATCCACACAGTCACAATCCACGTCATCGATCAAAATTTTTCCATCAAAAAGACAACCTGCTGCACCTATTCCTAAGAAAAAAAATGCAAGTATGTGTGTCATTACTATTTAATCTTGGACATATTAGGCCCCACTGTTTTGAACTCAGGGACGACTGCATGAATCAAAATACGAGCCTGATGTTGCCCCGAATGTTGCCCAACACTTCCTGAAACACCTCCAACCGTCGACCTACAGTAAGACAAATTTGGGTACCAAAGTTAACAACTCACTGTAATGTTGTCTATACTTCATTAAAAAGTAACACTGCAGGTCATTGGTATTGATAGTGAAAGCTCAAGCCATATAAGAGGATCACCAGAACATCTAATTGATTATGTTGAACAAAAAATGGTAGAGTAACCTATGGAGGGGAAGTAAAAGGAAAGATTGTTGAAAAGGGAACATTGAATGTTGAAGAACTACCAAAGCTCCACAATATGTGTTTCATGTTGAAGGAATAAATTCAAACATGAT
The DNA here is from genome assembly GCF_022965805.1 of Primulina eburnea. Classification (NCBI taxonomy): domain Eukaryota; kingdom Viridiplantae; phylum Streptophyta; class Magnoliopsida; order Lamiales; family Gesneriaceae; genus Primulina; species Primulina eburnea. The sequence continues at coordinate 9,046,525 of NC_133106.1, read as the reverse complement.
AAGCATAAGCCAATTGTGTGATGATAATTTTCACGTCAAGTTTGATAAACATACTTGTGAAGTTTTTGATGAAACTACCATGTGCATTATGATAGGTACAATGTCTTCGGACAACTACTACCAAATAGGTGAAGAACTTTCATGCAAACATGCACAACTTAGTGAACTTGATTTACGGCATCAAAAACTTGGACATGTGAATTTCAAAACCCTGAAGAATTTATGTAGGTACAATGCAGTACGAGGTATGCCTAATATTTCAGCTGGTGTACCATATGTATGTGGCGACTGTGGAGGCCCGTATTTCATATTTGTAAATTTGCGGAATTATTTTAAATTTTTCTCTTTAAATAAATAACATGCCTCATTTGTAAAATAAACTGATAAAAGATTTAATGTTAAAGTAATAGCGGAAGAAATTATTGTTTTCAAAACAACAACTTAAAATAATTGAACATGATGAAAATGAGTTTTGAGCATAATAAGATAAATAAACAGAAGCATGAGGTCCTCGGGTTCCTACTACTGCTGACCCAAGCTAGCTCACTGGTCCCCGCCCTCAGTCTCGACCTCATCAGTACCTATAACAATCAAGTCTAGTGATTCTAAAGACTCAGCATGCATATATCGTGAATAACAAGAAAATATATCATAAAATTTCGTGTAACATAAAAATATCGTATCGTAAAGGGTAAGTTGAAAATCGTGTCGTGGATAATTATAAATACGTGCATAACTAAAAATTGTGCGTAAAAGAATTGCTCGATAGAGCCTTGTCATAAATTATCATATCGTAATTTTTGTAGAGATAATGTTTCTACGCAAGTGGCCCATAACATAACATGCACGTCTGATAAGAGTAAACCACAGTATACTGAGCGATAGAGATCATCATAGCCCTTGGACTGGATATCCGTACCCATACATAATCGTAAACCGGTCGTAAGTCGCCGGGTGAAACAATCCCATAAACGTAAGGTGGCCACAAGTCATATAGCATATATCTCAAAAAAAACATTTTATATTTTATGCACGTAATATAATTATAACCATGTTTTACCGAATGAGTTGGATCGTTCCCAGGCTTGCTGCGACCTAATTCTAACATGAGAACATGTAAATAATCTTAACTTGACGAGAACTTAACATCCGAACCAAAAACGAGACAATTACGTCCAACAAAATTAGTATTCAACCATAGCTTCGTACCAACCCAAACCAACATTGAAACATCATTTAGCCATGATTAAAATACTCCTACAATACTGTAAAATATGCCCTAGGGCTGTAATACACGAAAAATAGTGAATGGAGGCCAAATTTGTAAAACGCTCTTTCGAGAGTCACTTTGGCACATTGCACCGTAAATTCTCGTATGACCTCTAAACTTAACCAAATCATGAACGGCCAAAAACATGACCTTCCTAACTCATTGTGGTACTGTCAAGTCGAAGACTATAGGCTAAAATCCAACCAAGAACTCGCATGATACCTCTGAACCGCAGCAAAGCTGCTGTCCAAAGCCGTGACAGCAGCTGTGCTTTCCTTTGCGTGGTTTGCAAAACTAAAGCCATTGGGGCTTGAACCACCGACCAGAGTCTCTTCCCGAAGTCCTAAGGTGTGGATCGAACCATGGCTAAAGGCACTTGGCCAATCACAACTCAAGCAAACACCTAGGACAACCGAAGCTTTAATCCGAGAACACCAAAGAAAGTTCTGTGATGTGCAACTGTTTGAATCACCTTGCTATCTTGTATCGTTCCATTGGCCATATGATCGACCATGGCTCGATCTAGACTTGATGAAGTGTTGTATGAACCAAGGCTAAGGGCCAACCGAGATCCATCCAAACACCTAGAAGTCGAAACTCATCACCCAAACCTTAAAAAAATGAACCGAGGGACATGTGTGTGTTTTGTTTTAAAAATCGATGGGAATATAAACCAAGCCTTGAAAGGCCATCTTGGTCACGTCCTAGACATGCTAAGGAAGGGTTCTGACCATGGTTACAGGCCTTAGACGAACCATGATCCGAACTTTCAACTTAGCCGACCAAGAACTAAAAAATCGAGACTCAACTTGAAACCATGGGAAGGTTGCTGTCAAGTCTTCTTCCAGCGGTTAGGGGCTTGAAATAATGGACAAACATGACCTTGACACACCCTAGTACATGTCCAGATGCAGCCTTGAGTGCCTGGAACCGAGCCAATCCCTGAAATCACAAAAACAAGCCAAAACCGTGAAGCATGAAAGAAAGCCGAAAAATTCTGCACAGATTTTCGAAGAAGCTGCTATCCTATTTTCGAAATTTGTTTAATGATTTATGAACACAATAAGGTTTAAAAATATAAATAAGACTTGATTGAAGAGAAGAAGAATTACATATACATGCCTGAATTTCGTTTAAGAAAGAAAACAAATGATACGACGAACGCGGCGCGGCGGAGACGGAGTTTCTTTTCTTTCTTGTTTTCTCTCTTGTTTTTCTTGTGCAACTCATGATTTTTGCTGCTGAAGTCTACTGATATTTTAGAATGAGAGGTGAGGGAAAATGGCTAGGAAATGAAGGGGAAGTTTACTAATTAAATGGGGATTTTGAATGGCAAACGAAAATATTTATATCCTAGTTGTTTGAAAGATAGGAAATGATATGATATTATGGGATTGAGGGAGATTTGAGGGATGTGTTGGCCGAGATTTGCTATCAAAACAAGGTAGAAATATTGCTTAATTATTAATTATTGGTGATTAAAAGTGAGGGAATTATATTACCAATAAAGGATAAGGAAGGATGACAAAAATGGAGAGTTGCCAAACAAAATTAAATCTACAAGGGGGGTGGCCGAAATCTTGCTAAATAAATGGAGGAAAAATGTTGCTTAATTATGAATTTTAACTCTTTAAAGTTTTAAACACTTATTATGTATTTTAGTGAATTAATAACTTAATTTAGGATAATAATTTTTCTTGCATGGATGGCTAAATCTTAAAATAAATTACTATCGTGTTAGTTAAAATTTCTTACATAAAATAGGCCTAGATTAATTTATCCCAATTGGTTACACAATTTAATTTAGGCTTTGAATTAATTATTGGACATAAAAGAACTTATTTACTACTTAACTCCAATTACTTAAATAAATCCTTAAACATTATTTTACATTAAAATAAATTATTCTTTATCTGAAATAAATTATAAGAATATTTTTTTTTATTAAATTTCATCTCAATACTCCAACTCCAGTCCGGCCTCGCTTATTTATCCGAAAAGATAAAACTAAACTTCTACGTAAAATAAATAGTCATAACTCAACAAATTTTTAAAAAAATGAATTTAAACCCTCATGCTAAAAAAATCATTTTAATTTAAATAATATTAATTATGCATGACTTATACGTAATCTGGTTTATCGGGTTCTACAACTCTCCCCCCTTAAAAGAAATTTCGTCCTCGAAATTAAAACTCACCAAATAACTCGGGGTAACGACTCTTCATCTCTGATTCCCATTCCCAAGTAGCTTCCTCCTCTGAATGGTTAACCCATTTGACCTTCACTAGCTTCACCAGTTTGTTTCGAAGCTTCTTCTCCTCTCTGTCTAAGATTTGCACTGGTCTTTCTTCATAAGACAGGTTCGAAGTGAGCTGCAACGGTTCGATGTTCAAGACATGCGAATGATTCGCCATATACTTCCTCAGCATAGAGACATGGAACACATTGTGTACTCCGACCATATTCGGCGGAAAAGAAACACGATAAGCTAACGTCCCAACCCTGTCGAGGATCTCAAATGGTCCGATGAATCTCGGACTAAGCTTTCCTTTCTTCCCGAACCGCAAAGACCTTTCATAGGTGCTATCTTCACAAAAACATGATCGCCGACGGCAAACTCTAGATCTCTCCTCCTCTGACCATATAACTCTTCTGTCGACTCTGAGCAGTCTTCAACCTATAACGGATCCTGACTACTATATCGGTAATCTGCTGAATAATCTCCAGACCCAATTCTTATCTCTCCCCTACTTCATCCCAATGAATAGGCGATCTGCACTTACGACCGTACAGTGCTTCATTCGGAGCCATACCTATAGACAACTGGAAACTGTTGTTATAGGTGAAATCTACTAATGGCAACTTCGACTCCCAACTCCCTGAGAAATCGATGACACATGCTCGGAGAAGATCCTCCAAACTCTGGATAACTCTTTCTGACTGACCATCCGTCTGAGGATGGAAGGCTGTGCTAAACAACAACTTCGTATCCACAGTTGAATTCAGACTCTTCCAAAAGGAGGATGTGAATCTAGGATCTCGGTCAGACACTATAGAAACGAGAATACCATGAAGTCTGACTATCTCTTGGATATACAACTCGGCCTACTGAATCATGGTGGAAGTCATCTTAATGGGCAAGAAGTATGCCGATTTGGTAAGACGATCAACAATCACCCAGATAGCATTTGATCCTCTGGCTGACTTCGGCAAGCCTACCACGACCTCCATGGTAATATTCTCCCACTTCCACTCGGGAATAGGAAGAGGCTTGAGCAAGCCTGCTGGTCTCTGATGCTCTGCTTTCACTAGCTGGTACGTCAGACACTCAGATACAAAACGTCTGATATTCTTCTTCATTCCGGGCCACCAATACAACAACTGCAGATCTTTGTACATCTTCGTACTCCGAGAATGAATAGAGTACGGCGACATGTGGGCCTCGGATAAAATATCTGCTTGAATAGAATCACTGCTAGGAACCTATATTCTGTCTCGATATCTCACAATATCGTCGCTAACTGTATACAAAATACTGCCCTTGGCCTCATCTCTCTGCCTCCACTTCGCCAACTGCTCATCTGCTGACTGTCCACTGTGAATGCGGTCAAGAAGAGAAGACTGAATCGTCAAAGTAAATAGACGGGGAACTCTACTCGAGGATAAGTCTCTTGATCAAACATCTGCATCTCAAACTGAAGAGGTCTCGGAATCACCATATGAGCCATCACTGCGAATTTTCTGCTCAGTTCATCTGCAACTACATTAGTTTTGCTCGGGTGGTAGCTAATGTCACAGTCGTAGTCCTTCACTAGCTCCAACCAACGCCTCTGATGCATATTCAGCTCTTTCTGCGTAAAGAAGTACTTGAGGCTCTTATGGTCGGTAAAAATCTGGCACTTCTCTCCGTACAAATAATGCCTCCAAATCTTCAAGGCAAAAACTACGGCTGCCAACTCTAGATCGTGGGTGGGGTAATTATTCTCATATATTTTCAACTGACGAGAAGCATAAGCTATCAACTTCCCATGCTGCATCAACACTGCGCCTAAACCAAGCTTCGAAGCATCGGTATACAAAACAAAGTCTCCGGACCCTAACGGCATGGCCAATACTGGTGCTGAGATAAGAGCTTGCTTCATAGTATCTAAGCTCTTCTGACACTCATCGCTCCACACAAATTTCACATTCTTCTTTGTCAACAACGTGAGTGGAACTGCGATAGAGGAGATTCCCTGAATAAACTTCCGATAATATCCTGCTAGCCCAAGGAAACTACGGATCTCTGATGCATTATGCGGTAAAACTCAATCTCTGACTGCTGCAACTTTTGCTGGGTATACCTCGATATTGCTGCTAGAAACGATGTGGCCTAAGAACACCACCTTCTCTACCCAGAACTCGCACTTACTGAACTTCGCGAATAGCTGGTGCTTTTGCAAGGCCTGCAAAACTGCAGTCAGATTTCTGCTGTGATCCTCTTGATTCTTTGAGTAGACGAGGATGTCTTCTATGAATACTATCACGAACTGATCAAGATACGGCTAAAATACGCGATTCATGAGATCCATGAAGATCACTGGCGCATTCGTCAAACCGAACGGCATCACAAGGAACTCGAAGTGGCAATAATGAGTCCTAAAGGCAGTCTTGAGAACATCGGCATCTTTTACCCTCAACTGGTGATAACCAGAACGCAGATCAATCTTTGAAAATACTGAGGCTCCCTGCAACTGGTCAAATAAATCTTCAATCCCCGGGAGTGGGTATTTGTTCTTCACTGTAACCCTGTTCAACTCCCGGTAATCAATGCAGATCCTCATCGAACCATCCTTCTTCTTCACAAATAAGACTGGCACGCCCCATGGTGAAAAACTCGGGCGAATGAACTCCTTGTCAAGAGGTTCCTGAATCTGCTTCTTGAGTTCTGCCATATCTGTCGGTGTTAGTCGGTACGGTGCTTTTGATATCGGTGTCGTACCAGGCATAAGCTCAATAGAAAACTCCACCTCTCGCACAGGTGGAATAACAGAGACGTCATCAGGAAAAACGTCTAGAAAATCCCTAACAATTGGGACATCGGAGGTTACTGACTGGGTGTCTCGAGAACAGATACAAAAGTCGCTAAAACGCTCGACACCCTCTACACGTAAGCTTCATAGCCTGGACACAAGGTATTATACGCGGTAAAGGAAAGTACCTGTCAGGTTCGAATAAGAACTGCTCTCTCCCAAGCGGTCGGACTAGAAAAGATCTCCTCTGAAATTCAATCAAAACTCTGTTCCTTAATAGTCAGTCCATACCCAGAATGATATCAAACTCTGGCATCGGCAGTATGATAAGATCCGTATAAACAAGATTACCATGAAGCTCGAGGTCTATGTCTCGGATCACATTAGTAGCTGCCAGCTTCTCTCTAGAAGGCAATACTACTGAATATGCTACATCTGGCCCAATGGTCTTGATCTGGAGAAAATTTGCAAAGGTCTCCGAAATGAATGAATGAGTAGCCCTTGAATCTGTCAAGGCATTCGAAGCTGAACCAGCTATAAAAATTTTCCCTGAAAGGTTGGAACATCACGCTAAACCCAATAATTACAAGAACTAAACTAATAGACATGCGAAGGTCAAAGTTTTTCTAATATAAATTCTCGAAATAACGCTGATTAGAGCATGCAATCCTATCACAAATTCTAAGTTCAAAAACTTAACCCAAAACATTAAATTCCAAATACAAATTTAAAGCTTTAAGATACCTGTCAATAGCATCGTATCTGGGTTCGTCTCCGCTGCATGGAGGGCAAAAACTCTGCCTTGGGTAGACAGACTCCCCTGAGGGCAATGCTTCAGTAAGTGGTCAGGACTACCACACTTGTAGCACTTTCCTGAGCCGTACATACAAGCTCCAGTATGACGGCGCGTGCACTTAGCACAGACTGGGTACTCTACGGTCCTCGAGACTGCCCGTCCCTGATGTTTCTGTCCTCTGTTCCTGGGCGAACCGTGGAAAGGCCTCTTACTCTGATGTTGATGCTGAGGAGGGAGGTGCGGTACTTGGACTGGTCACTTGCCTTGGCGATCTTTCTAAATATCATTCTGATCCTGCTCTGTAGCTAGAGCTCTGGAGACAGCGACATCATAGGTAGTAGGGCCAGCCACCCTAACATCACGGCGCAAGATCGGTTGGTCTACCATCAATAAATTGCCTCAACTTGGCTCCAGCATCATTTGCAATCAGGGGTACCAAATGGCAACCCCTCTCAAACTTACGGATAAAATCTGTAAGAGTCATGTCTCCCTGCCTCAGGGTCATAAATTACCTGGTCAACCTGGAACGCACCTCGTCAGTAAAATATTTAGAGTAGAATACCTCTGTAAAGCGCGTCCAGCTCAGAGTGGCAAAATTCAGGGCTACATATGCTCCTTCCCACCACAAGCAGGCGTCTCCTCCAAATAGATAAGTCGCACAACGAACCCTATCATCATCTCCAAGCCCCATGAACTCGAAGATAACCTCGAAGGACTTAATCCAGCCCTCAGCAATCATAGGATCTGTTGTCCCTGAGGACTCCTTCGGTCTCATTTTCATGAACCGCTCATAGGTAGCCTCAGGCCCCGTCTGCCTGGCTACCCCATCATTGTTCCCCGCAAACTGTGTGAAGAACTGCGTCATTCTGGCTATCATCTGGGCGTTCATGTCCGGTGGAGGGGGTGGTGGTAAAACTCTCTCCTGCCTATGATCCTCACCGTCCTCATGACGATGCTCATCATCTCTCATGCGCTCAGGAATGCGTCTAGGAGGCATATTGTTCCATACATAACCCATACTTAACTAACATGAATAATTTATATTATTTCTTTAAAATTAAATAAATACTGCATAATCATAATCTTGACATAAATCATTTCATGAAAACATGATGATAAAATATTTGATGCTTTAAACGAAATGCGTAAAACTTACAGACCGAAAACGTGACTTCATGAGCCTCTTGAGGTCAACAGTAGTACAACCCTTTACAAGAACATAGGCTCTGATACTAATTGTGGAGGCCCGTATTTCGTATTTGTAAATTTACGGAATTATTTAAAACTTTTCTTTTTAAATAAATAACATGCCTCATTCGTAAAATAAAATGATAAAAGATTTAATGTTAAAGTAACAGCGGAAGAAATTATTGTTTTCAAAACAACAACTTAAAATAATTCAACATGATGAAAATGAGTTTTCAGCATAAAAATAAAAATAAACTGAAGCATGAGATCCTCGGGTTCCTACTACTGCTGACCCAAGCTAGCTCACTGGTCCCCGCCCTCAGTCTCGACCTCATCAATACCTACAACAATCAAGTCTAGTGAGTCTAAAGACTCAGCATGCATATATCGTGAATAACAAGCAAATATATCATAAAACTTTTTGTAACATAAACATATCGTATCGTAAAGCGTAAAGTGAAAATCGTGTCATGGATAATTATAAATACGTGCGTAACTGAAAATCGTACGTAAATGATTTGCTCGATAGAGCCCTGTCCTAAATTATCATATCGTAATTTTTGTAGAGATAATGTTTCTACGCAAGTGGCCCATAACATAACATGCACTTCTAATTAGACTAAACCCAGTATACTGAGCGGTAGAAATCATCACAGCCTTTGGACTGGATATCCGTACCCATACATAATTGTAAACCGGTCGTAAGTCACCGGGTGAAGCAATCTCATAAGCGTAAGGTGGCCACAAGTCATATAACATATATCTCAAAAATAAACATTTTATATTTTATGCACGTAATATAATTATAACCCTGTTACCGAATGAGTTGGATCGTTCCCAGGCTTGCTGCGACCTAATTCTAACATGAGAACATGTAAATAATCTTAACTTGACGAGAACTTAACATCCGAACCCAAAACGAGACAATTACGCCCAACAAACTTAATATTCAACCATGGCTTCGTACCAACCCGAACCAACATTGAACCATCGTTTAGCCATGACTAAAATACTCCTAAAATACTGGAAAACATGCCCTATGGCTGTAATACAGGAAAAATAGTGAATGGAGGCAAAAATTGTAAAACGCTCTTTCGAGAGTCACTTTGGCACATTGCACCATAAATTCTCGTATGACCTCTAAACTTAACCAAATCATGAACGGCCAAAAAATTGACCTTCCTAACTTATTGTGGTACTTTCAGCCAAAGTCCATAGGCTAAAAGTCAACCAATAACTCGCACGATACCTCTGAACCGCAGCAAAGCTGCTGTCCAAAGCCGTGACAGCAGCCGTGCTTTCTTTTGTGTGGTTTGCAAAACTAAGGCCATTAGGGCTTGAACCACCGACCAGAGTCTCTTCCCGACGTACTAAGTTGTGGATCGAATCATGGATAAGTGCACTTGGCCAACTACAACTCAAGCAAACACCTAGGACAACTGAAGCTTTAAACCGAGAACACCAAAGAAAGTTCGGTGATGTGCAATTGTTTGAATCACCTTGCTGTCTTGTATCGTTCCATTGGCCATATGATTGACCGTGTCTCGATCTAGACTTGATGAAGTGTTGTATGAACCAAGGCTAAGGGCCAACCGAGATCCATCCAAACACCTAGAAGTCGAAACTCATCACCCAAACCTTAAAAAAATGAACCGAGGGACATGTGTGTGTTTTGTTTTAAAAATCGATGGGAATATGAACCAAGCCTTGAAAGGCCATCTTGGTCACGTCCTAGACATGCTAAGGAAGGGTTCTGACCATGGTTACAGGCCTTAGACGAACCATGATCCGAACTTTCAACTTAGCCGACCAAGAACTAAAAAATCGAGAGTCAACTTGCAACCATGGGAAGGTTGCTGTCAAGTCTTCTTCCAGCGGTTAGGGGCTTGAAATAATGGACCAACATGACCTTGACAAACCCTAGCACATGTCCAAATGCAGCCTTGAGCGCCTGGAACCGAGCCAATCCCTGAAATCACAAAAACAAGCCAAAACCGTGAAGCATGAAAGAAAGGCGAAAAATTCTGCACAGATTTTCGAAGAAGTCGCTGTCCTAATTTCGAAATTTTGTTTAATGATTTATGAACACAATATGATTTAAAAATATCTATAAGACTTGATTGAAGAGAAAAATAATTACATATGCATGCCTGAATTTCGTTTAAGAAAGAAAACAAATGATACGACGAACGCGGCGCGACGAAGACGAAGTTTATTTTCTTTCTTGTTTTCTCTCTTGTTTTTCTTGTGCAAATCACTATTTTTGCTGCTGAAGTCTACTGATATTTTCGAATGAGAGGTGAGGGAAAATGGCTAGGAAATGAAGGGGAAGTTTACTAATTAAATGGGGATTTTGAATGGCAAACGAAAATATTTCTATCCTAGTTGTTTGAGAGATAGGAAATGATTTGATATTATGGGATTGAGGGAGATTTGAGGGATGTGTTGGCCGAGATTTGCTATCAAAACAAGGTAGAAATATTGCTTAATTATTAATTATTGGTGATTAAAAGTGAGGGAATTATCTTACCAAGAAAGGATATTTTCTTTTTATTAAATTCTAGGAATATTTTCTTTTTATTAAATTTCATCTCGATACTCCAACTCCAGTTCGGCCTCGCTTATTTATCCGAAAAGATAAAACAAAACTTCTACGTAAAATAAATAGTCATAACTCAACAAATTTTAAAAAAAAATGAATTTAAACCCTCATGTTAAAAAAATCATTTTAATTTAAATAATAGTAATTATGCATGGCTTATACGTAACCTGGTTTATCGGGTTCTACAACTCTCCCCCCTTAAAAGAAATTCCGTCCTCGAAATTAAAACTCACCAAATAACTCGGGGTAACGACTCTTCATCTCTGGTTCCGATTCCCACGTAGCTTCCTCCTCTGAATGATTAAGCCATTTGACTTTCACTAGCTTCACTAGTTTGTTCCGAAGCTTCTTCTCCTGTCTGTCTAAGATTTGCACTGGTCTTTCTTCATAAGACAGGTTCGGAGTGAGCTGCAACGGTTCGAAGTTCAAGACATGCGAAGGATTCGCCATATACTTCCTCAGCATAGAGAAGTGGAACACATTGTGTACTCCGGCCAGATACGGCGGAAGAGCAACACGATAAGCTAACGTCCCAACCCTGTCGAGGATCTCAAATGGTCCGATGAATCCCGGACTAAACTTTCCTTTCTTCCCGAACCACATGAGACCTTTCATAGGTGCTATCTTCACAAAAACATGGTTGCCGACGGCAAACTCTAGATCTCTTCTCCTCTGATTCGAATAACTCTTCTGTCGACTTTGAGCAGTCCTCAACCTATAACGGATCCTGACTACTACATCGGTAGTCTGCTGAATAATCTCCGGACCCAATTCTTATCTCTCCCCTACTTCATCCCAATGAATAGGCGATCTGCACTTATGACCGTACTGCGTCATTCCGGCTAGCATCTGTCGTTCATGTCCGGTGGAGGGGGTGGTGGTAAATCTCTCTCCTGCCTATGATCCTCACCGTCCTCATGACGATGCTCATCATCTCTCTCCTGCCTATGATCCTCACCGAGATCCATCCAAACACCTAGAAGTCGAAACTCATCACCCAAACCGTAAAAAAATGAACCGAGGGACATGTGTGTGTTTTGTTTTAAAAATCGATGGGACTATGAACCAAGCCTTGAAATGCCATCTTGGTCACGTCCTAGACATGCTAAGGAAGGGTTATGACCATGGTTACAAGCCTTAGACCAACCATGATCAGAACTTTCAACTTAGCCGACCAAGAACTCAAAAATCGAGACTCAACTTGCAACCATGGGAAGGTTGATGTCAAGTCTTCTTCCAGCGGTTAGGGGCTTGAACTAATGGACCAACATGACCTTGACACACCCTAGTACATGTCCAAATGCAGCCTTGAGCGCCTGGAACCGAGCCAATCCCTGAAATCACAAAAACAAGCCAAAACCGTGAAGCATGAAAGAAAGGCGAAAAATTCTGCACAGATTTTCGAAGAAGTCGCTGTCCTATTTTAGAAATTTGTTTAATGATTTATGAACACAATATGGTTTAAAAATATCTATAAGACTTGATTGAAGAGAAAAAGAATTACATATACATGCCTGAATTTTGTTTAAGAAAGAAAACAATGATACGACGAACGCGGCGCGGCGGAGACGGAGTTTCTTTTCTTTCTTGTTTTCTCTCTTGTTTTTCTTGTGCAACTCACGATTTTTGCTGCTGAAGTCTACTGATATTTTCGAATGAAAGGTGAGGGAAAATGGCTAGGAAATTAAGGGGAAGTTTACTAATTAAATGGGGATTTTGAATGGCAAATGAAAATATTTCTATCCTAGTTGTTTGGGAGATAGGAAATGATATGATATTATGGGATTGAGGGAGATTTGAGGGATGTGTTGGCCGAGATTTGCTATCAAAACAAGGTAGAAATATTGCTTAATTATTAATTATTGGTGATTAAAAGTGAGGGAATTATCTTACCAAGAAAGGATAAGGAAGGTTGGCAAAAATGGAGAGTTGCCAAACAAAATTAAATCTACAATGGGGGTGGCCGAAATCTTGCTAAATAAATGGAGGAAAAATGTTGCTTAGTTATGAATTTTAACTCTTTAAAGTTTTAAACACTTATTATGTATTTTAGTGAATTAATAACTTAATTTAGGATAGTAATTTTTCTTGTATGGATGGCTAAATCTTAAAATAAATTACTAACATGTTAAGTTACAATTTCTTAAATAAAATAAGACTAGATTAATTTATCCCAATTGGTTACACAATTTAATTTAGGCTTTGAATTAATTATTGGACATAAAAGAAATTATTTACTACTTAACTCCAATTACTTAAATAAATTCTTAAACATTATTTTACATTAAAATAAATTATTCTTTATCTTAAATAAATTCTAGGAATATTTTTTTTAATTAAATTTCATCTCAATACTCCAACTCCAGTCCGGCCTTGCTTATTTATCCGAAAAGATAAAACTAAATTTTTGCTTAAAATAAATAGTCATAACTCAACAAATTTTAAAAAAAATGAATTTATACCCTCATGCTAAAAAAATCATTTTAATTTAAATAATAGTAATTATGCATGGCTTATACGTAATCTGGTTTATCGGGTCCTACAGCGACTGTCACATGGTTAAGCAAACGTGCGTGTAACATCGCATGTTGCCCCACTTTGGGAAAACACGTTGTCTTGAACTATTACAAATGGATCTTATGGGTCCTATGAAAGTGGAAAGCCTTGGAGATAAGAAGTATTGTTTTGTATGTGTCGATGATTTCTCACGTTTTCATTGGTAAGTTTCATTAGGGAGAAATTAGACACTTTCGATGTGTTTGAACAGTTAGTCACAAGAATCATAAACTTCCATAATTTGAAGGTGAAAAGGATCAAGACTGAGCATGGCAAGGAATTTGAAAACTCTTCATTCTCATCTTTTTGTGATAGGAAAGGAATTTCATATGAATTTTCAGCACTAAAAACCCCACAGCAAAATGGCATTGCCGAACGCAAGAATAAAACACTACAAGAAATGGATAAGGTGATGCTAGCTTCGAAGAATATTTCAAAGCTTTTTTAGGCAGAGACCCTTAACATAGCTTGCCATATTTCGAATAGAGTGTATTTGAGAAGTGGTTCAATCATGAATTCTTATGAAATAATCATGGCAAAAAAGCCTAATCTTAAATATTTTCATGTTTTTTGGTTGTGTTTGTTATAATTTGAATGACATGGATCAACTTACAAAATTCGATTCAAAGAGTGATAAGTGCTTGTTTTTGGGATATGCCACTAATAGCCGAGCTTATCGCATGTTTAATTTAAGAACTAGGACTATTATGGAATCTGTTAATGTTGTTTTTGATGATTGTGCATATCTCAAAAAAAAAAACTGATAAACATAAAAATTGTACATTAATTAAATGTTTTATAATATAAATATATAGTTTTTGTTTTATTAAATGTTTAAATATTATATATTTTATAATAAATTGTATAAAATATAAGTTGTTGTATAATTACAAGTTTTTACTATTTTTTACAGGTTCGATAAAACAAGAATAAACTTGGCGTTGCAAATGGGATTAAGATGATTCTTGGACCTGTAGAAAGTTGATGTTAATATCTAAAATATTGGTGGCAAGCATGAGATAAAAATCCTCTCACAATTGGGATCAAATTAAATAACAAATAAAGTTATCAAATGAGTGACAGTTTTACCATGCTCTAGTATTTTGACCATATCTCTCAAATTACTTGGTCAAATGGTCTGAAAAAATACCACAACTAGACAACTCAATTATCCACATGCTTCTTTTTATGTGAAGAAGCAAATTCGGAGAAGAAGATTTTCAAAAGTGATGTGTAATATAATATAATATCTTGGAACACCAATGAAGACTTATGTGTAAATAAATAATATTTTATTTGTGGTTGTCTCCCCAAATTTGGCTACAAATAGGGGTGCATTGTAATGTATTGAGATATCCCTCATTCTATGAACAAATCTTTGAGTTCATAATATTTCTCTCTATATTTTTCCTTTATTTCTTCATTTAAATATAATTAGCATGTTAATTTCATATTCAAAGTTTTACACTTTGAATAATGAATAGCTAACTTCCTAAAGTTGAGATGAAAATGTGAAACTCTTGGCATGATGATAAGGTTACTAAAAGGTAAGAATCTATGTTTTATATTATTTAATCATTATTTATTGTTTATGTTATATTTATTTCTTTAAGCATTTTTATACCCTACTTATAAGTGGGAGTTTAGATTTATTGTTGCTATATGTTACACTAAATTCTTGGAACCATTTAAATGT
Source organism: Primulina eburnea (assembly GCF_022965805.1). NCBI lineage: Eukaryota > Viridiplantae > Streptophyta > Magnoliopsida > Lamiales > Gesneriaceae > Primulina > Primulina eburnea. Next base: position 9,031,404 of record NC_133106.1, on the reverse strand, counting down.
TAGTTTGGTTTTACCAACCATTTAAAGTGGATGCCTTGATTTATTATCTATGAATATATTATAATATTAAATTCTAGGAACCATTTAAATGTTTGTTTGGTTTTTACCAACCATTTAAAGTGGATGCCTTGATTTATTATATATAAATATATCATAATATTAATTTCTTGGTACCATTTAAATGTTTGTTTTGTTTTATCAACCATTTAAAGTGGGAACCTTGATTTAGTGTTTACAAATATATATATAGCACAATAAATACTTGACAACATTTATAAGTTTTTGTATATATTATATACTTATAAGATAATAATATATAACATAATATAAATATGATTATTTAATATATTAGAACCATTTTATTAAGTGGATTTCAATAATGTTCGTTAATGTTAACTTTATTAAAATACCAAGAGTGGATCCTTTAATCTCAACTACTTAAATTAAAATTTGAACAATTAAAATTACCAATTAAAGATTCTAACAACTAAAAGAAAAAAAAGACATGATACGATATTCGAACTCATCGAATTATACTACTTGTGGACAACCTGCTCTTGGGAGTGCAACAATCAAAGTCGCAACAAAAACAACTGAAGATGATGTGGAAGACCTTCTGGAAATTCCTATATCACTCGAAAATGCAGGTGTTGCCCCAGATGTTGCAACACCTAGCACAACACGTGACATTGAAGTCACTAAATCTGAGGAAGAAACACACAGTGATGATGATACCGTAGATAATAGACAGAATGTTCCAAGTAAAATTTAGAAAAATCATCCATCATCTCAAATAATTGGAAATATGCGTAGAGATGTACAAACTCGAAAGAAAGATAAAGTGGATTACCGCAAGATGGCTGGACTTATTCGCATGATCTCTATGTACTCACATGTCAGATTTTCATGTTTCATATCTAATTTTGAACCCAAAAATGATAATGAAGCTTTGAAATATGAATTTTGGATTAACGCAATGTATGATGAGCTTGAACAATTTGTTCGAAATGATGTGTGGTATTTGGTTCCACCTCCTGACCATGGTAATATAATTGGTACAAAATGGATTTTAAAAAATAAAAATGATGAGTCGGGAAACATCATTCGAAACAAAAAGCAAGGTTAGTTGCTCAAGGGTACACACAGGTTGAGAGGGCTGACTTCGATAAGACCTTTGCTCATGTAGCCTGTATTGAGTCAGTTCGACTATTGCTAGATATTGCATGATATATGAAAATCAAACTTTTTCAAATGGATGATAAAAGTGCCTTTTTAAATGGAATTTTGTATGAAAAAATGTATGTTAGACAACCTTAGGGTTTTGAGGAACCACATCATTTAGATCATGTTTAAAAATTGAAGAAGGCTCTTTATGGTTTGAATCAAGCACCACGTGTATTGTATGGAAGATTGACATAGAATCTACTTGAAATTGGCTTCAAACGAGGTGAGGTAGATAAAAGTATTTTTATTCAGAAATCCAAAAGTGAGATCCTTATTTGTCAAGTTTATGTTGATGATATAATATTTGGTTCTTCATCTCAAAAGCATACTGATAATTTTGTTGAGTGTATGTGATCTACCTTTGAATTGAGTATGGTTGGTGAGTTGAGTTTCTTTCTTGGTTTGCAAATTAAACAAGTGCATGATGACATTTTTCTATGTCAAAGTAAGTATGCTAAGAATTTGGTTAAGAAATTTGCAAATGAAAACACCAAACACATGAGAACACCTATAGGCTCAAGTGAAAAATTGTGCAAAGACGATGTTGTCGAAAATGTTGACAACACTTTATATCGCAGTATCATAGGAAGCCTCCTGTATTTGATAGCCAGTCGACCTAACATCATGTTTAGTGTATGCCTGTGTGCTAGATATTAAGCCAATCCTAAAATTTCTCATTTAAAAGCTGTTAAGCGTATTCTACGTTACATAGCAGGAAGCATTGATGTAGGATTATGGTACACTCAAACTAACTCCAATTTGGTAGGATTTTCTGATGCTGACTGGGTTGGTGATTTAGATGATATAAATAATACATCTGAAGGTTGTTTTTTATCTTGTCAATAATTTAATCTAATGGCATAGTAGAAAACAAAATTGTGTTTCACTTTCAACAGCTGAATCTCAATATGTGGCATCTGGAAGTTGTTGTTCTCAACTTTTGTGGATGAACCAAATGGTAGAAGATTATGGTCTTAAGAGTGAAACCCTACTTGTGTACTGTGATAATTCTAGTGTAATTAATATTTCAAAAAATCCAGTACAACACTCTCGAACAAAATACATTGACATCCGAAATCACTTTATTCGAGATTAAGTAGAAAAATGATTGATTCGAATTGAATTTGTTGGTACAAATAACCAACTGGCTGACATATTCACAAAAGCATTAGATTTTGAGAGATTCGCCAAGCTTAGGAAATCTCTCAGCATGTATTCTGCCTAAACATGCATATTTATATTGTCTTAAATGTGACATCATCTCAAACAACACGTAACATGCATATGCATTTTTAGGACTTAGACATTTTGCATTTCATTCATATTGTGATATGACGTGTTGGAATAAGGTTGCATAATCTTCTGGTACACTTAGAATTTCTTGTTCTATTTAAACTTAACACACTTGAACATGATTAGTAATCTGTTTAAATCACAAAGTAGTTGAGGAATGTTTATATACTCTATGACATTGACCCATACGAAAAGTGACTTGAAAAGATTGAATAAAAAAATCAATTATGAATATGCTCTGTATCAGAAGAAAAATTTGGAAAAAAAACTACCTAAAAGAGTTCAATGAAGACTATGCTTTTAGTGTGAGAGCTACCTCTTCTGAATTTCATACAGAAGACAAAATAGAAGAAATTGGAAAAAACTACCTAGAGGAGTCCTAAAGAAGTCCGTTATTCTAGTGTGGGAGCAACAACTTCTATTATCAGAAAGCTCATAAGCCTTTAAGTGTGCAATAAAATCAAAATAAATGTTTGGAATTGGTCGTGTTGTCAGAAGATGTTGCCAACATTCGTGAAAACACTTCATTTGTAAACATATCTCATATTTGTATTCATGTTTCTATTTTTGTTACATTCTATTATTAGGCATAAATAGTTCATGCATAAATATAACGTTGTGAATATTGTTGTGTAATGAGGACATGAGTATTTCGACAAAGAAAAATCGATGAAATCCAGATTTTACGAAAAATTGAATATGGGTGATCTTTGAAGTTTTAGTGGTGTTAAAATCGATGTAGGTTTCCAAGTCTGGCAATTATTTTGAAATCAAATTGAGCTGAATTAACATCACCGTACATGGTTAAATTTCCAGCGGTTTAATTTTTCACCCGTTAACAACTGCGAAAAACACGTCTGGAGATGACTCTGCAACATCTGCCACACCTAACATGCATGTGCATTTTTCACCCGCAACATCTGCTACAACAACTGCAGAAACACCCACTATAGAATCATCCATGACGTTGATGCCAGTTGCTGAACAGCCGGAACCATTGGAAACCATTCTCCCAGGAGGACCTGGAAATGTGTTTAATGTTGAATACCCTCATTGGGATTGGGATGCTAATAGGCGCGTGGTTCCACCCTCCCCTCCAAAACGTCGATCAAAGAGAATGAGGGGATACAATACCGACTTAACAACAATCAAACGGTTTTGTCACAAAGGAGAACCATGAAATGTTCCATAGATAAACATAATAATTGTACATTAATTAAATGTTTTATAATATAAATATACAGTTTTTGTTTTATTAAATCTTTAAATATTATATGTTTTATAATAAATTGTATAAAATATAAGTTGTTGTGTAATTACAAGTTTTTACTATTTTTTACAGGTTCCATAAAACAAGAATAAACTTGGCGTTGCAAATAGGATTAAGATGATTCTTGGACCTTTAGAAAGTTGATGTTAATATCTACAATATTGGTGGCAAGCATTAGATAAAAATCCTATCACAATAAGGATCAAATTAAGCAACAAATAAAGTTATCAAAGGAGTGGCAGTTTTATCATGCTCTAGTATTTTTACCATATCTCTCAATTACTTGGTCAAATGATCTGAAAAAAATACCACACTTAGAAAACTCAATTATCCACATGTTTTTTTTTATGTGAAGAAGCAAATTTGGAGAAGAAGATTTTCAAATGTGATGTGTAATATAATATAATATCTTGGAACACCAATGAAGACTTTTGTGTAAAAAAATAATATTTTATTTGTGGTTGTCTCCCTAAATTTGGCTATAAATAGGGGTGCATTGTAATGTATTGAGATATCCCTCATTCTATGAACAAATCTTTGAGTTCATAATATTTCTCTCTATATTTTCCTTTATTTCTTCATTTAAATATAATTAGCATGTTAATTTAATATTCAAAGTTTTACACTTTGAATAATGAATAGCTAACTTCCTAAAGTTGAGATGAAAAAATGAAACTCTTGGAATGATAATAAAGTTTCTAAAAGGTAAGAATCTATGTTTTATATTATTTAATCATTATTTATTGTTTATGTTATATTTATTTCTTTAAGCATTTTTATACCCTACTTATAAGTGGGAGTTTTGATTTATTGTTGCTATATGTTACACTAAATTCTTGGAACAATTTAAATGTTAGTTTGGTATTACCAATCATTTAAAGTGGATGCCTTGATTTATTATATATGAATATATTATAATATTAAATTCTTGGAATCATTTAAATGTTTGTTTGGTTTTACTAACTATTTAAAGTGAGAACCTTGATTTACTATATATAAATATATCATAATATTAATTCCTTGGTACCATTTAAATGTTTGTTTGGTTTTACCAATCATTTAAAGTGGGAACCTTGATTTAGTGTTTACAAATATATATAGCACAATAAATACTTGACCACATTTATAAGTTTTGGTATATATTATATACTTATGAGATAATAATATATAACATAATATAAATATGATATTTAATATATTGGAACCATTTTATTAAGTGGATTTCAATATTGTTCGTTAATGTTAACTTTATTAAAATACCAAGAGTGGATCTTTTAATCTCAACTACTTAAATTAAAATTTGAACAATTAAAATTTACCCATTAAAGATTCAAACAATTAAAATTAAAAAGAAACAAAAATAAAAACAAAACAAAAAGACATTGTAGTGGACTTGTAATTACCTTAGCTTCCCTGTGGATACGATATTCGGACTCACCGAATTATACTACTTGTGGACAACCTGCTCTTGGAAGTGCAACAATCAAAGTCGCAACATCCATCCCTTGCTGATCCTGAAAACACGTCTGGAGAAGACTTTGCTGATGCTGATTATGAGTTTGTGGCTCGCAAGAAGACCTCTTCGCCTTAGAATAGTAGCACTTTTTTCTAGTGAAGCCACTTAATCCGGTGAGGAAGCACCCCCAGTTCCTCCACCAGAGCCCTCTCCATCTAGTGAGGAGAAAATCACGTTGGCCCAGTTTATGGCCAACTTGAAGAGTCAAAAATCTGAAATTCTGTTTGTTTTGTGTTGCATCTCGAAAATCTGATAGTGATCCAGACTCTGAAATGCAGAGAGAATTTGAAGGCAATCGACCCAGTGACTCATCATCCACTACTGGGTCCGACATTTCTACTGACGAGTTTGTTGAACAAAATGACATTTCTAAAGAAAGTGAGTCTGCTGAGCAAGATGTTGTTGAAAATGTTGCCCACATTGCGACAACACAGACCTTAGTGACTATGAATTGGGCACTGCCTTCAGTGATAAGTTCTATACTGAAGCAAATGTTGCTCAGTGATCTTTATATGAAAATAGAGAATTTCTTAAGGAAAAGAACGTGGATTTGACTGCCTTTACTAGGCAAAATCTGGTGTCCTTTCTCAAGCACTGTCAGGTTTACTCATCTGTATCTGCTGTCACTCCATATTGTTGCGGGCCTGTACTTGAATTTTATGCAAATTTATCACGCGGCGTTGGTGATGAACGGTCTGCCAAATACGGAAGAGTGTTTGTGCGTGAGAAGATTTTCAATTTCAATGCTGCTGTCATCAACGAGCACTACCAAACACCCACTGAAAATGAAGATGGCCTTGCCCCTGACATTCATGTGGTCACTTCCACACTCACAGGGGGCCTCATTCTTCAATTTCCAGCCCATCCACGACTATCGGATGCCAATCTGACATCATTTTACTCAATGCTTCATAAAATGGCCATCCGTAATTGGACACCTTCAACCAACACTACCATTGTGACCAGACACCAAGCGATGGTTCTGTACTCCATAGGGACGAATGGGGTATTTAACTTTGGAAAGATGGTGTTCAAGACAGTACTCCAGTATGCTGAATGATAGGATTGATTAACTGGTAAAAGAGTGTTTAGAAGGGGGGTTGAATAAACACTCACGATTTTCACAATCTTTTCGAATGTTGAGTCAGTTTAGTGACAAACTGAAACTCGGAATCTTGTCAGTCGATATCAATCAGTTAACAATAAAGTGCGGAAATAAACTGACTGATAGATAGAATAAAAACTAAAATAAGAAGACACGAGATTTTATGGATGTTCGGAGATTTCAATCACTTCTACGTCACCCTTCTATCACAAGGATATGATATCCACTAAAAAACTTTGATCGATACAAACACTTGTAAAGACCACTTCAATTTGGACTTAACAATGCCAAAACTGAAAATCTTAGGTTACAATATGTTTCATAGTACTCAACTAGACTTAGCATAACTGATCTCTTTTAAGATCGAATTTACCACAACATAATTTGTGCTAGTAAGCTCGAAAAGTAGCCTAGAATGCTACGAATATATCTGATAAGTGCAAGCTTCTAATTCTTTTGAATATTAACGAGAATTTCAGCAGAATAACAACAAGATTAATATAATGGTGAATCGTTGTTTTTCAACCGCTCTTCTCTGCTATTTATAAGCTTCTCTTCAACGGTAATAATCAATATAATTTGAATCTTTATATCTGTTGCTTTCCACGTCAATATTCTTCTGACATTAGTACACTGCAGCTTTTCTGAAATGCGGCGATCCCACTACTATTTGCAGTCTGCTTTATACTGTTGTCGGTTGAATGTTCTTTTCGTTAACTGATGACCTGTACAGTTGAAAGATCACCTGATAAGAAATAGTCTTAAAATCTCACAACTGAATGTAGCAACTGATCAGTCAGTTGTATGTGTAAGTTCAGTTCAGGTGGTTCAGTTACCTTTGTTAATCTGCGATAAACTGGTAAATCAAGTTTAATGTTCAAAATAGCAGCGGAAGAAATTATTGTTCGCAAAATAACAAGTTAAAGTGATCCAACAACTGATAAAAATGTTTGAGCATAAAAATGGTAAATGTTGTAAATGAGGTCACTGGTCCCCGCCCTCGATCCCGACCTCATCAGTACCTACAACAATCAAGTCTAGTGAGTCTAAAGACTCAGCATGCATATATCTTAAGTAACAAGTAATAATAATAAAATTGCATGCAAGGTAAAATGTCATGAGTCTGGAGTAACATAAATATATCATGTCATGAGTAATTACAATACGTGCGTAACTGAACTTAAAATCGTAAATGAAATGTTTGCCTCGTAGAGCCCTGTCATAAAATAACATGTAATAATAATATTAGAGTTGAGAATATGTTCTACGCAAGTGGCCCCATGAACTGAACTAAATTGAACCGGTAAGTGACCACTGGGTGAAGTAATGATCGTCTGATCAGACTAATGCCACAGCATACTGGGTAGAACTGAACTGAACTGGTAAGTGACCGCTGGGTGATACAATAATCCCATGATAGTGAAATGGCCCCAAGCAATATTGCATAATTCACAAAAATGAATATTTTATATTTTTGCACGTAATGTAAATAAACAACGTAATTAAATATCCTATAATAAATTTACCAAATGGGTTGGATCGTTCCCAGGCTCTGATGCGAGCACGGACGGTCAAGCCCCAAGGAAAGCATGTGACCCTTTAGAGTTGCCGGAGGGACCAATCACGAGGGGACGACTAAAGAGATTCAAGGAAGCATTGCAGGGGATTATGAGCAGGGAAGAAGGACTTACAAGCGGAGTGCAAAGTGCTGGAGGGTTCGTGATGCAAGGGAGTAAGGTTGGGAGCCAAAGAAACATTATTCAAGTGATAAATGAAGAGGAGTCCAGGAGCATCGGCGCCCGAGCGGCCAAATATTACCGCCCGAGCGCCACACTTACTGCCCAAGGAGAAGATATCCAGAACGCCTCGCGCCCGAGCGCTCATATTCTACCGCCCGAGCGCGAGTCAGTTGCGGGAAAATCCTAGCTTCCTAGTTTAGAGTTTTGATTATTTTGGTAACTAGATTTGATATCTTTTGATATGTAAACATATTTTCACGAAATTTTGAAGACAATTCAGATTTATGATTGATATTTTTTCATTGTTCTTGAGTTTTTCTCTCAAAACAATTAAAGCTTTTGCTTTGTTAAACAAAATCAAACTTATCAAAGTTTTTAACTTTGTGGCGTTTGTCGATCGTGCTTGTGCGGATTGTCTTCGACTTGTTCTTTGAAGTTTCGTCATAATATGGATTGTTATTCCGTGATTATTTGTTGCTAAACTTTTCGTAGTTTAGAGGTGAAAATCACACACACACACTTGATTCAAAAGATCGGGACAACAACGATTCTTTGTTCGTTATTGAATTGAGGGCGCGATTCGATTTTAATCGTGTTTGCTATTCGTTCGTACAAAGATTCACATCATTTGGTATCAGAGTTTAGGTTCATTGAATTCAAGTAAGTTTATTGCTTTATTATCTCGTTCTATTATCAGATCTATTATCCTTTCGTTCCTTTTTCAGATCTGTCTTTCTAGTATATCGTTCTTCGTCAGTCTCTGAAATTTTTGGTGATTTTTTTTGTGGGATTTTCGAGTAAAGTACTCAGCAAAAAAAGTACAAAAATTCCGAAAATTCACCATTATTTCTTTTTGATTTCTTGTTCTATTTCCTTTAGAGAGTCATATTTAATTGCCTCTCACAGTCAATTATATATATATATATATTTATATATATATATATATATATATATATATATATATATATATATATATATATCTTCAAATTTCCCGTCTACACAGTCCAAGTGAGTCGATCACAATTGTTCACAAGTTGGAACTTGATTGTTTGATATGCAAAATACAAAGTTTGAGCACACTTTCGAGGATACTATCACATTTGAGTGAAAAAAAAATAATACTTGAGTGCGAATGTATTTTCTTTGGAGTGAACAGTGAGTATTTGTTGTGAGCAAAAAAATAAGAGAGGAGAGACGAGTGAATTTCTTTGGAGTGACCGTGAGCATTTAGGTGAGGATCATTTTGTTTTCTACTAACGTTTTCTTGAAGGTACAAATTTGAAATTAAATGGAAAGGGATGTAGGAGATATTTCGAACCCGGAATTGTCTAAGGTTTAAATGGAGGCGTTGTTTGGGCATTTTAGTCGAATGATGAGGGTTGAGTTGGAGCCATTACCTGAGAGGATGAGTAGGTTTGAAGTTAGTACTAGTGGGGGTAAAGCTAAGTCTAAAGATTTGGGTAGAGGAGAAGAAGAGGAGGAGTATGATTTGGGTGGAGATGAGGAGAGCCAAAATGAAAATTGGGGTAGGAATAGAAGAGGTAGAGGAATTGGGAGAGGAAGAAGAGAAGCCGTACGGGGTAGATATGGTGGGAATAGGGAAGATGGTAACATGGGTAGCATTAAGATGAAAATTCCATCGTTCCATGGGAAGTCTGACCCGAAGGCGTACTTAGAATGGGAAAAGAGGGTAGAGTTTGTATTTGAGTGTCACCACGACTCCGAACAAAAGAAGGTGCAGTTGGCGGTGGTGGAATTCTTAGACTATGCTCTCATTTGGTGGGATCAATTAGTGACCACTAGAAGGAGGTATAATGAGAGACCTATTGAATCTTAGGATGAGATGAAGAGGGTAATGAGGAAGAGGTTTGTGCCCAATTACTACTATAGGGGGATGTTTAAGAGGTTACAAACTTTGAGGCAAGGGTTAAATAGTGTTGAGGACTACTATAAGCAGATGGAAGTAGTCATGATTAGGGCAAATATTGAGGAAGATAGTGAGGCGACGATGGCTCGTTTTATTTGTGGATTGAACAGGGAAATACAAGATCCAGTGAAGCTTAGGCACTACTTGGATCTAGACGAGATGATGCAAATGGCCATAAAAGGGGAGCAACAACTCAAGAGGCGAGGAGTTGGCCGCACCAATCAAAGTGGGAGTTCGTCAACTTCTTGGCGACCAAATGGGGCAAAACTTGATGAAAGCAAGCTGGTGACCAAGCCCAAGGTTGAGACCAAACAAGAGGCGCCTAAACAAGGAGTGCAAGGTAAATCTGAAACTTCTCTTACTCAAGCTAGAGATACTAGATGTTTTAGGTGTCAAGGGTTGGGTCATATTGCTAGTGAATGTCCAAATAAAAGGGTGATGATTTTAAATGATTATGGTGAGTATGAGTCGCATAGTGAGGGTGATGATGATGATGAGATGCCTGCATTAGAGGATCCTGATGAGGTGTATGAGGCGGTGGTAGGTGAAGCACTAGTGACTAGGCGAATAATGAGTGCCCAAGTCAAGGAGGAGGATACTAACCAAAGGAAGAACTTGTTCCATACTAGGTGTTTTCTAAATCAAAGGGTTTGCAATTTAATCATAGATGGGGGGAGTTGTACCAATGTGGCTAGTAGTTAGATGGTGGAAAAATTGGGGTTACCTACATTAAAGCACCCTCAACCATATAGGCTTCAATGGTTGAACGAGTGTGCAGAGGTGAAGGTGGAAAAACAAGTTTTGGTATCTTTTTCTATTGAGAAGTATGTGGATGAGGTCTTGTGTGATGTGGTACCCATGCATGCATGTCATATCTTGTTGGATAGACCTTGGCAATATGATAGGCGGGTGACACATGATGGGTACAAGAATAGGTATTCATTTATGATGAAGAATGATTCCATTGTCCCCAAAGCAAGTGTTGGAGGACCATTTGAAAAAAAAGAAGAGAGATGATGCCGAAAAAAACAGTGAACTAAAAAGTGAGATGGCCTTTGAAAACAAAAATGAGATGTCTGAAAAAAGGAGTGATAAAAAGAGTGAGATAGCCATACAAAAGAAAAATGAGAGGAAAGAAAATGAAAGGAAAGAAAATGAGAGGAAATATGCCAAAAAAATCATATATGGCCCAAAAAAGTGAGTTGAAACACTTGTTGCACACACATGAACCACTTGTGTTGATTCTTTATAAAGAGATCCTCTTTAACACAAGTGATATAGTCGGGTCCCTTCCGAGCATTGTTGTTTCACTATTGTAGGAAATTGATGATATATTTCCGGAGGAGCTACCTCAAGGACTACCACCATTGAGGGGGATTGAGCACCAAATTGATTTGGTGCCCGGGAGTGCATTGCCAAATCGTCTAGCTTATAGGAGCAATCCGGAGGAGACTAAGGAGCTTCAACGGCAGGTAAGTGAGTTGTTAGATAGGGGTTTTGTGCGTGAGTCCATGTCTCCTTGTGTCGTATCTGTTTTATTATTTCCTATGAAAGATGTATCATGGCGTATGTGTGTAGATTGTAGGGCAATCAACAACATAACCATTAAATATAGGCATCTCATACCTAGGCTAGATGATATTTTAGATGAATTGCATGGTGCTTGTATCTTTAGCAAAATTGATTTGAAGAGTGGTTATCACCAAATTAGGATGAGGGAAGGAGATGAGTGGAAAACGGATTTTAAAACCAAGTACGAGTTATATGAGTGGATGGTCATGTCTTTTGGCTTAACTAACGCTCCTAGCACCTTTATGAGGTTAATGAACCATGTCTTGCGTGCATACATAGGAAAATTTGTTGTTGTTTACTTTGATGATATCCTAGTATATAGCAAAGACTTGGATGAGCATGTTGGTCACTTGAAACTTGTGCTAATCACATTAAGGGCTGAGAATCTATATGCTAACTTAAAGAAATGTGATTTTTGTACAAGCAAACTTGTCTTTCTTGGTTTTGTGGTAAGCTCACAGGGGATACAAGTGGATGAAGACAAGGTAAGTGCTATTCGAGATTGGCCAACGCCTACTACTGTTGGTCAAGTCCGAAGCTTTCATGGACTTGCAAGCTTCTATAGGAGGTTTGTAAATGATTTTAGCACATTGGCAGCACCAATGACGGCAGTAATCAAGAAAAATGTTCCATTCCATTGGGGCGGGGAGCAAGAGAAGTCTTTTAATCTTATTAAGCAAAAATTGATTAATGCTCCTTTACTTGTTTTACCTGATTTTTCTAACACTTTTGAAATTGAATGTGATGCTTCAGGTGTAGGTATTGGTGGAGTCTTGATGCAAGGAGGTCTACCGATGGTGTACTTTAGTGAGGAGAAGCTCAATGGAGCAGCGCTGAGCTATCCCACGTATGACAAGGAGTTCTACGCGCTCGTAAGGACCCTAGAGACGTGGCAACACTACTTGAGGCCTAAGGAGTTCGTGATTCATACGGATCATGAATCTCTAAAGCACCTATAGGGTCAACAAAAGCTGAACAAGCGGCATGCCAAGTGGGTGGTATTCATAGAGACATTCCCCTACACCATCAAGTACAAGCAAGGTAAGGAAAATGTAGTGGCCGACGCTCTATCACGGAGGTACGTACTAATCTCTACCTTGGAGTCAAAAATTTTGGGGTTTGAGCTTGTGAAGGAATTATATGTGTTAGATGAGGACTTCAAGGGTGTATTTGAAACATGTATGCATGGTCCACATGACAAATTTTATTTGCATCAAGGTTTCTTGTTTAAAGAAGATAGGTTGTGCATCCCTAGATCATCCATTCGTGAATTACTTGTTAGGGAAGCGCATGGGGGTGGTCTAATGGGACATTTTGGAGTTGTTAAGACTTTAAGTGCATTGCATGAACATTTCTATTGGCCACATATGAAGCGTGATGTTGAGCGTGTGTGTGAAAAGTGCATCACTTGTAGACAAGCTAAATCTAAAACACAACCACATGGATTGTATTCACCACTTCCCGTCCCTAGTGAACCTTGGGTTGATATTTCTATGGACTTTGTTTTGGAGTTGCCTAGGACAAAGAAGGGGAGGGATTCTATATTTGTTGTTGTGGATAGGTTTTCTAAGATGGCACATTTTATGGCTTGTCACAAAACCGATGATGCTTCTCACATTGCGGATTTGTTCTTTAAAGAAGTCGTTAGGTTGCATGGTATGCCTAGGACTATTGTTTCTGACCGTGATGTTAAATTCTTGAGTTACTTTTCGAAAACGTTGTGGGCTAAACTTGGCACAAAATTGTTGTTTTCTACCACGTGTCATCCTCAAACGGATGGACAAACTGAGGTTGTTAATAGAACGTTAGGAACATTTTTGCGTGCTATACTTAAAAAGAACTTAAAGAATTGGGAAGATTGTTTGCCATTTGTTGAGTTTGCGTATAATCGTTGCTTGCATTCAACTACAAATTATTCGCCATTTGAGATTGTTTATGGTTTTAATCCTTTAACTCCTTTAGATTTGATGTCTTTACCTATGAGTGAAAGGTTCAACATGGATGGCAAGAAGAAGGATGAATTTGTTAGGAGTTTGCTTGAAAAGGTCAAGGCCAATATTGAGAAGAGAAATGAGCAATATGCCAAGCAAGCCAACAACGGGAAAAAGAAGGTGATATTTGAGAAGGGAGATTGGGTGTGGCTACACTTTAGGAAGGAAAGGTTCCCCGAGAAGAGACGTTCAAAGCTATTACCTAGGGGTGATGGACCATTTCAAGTCCTTGAAAGGATCCATGACAACGCCTACAAACTCGATCTACCAGGTGAGTATAACGTGAGTTCTTTTATTAATGTTAGTGACATGTCGTTGTTTGATGTAGGTGACGAGCTAGATTTGAGGACAAATCATTTTCAAGAAGGGGAGGATGATGCGAGCACGGACGGTCAAGCCCCAAGGAAAGCATGGGGACCTTTTAGAGTGGCCGGAGGGACCAATCACGAGGGGACAACTAAAGAGATTCAAGGAAGCATTGCAGGGGATTATGAGCAAGGAAGAAGGACTTACAAGCGGAGTGCAAAGTGCTGGAGGGTTCGTGATGCAAGGGAGTAAGGTTGGGAGCCAAAGGAACATTATTCAAGTGATAAATGAAGTGGAGTCCAGGAGCATCGGCGCCCGAGCGGCCAAATATTGCCGCCCGAGCGCCACACTTACTGCCCAAGGAGAAGATATCCAGAACACCTCGCGCCCGAGCGGTCATATTCTACCGCCCGAGCGCGAGTCAGTTGCGGGAAAATCCTAGTTTCCTAGTTTAGAGTTTTGATTATTTTGGTAACTAGATTTGATATCTTTTGGTATGTAAACATATTTGCACGAAATTTTGAAGACAATTCAGATTTATGATTGATATTTTTTTCATTGTTCTTGAGTTTTTCTTTCAAAACAATTAAAGCTTTTGCTTTGTTAAACAAAATCAAACTTATCAAAGTTTTTAACTTTGTGGCGTTTGTCGATCGTGCTTGTGCGGATTGTCTTCGACTTGTTCTTTGAATGTCCGTCATAATATCGATTGTTATTCCGTGATTATTTGTTGCTAAACTTTTCGTAGTTTAGAGGTGAAAATCACACACACACACTTGATTCAAAAGATCGGGACAACAACGATTCTTTGTTCGTTATTGAATTGAGGGCGCGATTCAATTTTAATCGTGTTTGCTATTCGTTCATACAAAGATTCACATCAGGATCTCTGCGACCTAAATTTAACATGAAAATATGCAAATGATTTTCTTGACCAAACTTTGTAATTGAATCCAAAAACGAGACATACGCCCAACGACTTCGTATTTAATCATGACTCCGTGCCAACCCGAACCAACACCAAACCATCATTTAGTCATGATTAAAATACACTTAAAATGATGAAATAATGCTCCTAAAATGGTACAAGTCGAAATTTTGGTGAATGGAGGCCAAAACACGAAACGTTCTTTCGAGAGTCACTTTGGCACATTGCACCGTAAATTCTCGAACGACCTCTAAACTTAACCAAATCACAAACGGCCAAAACAATGACCTTATTAACTCAATGTGGCACTGTACAGCCCAAGGACATAGGCTAAAACCCAAACAAGAAGTCGAACAAGCCTCTGAACCGAAGCACCACTTGTTGTGAACAAAATCCAGCAGCCGCGCTTTCGTTTCCTTGCGTCGTTTTCGAGACTACCGGCCATTGGGGCTTGAACCACCAACCAGAGCCTCTTACAAACATCCTAGGGTATGGTTTGAACCATGGCTAAGGGCCCTAGGCCAGCCACAATTCGAACCACACCAGAAACAAACCACACGTCCCAACCGAGCACCAAATCTGCACGTGGGATGTTGCAGTGGTTCTTGCTGTCGTGGACCATTCCACTGGCCATTTGGTTGACCATGGCACGATCTAAACATCAAGAGGTAGGGTGTGAACCAGGGCTAACGGCCAGAGGCCAACCAAGGTCCACCCCAAACCACCAAAACCGAGAGTATACATGCAGAAATGAAATGGGGATCGAAGCTGTGCTTGTTTGTTTTAAAAACGGATAGGAACGTGAACCAAGCCATGAAAGGCCGACTTGGTCATATCCTAGACATGTCAAGGAGATGTTCTAACCATGGCTATAGCCCCTAGGGCAGCCAAGATCAGAACACTTTCCTTAGACCAAAAATCGTGCAACCCGAGACTCAAAAATGCAGTTTGGACGTGTTGCTGGGGGAAAAAGAGACTTTAACCAATGGTCAAGTCCCTTCTTAACACCCCCCTATATCCATCCTAGATGCAGCCTGGCAAGCCTGGGCATGAGCCAACACCTGAACCATCATAAACAATAGAAAACGTGAAGCACAAGAGGGATCCGAAATAATTCTGCACAATGTTTTCGAATCTTGCATGATAAAATTTCGGTTTTTGCTAAAATAAAATCATGATTATGTTGTTTTAAAATAATAATATGGCTTGATTGAAGAGCAAATAAAAACATATACATGCCTTGGTTTCGTTTTGAAAAGAAAACGAACGAATATGATGACGCGGCGCGGAGGAGACGGAGAACTCTTCACTTTCTTGCTTCTATTTGATTTTCTCTCTTGTTTTTCCCCTAGCACCTCACGACTATTTACTCTGGATTCTCTCTGAATTTCGGTTCAAGGGAGAGGGGGGAAGTGGTTAGGAGAATGAAGGGGAGTTGCAATATAGAAGGGATTTAAATGGCATGACCAAGTCTTGCTCTATTTTAATTGTTAGATGAGGACTTGGTTTGATATCCAAAAGATTTTGGAGGGATTATGGAGGGCATGATCGATTTCTCCTATTAAAACAAGGCTAAGATATTGATTGATTAATAATTAAGGGTGATTAAAAGTGAAAGAGTTATCATACCAAGAAATAATAAGGAAAGAATCAAAGGTGGTGAGTTGCCAAAGAAATATTAAATAACCTATGAGGTGGCCGAAATTAGGCTATTAAGTGGAGGGGAAATATTTCTTAGTTAACGTATTTTAAATCTTTAGAGTATTATCTATCCACTAAATAATTTAGTGAATTAGCACATTAATTATGGAACCTAAATGAACTTATTTCCTACTTACCTCAAGTTACTTAAATAATTTCTTAAACATTCTTTTACCATAAATTAATTTATTAGTTAGCTAAAATAAATTCTGAGAATGTTTTCTTAATATTAAATTTTATCTCAAAACTCCAACTCCAGTCCGGCCTCACTTAATTAACTGAAAAGGTAACAATTAAACTACTGCGTAAAATAATTAAATTTAATGGAAAGAATTTAAATACTCACGCAATACTAATAAAAAAATCATTTTACTTTAAATGCTAGAAATTATGCATGACTTATATGTTAGAGTAGGTGCACGTCGAGCCAAGTGTTGGCCGAGTGTTCACGATGAAACTCTATGTATAAACGATCTTTATTTTAATAATATTTGAATTTATTAATTTGGCGCATCTTTATCTTTATACCCATGCTAGTTGCATAGATAAAGTCCTTGAATATACAAATAGTAGAAAGAATATGAGATGCTCATATGATGAGTATCATGAAACTCATATTTGGAATACTGTATATTCTAAACCGTTCCTAGTCGATTCAGCCGCCACTAAGAAGGATAAAGGCCGCTCGAGTTAGAGACTAGTATCTGCGATGTGAGTACCATGTTTCATTGGTAGGGGACATTGTGATGTCCGAGCATGCAGATAGGTGCTCCTGGTAGAGTGCACTGAACAACCCTCTATAAAGGACTTTCCAAGTGGTTCTCACTTATCGAGTGGAAAAGTCCTAGTTTATGGTTGTACACCATTAGTCCTTATGACCCGGGACAACATTGAGACTCTATGTGCTAGCGTTTCACTTTGACTTGTTTACCGACTCTTATGGGGTCATCAGGTGGCAAGGTTGGGTGTTACGGCGAAACATATAGGAGTCGATGCATTGTAGTCGGGGATTCACCGCTTACCTAAGGGTATGGATATCCTATGTGTTTCTCATGTATGTGTGGGTTGAAATCTCTGATCAGAGTATGGTGGTAATTATGAAAGGGGTTTCATAGATTACACCATCGATGCAACCACGACATGACACATAGTATCGATTCATTGACAACTCTCGATAAACCAATAGTTGTCGAATCGGTCGGGATATATGAGTTGAAGGGACCGTACTGTACGCTAACCATAATTGAATGGTTCTTGCAGGCACTATCATGTGATACCTAGGGAATCACGTTAGCGATGCTGCTAGGCGTTTAACGTGATTGGTTGGGTACTATCAGACTTGAGTTCTGACGTTCTTACTATCAAGGAGTTGATAAGTAAGAATGGAGCAATTAGGGTATGCTCGAATAAGGACATGTTTAGTCCGAATCACATAGAGATGTGAACCCACGGCTAGTTGTATCAATGAACCATTGAGGGCCACACAAGTACTTCTTTAGTAAATCCCGAAGAGAAGTAAAATAGTTCAATGTGTTGAACGGCTTATAAATGTGTTTATAAGCGTAAAGAAAATTAGAAGTATGACTTCTATGAGAGAAATATAAATTTTAATTTATGGAAGTGTTCCTAAGATTAAAATTTGGCCAAGTGAATAATGTAGTTGAAAATTGTGATTTTCATAAACATTATTGTGGACTAAATTAAATTAATTCAAGTGTTGAATTAATTAAACACTAGTGGACCTAGTAGAGTCTAAATAATTAAATTAATTCAAGTGTTGAATTAATTAAATAATATTGAGTCTTGTAGAGCTCAATTTAAATAATTATTTAACTAGTGGGACTTGAGTAAAATCAAGTAATGTTTAATTAATCTCAAATGTGTTTGAGATAATAAAATTTAGTCTATGGTTTTTAATGTGTTAAAAACCATATAATATATGTGAGACATGCTAGGGTTTGCATGCTTGGGAGGTGAAAGGTTGTTGATTACTTTTTATTAAAAAATTCCAAAAGCATGCAACTTTTGAGAGACAACTTTACACAACAACCTAGGCTAGTCTCCCACACTTCATACCATCTCTCCTTGGCCGAAAATTGTTGGAGAATTCTCTCAAAAATTTTCTTGTTTTGTTCTTCATTTTTCTTGGAGAATAAATCCCTTCTCTTTGATAAATCCTCAAACTTTTCTAGTGCAATTTTTGAGGGGATTTACCTTGCTAGTGGTGGGCCTAATTCTTGGAGAAAAGAAGGTGAGCTTGTAGATTTGTCTACCAAGAAGAGCTAAAGTATTCATACTTTAGTTGGAGCCATTTCATCAACTCTAAGGAGTTGATAGGTAAATCCTTTTAATCATCCTATGCATGGTTTTAGTTTTTTGTAAATGTTACACAAAATAGTTGAGGGGGCCGAAATTTTGCTCTTAAAATTTATATTTTTCGCTTCCGTTGCGTTTCCGGCCTCCGTAACCGGTCCGCTTTCAAGTGGTATCCGAGCTATGGTTACGATTTTTGTGTAATATTTGCATAATATTATGTTGAGATCGATTTCTAACCGTTTGAGATTTTTTGTGCAATATATACATCAAGGCCGAAATTTTGATTCAAAACAAAAAAAAAAATGTTTTTCCGGGGCTGCCCGAGGGCTGCCCGAAGGGGGCTGCCCGAAAATTTCGGGCAGCCGAGGGGCAGCCCAAAGGGCTGCCCGAAATGTACAGTTTTTAAATAATAAAAAAATTTTTTGTTGCCGGAATCCGGCGACGGAACTCCGGCGACGGCGATGACGGCTAGGGTTTCCAAAAGTGTTTTGGATAATCTTAGTGTCATGGGCCTTGAGATGTTGGGCCATTGGATGGCCAACATAATTTGTGAAATTTAAATGGGCCAAAATATTTTTGGTGAAAAATTGGTTTTTGGGCCCTTAAGTTTAAATTTACAATTGTTGCACATATTTTCTCATAAAATAAATAATTGAAGTAGGACTTTAATTATTTATAGTAAATTGTGATTTACAAGAAATTCGATTATAAATAAATTAATTTGAAAGTAGACAAAGGTGTTTGTATACTTTGTTAATTTAATTTATAATTGTGGCGGTTAGTGATTGGATCAAGATATATAACATTGGATCAATTAATTATAGTGATAATTAATTGATGGTGTATGATATGTGATATTATGCATGAAGGATGATCAAAAGCCCAAGCCCAATTTGCTAGGTGTATGCTATGATATTTGTGTTGAATGATTGTAATAATTATCAATTTATAAAGTGGGCTTGGTTTATGGCCCGTTCCCACCCCCCATGAGATGTATCCCTATGTGCCATGGATATTTAATTGTAAATATTAGAATAGGGGAAGATCAAGATTGGAAGATGGTGGCCTTGGTGATTATGAAGATCGAAGACATGTAATATAGGATGCTAATGTAATAGTATAGTTGCATTGCATCCCGTGCATTTACCCTAGGATTGGACCTAGGCCCGTGTTTGGCTCACACGGGCCATTAGTGTTGGGGCAATTGATCATCCTTGTACTGTTTTCTATTTATAATATATGCATGATATGTTATAAATAATGAGTATGTGCGTTATTATTATTGTAATAACAAAGTTGCATGAATCCGGCAAACATACGATCAAACATGGCGAGCTTTTAAAATAAAATTAATGATGAGACCTTTCAAAATTAAAAACCCTCATTTTGAATAAGATTCAAAATTAATATCAAGTCCGAAAAGGAGAATTATAAATTTGTTTATAATTTCCTTGTCTTCCATCGACAATGGATGCATGATGAACGCTACCCGTACTCGGGGCTCGGCTCATATTATTGGGGGAGCCTTGAGTGCCGGAAAGCCGTGACATCCATTGACATTGTGATGTGAACTACGTGGAACTCCCATGATTTCGGCTCATATTATTGAGGGAACTCATGGCGACCGTCCACTAAGGTTCAATATCGATGGGTTAGGCTTGACATGTAAAGATGAACGACGTCTATAATGAGTCCTAATCAAACGTGAGACAAAAGTTTACGTTAAGGGTTGCATTGTGATGCAATTGGGAAACTACCTTTTAGGAATTGTGATTGACTGTATAATCGGGATCATAATTCGCTAATTGGACCTTACGTACCTACTGAGGAAAGGAGTTTCCCGTTTTTCACTAGAGGGTAGTGAAAATGTCAAAACAGTGGGAGCGATTATTTATAAAGTAAAAGTCCAAACTTTATATCTTATTAAATATTTTAAAATAGTCATTAACATTTATCTGTTTTACTTTTCAGTACAATCTTTGACATGTCATCAATTCGCAACCCGTTTTCCGTCATTCTCGAAAAACACATTCTAACCGGACCAAACTATATCACTTGGCTAAGAAATTTAAAGATTGTCCTAAACTCGGAGAAAATCGCGTATACACTGACTGAGGCGCCCCCTGCTGAGGCTCCTATAGGCTGCACTCCTGAGGAATTGCAGACCTACAAGGAATGGTGTGACCATGACTTGAAGGCGAAGTGTTATATGCAGGCTTCGATGAACGATGAGCTGCAAAGGCGATTCGAGGATGCTAAGAATGCTGCTGACATTCATATGCACCTCAAGGAGCTCTTCGGTGAGCAGACTCGGCCTTTGAGGCATGCCACAGTAAAGGAGCTCATCACTTTACGCATGCGAGATGGGACTTCGGTCCATGAGCATGGCCTAAAGTTGATTGGGCTTGTGGATAAGCTCGTAGGCATGGATTTGATCTTGCCATCGGAGTTGACCACGGATGTATTGTTGCTGTCGCTGCCTAGCTCTTTCGATCCTTTTGTCGTGAACTTCAATATGAACAAGCTCGAGCCCAGCCTTGAAGAGTTGGTGAACATGCTTGTGACTTTTGAGTCCACCATCAAAAAGGAGAAGCAGGTTCTTTATGTGGGCTCTTCATCTGGCACGAAGACCGGTCCACCTGGGAAGGGAAAGAAGCGTTCTTTCCAGCGTACCAAGAAGAGCGTGCCCTTAAAGAGGCAGAGTCCGAGTCCCGTTGTGGCAGCCGCGCCAGTGAAGGCTGATAAGACTGTTGACATCTGTCACCACTGCAAGAAGCCTGGACATTGGAGGCGTAACTGCAGGGAATATCTTGCGCAGAAGGGTTCTGGCAAAGGTATGTTCTTTATTGAAGTAAATATCTCGATTAACTCTACTTCTTGGGTATTGGATACCGGCTGTGGCTCACATCTCTGTAATGACTTGTAGGCGATGGGAAGAAGTAGGAGGCTCTGAGAGGGTGAGACCTTCTTGAGGATGGGCAATGGAGCAAGAGTTGCTGCCAAAGCCGTAGGAGATGTTTGTTTAATTTTGAACAATGATTTTAAGTTTGTATTAAGAGATGTTTTGTTCGTACCAGACTTGATTAAAAACATTATTTCCATTCCTATGCTTGATATTGATGGATATTCTTGTTTATTTGGCAAAGGTGTTTGCAATATTTACAAGAATGAATGTTTAGTTGGTACCGGTGAACTTGAAAACAATCTCTACACCTTAAAATTAAAAGATATTCCACTTAACAATGTCCAAACGATAACAACAACAAATAAGCGCAAACAAGATACTCTTAATTCGGCACAATTATGGCATGCTCGATTAGGACATATTTCCTCAAGAAGGATGAACAAGCTAGTGGGAGTTGGCATGTTTGATATGTCCGATATTAATGCTCTCACGACTTGTGAATCCTGTCTGAAAGGAAAGATGACCAAAATTCCCTTTAAGGGCCATGCGGAGCGAGCCAAAGGGTTATTGGATTTGATCCATACCGATGTGTGCGGTCCGCTTAGCATCACCACTAAGCATGGACATTCCTACTTCATCACCTTTACCGATGACTTTTCGAGGTATGGGTATGTGTATTTGATGAAATACAAGTCTGAAGCCTTTGAAAGGTTCAAAGAATTCAGAAGTGAAGTAGAGAAACAATTGGGACGAAGCATCAAGACACTTCGATCGGATCGAGGTGGTGAGTACTTGAGTGCCGAGTTCCAAGAGTATCTTAGAGAGAATGAGATTCTCTCGCAGTGGACTCCGCCCGCTACACCGCAGTTGAATGGTGTTTCGGAGCGTCGTAACCGGACTTTGATGGACATGGTTCGGTCTATGATGGGGTTCACGGAGTTGCCGCCATCCTTTTGGGGATATGCGCTTGAAACAGCGGCACTGTTGTTGAACCATGTCCATACAAAAGCAGTTGATAAGACACCATATGAGATATGGATGGGTAAGCCACCCAAATATTCTTATTTTAGAATATGGGGGTGCCCTGCTTATGTGAAGCAGGTAGTGGGAGATAAATTGGACTGTCGATCCATTTTATGTTACTTTGTGGGATATCCAAGGAATTCAGCTGGATATTATTTCTATCATCCTCAAGAAACAAAGGTGTTTGTTTCTAGGAACGCAACCTTTTTGGAAAGGGAATTTCTATTGGATAGAAAAGGCGAGATGATAGAACTCGAAGAGGTTCGAGAGACACCCACAGTTGTAGAACCCACACCCGAGAAGCCAAGTGAGGAGATACAAGCTCCTAGAAGAACCGAGAGAGTCTCGAGACCACCTGTAAGGTATGGTCTGCTTCTTGAAGAGGGCCATGATGAGCCTAACCTTGGATGTGATCCAAGGACCTTCAAGGAAGCGTTATCTGATGCCGATTCATCCAAATGGCTTGAAGCAATGGAATCTGAGATGAATTCCATGCATTCGAACCAAGTGTGGAATCTCGTAGATCCACCTGAGGGAATTGTTCCCGTAGGGTGTAAATGGATTTACAAGAGGAAACTTGGGGCGGATGGGAAGGTATTGACCTTCAAGGCGCGACTGGTAGCAAAAGGATATACTCAAAGGCAAGGTGTTGACTATGAGGAAACCTTTTCTCCAGTTGCAATGTTCAAGTCCATTAGGATATTGCTAGCCATAGCTGCGTGGTATGACTATGAGATATGGCAGATGGATGTGAAGACAGCCTTCCTTAATGGGGATATTAAGGAAGAGATTTACATGTCTCAACCTGAGGGGTTTACATCCATCGGAAGTGAGCATATGGTATGCAAACTTCAAAGATCTATTTATGGTCTTAAGCAGGCATCGAGGAGTTGGAACCTCAGATTCGATAGTACAATCAAAGAGTTTGGTTTTACTAAGAATCCTGAGGAACCCTGTGTATATAAGAAGGTCAGTGGGAGTGCTGTGACATTCCTTGTTCTTTATGTTGATGACATTCTACTCATTGGGAATGATGTAGGAATGTTGCAATCAACAAAGATATGGTTAGCAAGTAAGTTCTCAATGCAGGACTTGGGTGAAGCATCTTTTGTATTGGGAATACAGATCTATAGAGATAGATCAAAAAGATTGCTTGGTCTCACCCAGTCCACATACATTGATACCATCGTGAAGCGGTTCTCGATGGATGAGTCCAAGAGAGGACATCTACCAATGTGTCATGGCGTGTCCCTATCAAAGTCTATGTCTCCCAAGACTGATGCAGAGATAGCGGCGATGACACGAATTCCGTATGCTTCGGCTATTGGTAGTATCATGTATGGGATGATATCTACACGTCCTGACGTGGCTTTCGCACTAAGTGTAGTGAGTAGATATCAATCCAACCCTGGTCTTCCACACTGGAAAGCTGTGAAAGACATCCTCAAGTATTTGAGAAGGACCAATAAGTTGTTCTTGGTCTATGGGGGTGGAGAACTAAAATTGGAAGGCTATACCGACTCTAGCTTCCAAAGCGATGTTGATGACTCGAAGTCAACCTCCGGATTCATATTCATGCTCAATGGTGGTGCTGTCTCTTGGAAGAGTTCCAAGCAAGACAGTACTGCGGATTCCACCACTGAGGCAGAATACATTGCTGCATCGGTTGCAGCTAAGGAGGCTGTTTGGATTAGGAATTTCGTCCAAGAGTTGGGCGTCATTCCAAATGGAGTTGCTCCTATCCCGGTGATGTGTGACAACACGGGAGCCATAGCTCAGGCGAAGGAGCCAAGGTCTCATCAGAAGTCCAAACACGTATTGAGAAAGTACCACATCCTCAGAGAGATCGTGGAAAGAGGAGACGTCACGATTGACAAAGTCGGCTCCGCAGATAATGTTGCTGATCCACTAACTAAGCCTTTACCAGGACCATCATTCGAGAAGCATCGCGAATCAATGGGTCTGAAGCATATGGGTAGTTGGCTCTAGTGCAAGTGGGAGATTGTTAGAGTAGGTGCACGTCGAGCCAAGTGTTGGCCGAGTGTTCACGATGAAACTCTATGTATAAACGATCTTTATTTTAATAATATTTGAATTTATTAATTTGGCGCATCTTTATCTTTATACCCATGCTAGTTGCATAGATAAAGTCCTTGAATATACAAATAGTAGAAAGAATATGAAATGCTCATATGATGAGTATCATGAAACTCATATTTGGAATACTGTATATTCTAAACCGTTCCTAGTCGATTCAGCCGCCACTAAGAAGGATAAAGGCCGCTCGAGTTAGAGACTAGTATCTGCGATGTGAGTACCATGTTTCATTGGTAGGGGACATTGTGATGTCCGAGCATGCAGATAGGTGCTCCTGGTAGAGTGCACTGAACAACCCTCTATAAAGGACTTTCCAAGTGGTTCTCACTTATCGAGTGGAAAAGTCCTAGTTTATGGTTGTACACCATTAGTCCTTATGACCCGGGACAACATTGAGACTCTATGTGCTAGCGTTTCACTTTGACTTGTTTACCGACTCTTATGGGGTCATCAGGTGGCAAGGTTGGGTGTTACGGCGAAACATATAGGAGTCGATGCATTGTAGTCGGGGATTCACCGCTTACCTAAGGGTATGGATATCCTATGTGTTTCTCATGTATGTGTGGGTTGAAATCTCTGATCAGAGTATGGTGGTAATTATGAAAGGGGTTTCATAGATTACACCATCGATGCAACCACGACATGACACATAGTATCGATTCATTGACAACTCTCGATAAACCAATAGTTGTCGAATCGGTCGGGATATATGAGTTGAAGGGACCGTACTGTACGCTAACCATAATTGAATGGTTCTTGCAGGCACTATCATGTGATACCTAGGGAATCACGTTAGCGATGCTGCTAGGCGTTTAACGTGATTGGTTGGGTACTATCAGACTTGAGTTCTGACGTTCTTACTATCAAGGAGTTGATAAGTAAGAATGGAGCAATTAGGGTATGCTCGAATAAGGACATGTTTAGTCCGAATCACATAGAGATGTGAACCCACGGCTAGTTGTATCAATGAACCATTGAGGGCCACACAAGTACTTCTTTAGTAAATCCCGAAGAGAAGTAAAATAGTTCAATGTGTTGAACGGCTTATAAATGTGTTTATAAGCGTAAAGAAAATTAGAAGTATGACTTCTATGAGAGAAATATAAATTTTAATTTATGGAAGTGTTCCTAAGATTAAAATTTGGCCAAGTGAATAATGTAGTTGAAAATTGTGATTTTCATAAACATTATTGTGGACTAAATTAAATTAATTCAAGTGTTGAATTAATTAAACACTAGTGGACCTAGTAGAGTCTAAATAATTAAATTAATTCAAGTGTTGAATTAATTAAATAATATTGAGTCTTGTAGAGCTCAATTTAAATAATTATTTAACTAGTGGGACTTGAGTAAAATCAAGTAATGTTTAATTAATCTCAAATGTGTTTGAGATAATAAAATTTAGTCTATGGTTTTTAATGTGTTAAAAACCATATAATATATGTGAGACATGCTAGGGTTTGCATGCTTGGGAGGTGAAAGGTTGTTGATTACTTTTTATTAAAAAATTCCAAAAGCATGCAACTTTTGAGAGACAACTTTACACAACAACCTAGGCTAGTCTCCCACACTTCATACCATCTCTCCTTGGCCGAAAATTGTTGGAGAATTCTCTCAAAAATTTTCTTGTTTTGTTCTTCATTTTTCTTGGAGAATAAATCCCTTCTCTTTGATAAATCCTCAAACTTTTCTAGTGCAATTTTTGAGGGGATTTACCTTGCTAGTGGTGGGCCTAATTCTTGGAGAAAAGAAGGTGAGCTTGTAGATTTGTCTACCAAGAAGAGCTAAAGTATTCATACTTTAGTTGGAGCCATTTCATCAACTCTAAGGAGTTGATAGGTAAATCCTTTTAATCATCCTATGCATGGTTTTAGTTTTTTGTAAATGTTACACAAAATAGTTGAGGGGGCCGAAATTTTGCTCTTAAAATTTATATTTTTCGCTTCCGTTGCGTTTCCGGCCTCCGTAACCGGTCCGCTTTCATTATACGTAGTCTGATTTACAGGTTCTACAGGTTGAGTATTTTTTCATTTACTTTTAAACTTCTTGATCAGTTAATCTAGTCGATTAATCACCCAGTTTGTCAAACACCCGAAATTTAGTTTCCAATAATTTCCCCCTTTTTGGTGTTTGAGAAAACTTGGAATATATGAACTGGTCAACTGAACTCACAAAAATAATCTTCGAATTCTTTATAGATAAAATAATTATCCCAATGTACAGATTCGTACAAATAATGAAAAAATGAAATAATCTTCAAGAATATTCAAATATCTGCCATAATCTTCAACCTCTAGTTGAAATCAGTTAATTACTTATGTTGATCTTCATCTTTTCCTTTTTCCTTTGTCTTCTCCTTTTTGATCTTTTTCTTCTCCTTTTTCCCCTTTTTTGTCAAACGCATCAACCTTTTTGGATAATATACGAAAATCCAAGGCGATGTCTGACACAGTATTCATCACAATATCTTGTAGCAAATCTATCCTTTTAGTGACGGTCTTTTCTAGAAAATCAAAGCGTCTTCCGACTAAGGATTGAGTTTGGAAATGAGCTTCAATCGACACTCTTTCATTTTTAATTTTTTCCATCTGGAGAAATAATGAAGTCACATTCTGTTGGATTTTCTGTAGGTTTCCCGTGGTAAACTCATTTTAAGAGTTGAGCTTCAAACTATGCGCAAGCTAGGTTGACTGGATGTCAGAAATGACATTCATCATACTAATGAGGTTGTTCTGAACAGATTGGATTTCTTCGAACGTGGATTCAATATCCATTGATATACTAGGATACATGGCTCCAGAGATTTCTGATATCTGCTCCCTTTCTTCTTGATTAAATATTATCAAGGATCTATCAGTTGTATCAGTTTTAAGCATCACCATTTATGAAAGATCTTCATGCAAGACTTCCTGTTGAAGTTTTGAAGGAGGTGAAGGATTCGGATCAACAGAGGTACTTGATGGCTCTTCAGTTAGTTGATCAGCTGAAACAGTAGATGGTTGTTCAGTTTGTTGCGCAGCTGATTCACAAACTGGTTGTTCAGTTGAAACATCGACTGGCTCTTCGGCTGGCAGTTCTTCAGTTTGAATTGAGTGCAGCTGAGCCTCTTCAGTTTCTACAAAAGCAGCTGACTGAACTGGCGCTTCAGTTTCAAAAATAGTATGTTCGGCTGGTTCTTCAGCCTAATTGGCTGGTTCTTCAGTTGTAATAATAGTCTGATTGGCTGGTTCTTGGGCTTCAAAAATTTTTTCAACTGCTCTAGTAGTTTGCAGCTGAATATCAGTGGTTACTGATTTGATAACCTTATCAAGATTTGCCAG
Organism: Primulina eburnea; assembly: GCF_022965805.1. NCBI lineage: Eukaryota > Viridiplantae > Streptophyta > Magnoliopsida > Lamiales > Gesneriaceae > Primulina > Primulina eburnea. The sequence continues at coordinate 9,003,171 of NC_133106.1, read as the reverse complement.
TTATATCTCAGTGTCAGAATAAAGTTTAAGTTCAGCAGTTGAGGATGGAGGTTCAGAAGATGATGGCTGTGCATCAGTTGTAGAAGGAGCAGTTTCTTGCTGAGAAGATTTAGCAAATGAGTCCTTGGATGGCTCTTGAACTGATTGTTTAGTTTGTTCTTCTATTGAAAGATCTTGGGAATCTGCTGGAAGAATCAGTTCTTGGTGCAGTTCCCAGTGTTTAATCTCCGTCTGTAGCTCGATAAGATCAATTTCCAATTGGTTAAAGATATCTCTGTCATTGTAGGCAGTTGGACTGGTAGGATCATAATTCAAGAGTAACTGAGCAATCATTGTTGATAACTGCTTGGCTCGTATTTGATCGAAGAAATATGTCTCACGCTGCAAAGCCTGTACAACCGAAGCAGCATTGACCACAAGGTTAACAAATTTCTTCAGAACTGATTTCTTCTGAAGTTGCTTGGCAAAAACTTCAGTTCTGAATCTGACCCATTCCTTGTAAACTTTGAGCTTGTCCGTGGAAAATTCCTTGATCTCTTTCCGGATAAGATCAATGTGAGTCTGTAATGTGTTGGTTGGTTGGGTTTTCTTCTTGCAACTTCCCCTTGCCTTTAGGATCAGTTAGGACATGAGGGAGACTCAGTCCTGATGTGGTTGCATCAGTTCTTTCTGCAATCACTACCCCTTTGGGTCTAGCAAAAGGTAGTGGTGAAGCCAAAAATAGTGATTAATGGAGCCTTGACTCCAGTCGATTTCTTCTTATCACCAGATTCGGTGATCTTCTTCTTCTTGGATAGATCAGGAGAAGGAGGGAACTGAACCTCAATTGATGGTTCAGTTGGTATGGCTCTCAGAGGTGTAGCCTAAATAGGCTGTTGAGCTCCTGACTGAATCAGCCTTTCAGTTGTGATGGTTCCAACTGCAGCAGTAGGTTTGGTCTTCAGAGTCCTGGGTTTCTTGTTGATTTTGGGCGAAGGAGGCTTCTCAGAGTCAGTCTCGCTGACAATCAGTTTTTGCTTGATTGTCTTATTCTGAACTGTCTTATTTGTTTTCTGAGTAGATTTGGGAGCCTCCTGCGTACCGATTTCCTTCTTCACCTTCAATTGCTCAAGATACATGTCTAGTTTGGGCTTTGGCGGCTGGACATTCTTGGCTTTGAAAATTTTGAGCTTGGACGATCTTTCAGAATCATCACTCACCAACCCCTTGAATTTCAGCAAATAGCTGAGCTGCACTGCATATCCTTTTGATTTCTTGGACGACTGAAACATGTTCTTCAAAATGTTGGATATGATGTTCTTCCAGTTCAGTCTCCTGTCAGCCATGATAGCAGTCATAGCTTGAAATTTCTCCAGTGTGAGAGCAACAAAGGATCCTGCCTTTTCTAATAGCCTCTTGGCTACAATATCAGCCAGCAACTGAAATTCTTGCTTTATTTCCTTATTTGGATCGAAAACTTTGATTTTTCGTCCCATCAACAGAAAGTGCAATTTGCATCTCTTCAACATCAGATGCATTCACCTCCGATATATTAGCTAGCCCATCAGTAGGCAGCTGAAATAGGTTTTTGAAGAAGTCCTCATCAATGATAAACAGTTGACCATTGGCAGTAGTTGCGATGTTTCCATTAGTAGTGACGTAGCATTTTGCGCAGAGAACCTGAATCTCTTTAGGGTATATTTCCTGGGAAGATAACCAAAAATGGTTTGAGTCCAGCTGCTTCCAGTTTGTTAAAGATGTCCTTTATGGCTTCATCAGGAACAGACATAACTGAGGCAAAATTGATTGCCATAACATTCAGAAAGTGAGCTGGAACTTGATTTTCCATTTGATGAAATGATTTTCTACGAGAAATAATGCTTGATTTTTGGATTTGCTCTGTAAATCGAAATAAGCGTAAAAAAAAACTGAATAGGAGCGGGGTATAGTACATATGTATGTGACGGTTCAAATTTTGGACAAGTGTCAGTCCAAGAGAATTTGAATAAAAGCGTGTGTACGTGTGATGAAAACGTGTGTAGAACATAAATGGATCACGTGGATCCACATTTCAAAATGCTATTCATTGAAAGACAGCAATTAAATGCGTAATCAATCCATCACATTACTTAATATAAAATATTATTCGATTAATCAGTTAACTTATTGGAGAAGATCAGTTAGGTCAGCAATTGAGTGACCAGTTATGAGCTGATTCATTTCAGTTAAGGACCAACTGACTATTGTCTTCTCAGTTAACCATTTATATTCGATATTCCCCCTCAATAAATGCATAAAAATTAAAATAAGGGCAAGAGAAACTTAGTCTGGATCAGTTAATTCTATTTGGTAAATGATGACTCCTCGTCTTCCTCATGTCTCTTTAAGGGCTGTCTATAAATAAGACTATTGTTATTCGATAATAACATCTAAACGCGGATGGATTTTGAAAGCAGTTCCAACGTCACTCATCCTTCATGGACACTTCATCGTTTTGAAAGACTCAAGAAGGCTCTTGAGAAGTACGTCTTTCCAAAAGTTATGTCTGTTTGGACCACGGTTCATGATCTCCAATAAATTCACAATGGTGAGTTTCCTGCTACTGCTAAGCAGAGATCAATTGCAAGGAAGTATAAGAGACTTGCTGAAGTCGATCATATTTCCGAGCTTGTATGTGCTGATTCATATGATTCTCAAGAAAGAGTAGTACTTGCTTGAAAGTATTTCTACTACAGAAGCCTTCAGGAGTATCAACAGTCATGATTTGACTAACTGGTTGACTGTTTGGCAAGATGCCGCTGGAGAACAAATGGATAATGTAACTTGGTTTCGATTTTATCAGCAATAAAAATTTTGTTTCGACTCATTGTTCTTTCCTTTTCTGCAAATGAACTAATATCAGTTAACGAAAAATTATGTGACAGTAACTAACTGAACAGTTAAAAAAATGACAATTGATATTAACTAACTGAACAGTTAATAAAGGTAAATGACAACTGACATATCATCATCAAAGATTAAGATAAATCAATTAAACTAAGAATATTGTGAAAATGAGAAAACTTAGTCTCTGGTAATTGTTTGGTCAAGATGTCAGCTGCTTGTTGTTCAGTTGGCACATATTCCAGTCTGATTTCTTTCTACAGAGCATGATCTCTGATGAAATAATGCCTGACATCAATGTGTTTGGTCCTTGACTGAAGAACTTGATTGTATGTGATCACAATTGTGCTTGTATTATCACAAAATATTGGAGATTCTTTTGCATCGACTCCATAATCTTTTAGTTGTTGCTGAATCCAAAGCAGTTGGGCACAGCAGCTTCCAGCAGCAAGATATTCTGCTTCAGTTGTGGAAGTAGCTATGGCTGTTTGCGCTTTGCTGAACCATGAGATCAGTCTGTCTCCTAGAAACTTACAAGATCCACTGGTGCTTTTACGATTAGCTTACATCCTGCATAATCTGCATCTGAATATCCAACTAAATTGAAAGAAGAATATTTAGCATAGCATAATCCCACATTTTGTGTGCCTTTAAGATATTTTAAAATACATTTGGCAGCTGAAAAATGATTTGCCTGAAGTCTAGCACACATACAAACAACAAATATAATATAAGGACGATTAGCAGTTAGGTACACTAATGAACCTATTAAACCTCTATAGAGTGTCGTCTTAACAGATATTCCCCCTTGATCATTGTTGAGTTTAAATGATGAACTCATGGGAGGCAGCTGAACATGTATCCATGCCAAATTTCTTAAGAAATTCCTTCGCATATTTTGTTTGGCTGATAAAAATACCAGTTTCCAGTTGCTTTACTTGCAGACCGAGAAATAATGTCAGTTTACCCATCATACTAATCTCAAATTTGTCCTTCATTAACTTGAAAAACTTCTCACATAATTTGGGGTTAGATGAACCAAATATAATATTATCAACATAAATTTGCACAAATAAAATATGATCATTCTTAGAAAATTTGAACAAAGTCTTATCAACTGATCCAACACTAAAATCATGATCAGTTAGGAATTTTGAAAATGTCTCATACAAGCTCTTGGAACTTGTTTAAGACCCTATAAAGCTTTATTCAAATGATAAAAATGATGACGAAAAGAGTGATTGATAAAACCTGGTGGTTGTTCAACAGAAAATTCTTCTTGTAACTGATAATTCAGAAAGGCACTCATCATATCCATCTGGTAGACTTTAAAATTCTTGAATGATGCATAAGCAAGGAACATTCTGATTGCTTCCAGTCTTGCAACTGGTGCATACATTTCATCAGAGTCAATTCCTTCTTCTTGTATGTATCCTTGTGCCACAAGTCTTGATTTGTTGCGTGCGACTGAACCATCTTCATTCAGGTTGTTTTTGAATACCCATTTTGTACCTATAATAGTTTTACAAACTGGTCTTGGAACTAAGTTCCAGACATTGTTATGGGTAAACTGATTTAGCTCTTCCTGCATTGCATTTATCCAGTTAATATTAGCAAGAGCTTTATCAGTTTTCTTCGGTTCCAGTTGTGAAACGAAAGCAGAATGAATAAATAAATTAAGCATTTTATTTCTAGTTCTTACTGGATCAGATGGATTACCTATCACTAATTCTGGAGGATGTGATTTCTTCCATCTGAGTTCAGTATTTGTTGCGTCCATATCAGAAACTGCTTCAGTTGGCAACTAAATGCTTTCTTCAGTTTCAGTTGGAGCTGTATCAGTTTGTAACTGAATATTATCAATATGCTCCACCAACTGATTATCAGGAACAACTTCATGTTCAACTGATTGATACAATACTTATTGTTCAAGTGTTCGAAGGATGTTTCGATTAATATGATTCTCCTCTTCATTATCATCCTCAAAACTGATATCTGTAAATCGATCAACTAGCTCAACTGGATCAGTTGGCTTATCAGTTAGCACAAATTCATCAAATACAACCTGTATTGATTCTTCAACATTTAAAGTGCTTTTATTCAAAACTCTATAAGCTTCACTAACTGATGAATATCCAAGAAATATTCTCTCTGCAGATTTAGCATCAAAAGCTTTTAAATAATTTTTGCCATTATTGAGAATGAAACATTTGCAGCCGAATATTTTGAAATAAGAAATCGCGCTTTTTCATCTATGCTAGATCTCATATGGTGATTTCAAATGATTCTTATTAAGTCATTGATCTGTTCTGAGTGTAACATGCAGTGTTCACTGCTTCTGCCCAAAACCTTTGAGAAATACCATAATCAGCAAACATTGTTCTAACAGCTTCTTTAAGGGTCCGATTTCTTCTCTCAGCTACACTATTTTGCTGAGGGGTTCTTGCTGCTGAGAGCTCATTCTTGATTCCAGCATTTTCTAAATATTGTGAAAGATTTTGATTGATGAATTAAGTCCCTCGATCAGACCATATTCAATCAATCCCAACTGATTTTTCATTTAAAAGTCTTTTGAAAATCTTAATTAGTTGTGCAGCAGTTTTGTCTTTGGATTTGAGAAAAATAACACAAGTAAATCTTGAAAAATCATCCAAAACTACTAAGGTGAATTTCATTCCCCCTAAACTCATGACTGGTATTGGATCAAAAAAATCCATATGTAACAGTTCTAAGCATCGGGAGGATGATTTACAACCTCTGTTTTTGAATGAAGATCTTACTTGTTTACCAAAATGACATGCTGTACAAACTTTATCTTTTGAGAAATCTATTTTCGGCAAACCAGTTACAAGATCATGGTTACTCAGATAGACAATAGATTTAAAGTTTAAGTGGTTCAACCTCTTATGCCACAACCAGTTTTTAGAGGATTTGGAAGCAAAGAAACAAACTGGTGCATAAGGTTGATCAGTCCAACTGACTTTGTAAGTATTTCAACAGCGATTGCCAGTTAGGATGAGCTGATCAGTTTAGTCTCTAACTGAACAAGTGTGTTTGTCGAACTGAACTGAGAAATTGTTGTCGCATAATGACTGATGCTAATAAAGTTATACTTCAAATTTTCAACTAATAAAACATCTTTGATTGTAAAGTTACCATGGATAAGCTTACCCTTACCCACAGTTTCAGCTTTGGATTTGTCTCCAAAACTGATGTTTGGTCCAGTGTGTTTGATAAGTTGAGATAGCAGACTTGAATCCCCTGTCATATGCCGTGAGTATCCACTGTCTAGATACCAGGTGAATTCCTTGTTTGTACATGTCACCTGCAATCACACACAATATATGATCTTGGTACCCATATTCATTTGGGTCCTAAACTGATTAGTCCTTTAGGAACCTAGACTTGGACCAGTCTAACTGACTTTCCATTTACTGTGTTCCAAATAATTTTTCCTGATTTTTGGGTATTAAGTGTGTGGTGTGAGGAAGAAACATTATGATTTATACCCTTTTTCAATTGACTGTTCTTTTGATACTGTTTCTGAACTGGCTTACAGTTGTAGTAATTGTAATAGTCATTCCTTAAATGCTGATTTTTGTAACTGAATCGTTTAGGTGACCAGTTTCTTGAATCAATTGAACTCTCAGAGCTATATCCAATTCCATACCGTTTGGCTCTGTTCTTACTTTCAATTGTTTGAACAGTTGGTTTACTTGGTTTTGAGAATTCATTTACCATAATTGATTTTACAGAGGTAATGTACTTTCCTTTGTTTTCATTCAACCGTGGCTGTTTATCACTTGTATAATTTTCAGCATGTCTATTAAAGCCTAAACGAGTTTTATCAGCAACTGATTTTTGTGAATTATGCATTTCTGTCAATGTAACTGAAGACTTGTTCCAAGTTTGAATCAGTTCAGTATGTTTTGAAATTTCAGTTTTTAGCTCATATATCAAAGCTTGGTTCTCAATCATTTCAGCCTTTTGCTTTGCAATCTCCCTTTTTAAACTCAATACTTCAACTAACTCATCAGTTTCAATTTTGTTATCATTGGGATAATTTTACCTAGCTCTGACCTTCTCAAATGATCAAGCAAGTTTGTGATACTCATTTACCATGTCATGCATATGTGGCAATGAGTTCCTCACGAGTAAAATCAGTAGAGCTGAAGTCAAATACCTGGTCACTTGTTGAATTTAGTTCAACATCATCTGACATTAAGCACCTGACTTCTTCTTCATCATCACTTGAACTGATTGTGCTTTCAGGTTTTGACTCCTCACTGTCAGTTTCTGCCAACTTTGACTTACTCTCCTCAACTAGAAGCACCTCGTGTTTCTTTCTAAGAGATTTCTTGTCATCCTTGGTTCTTCTTCTGTGCTCATAGGGCTTCTTTCCCTTTTCAGTTGATCCTTGAATGTCCTTATTTGGCTTGGGGCAGTCAGCAATGAAATGGCCAGTCTTGCCACAGTTGTAGCAAGCTTAAGGTTCTTCTTTGGAGTGATTTTTCTGATATTGTTTCTGGAATTTTCCTTGATTTCTCCTCATAAACCTCCAAACTTCTTGACAAACAATGACATTACGTCAATGCTCAGCTGATCAGCAGATTTGTCAACTGAACCAGTTTGACAACGATTAAAGCAGTTGTGACATTTGGTGTAGAAGATTCCTTTTATCTGGTTTGTAGTTCAAACTCGTATGCCTTCATATCAGCAAAAAAATCATGAAGTTCAACCTTGTTAAGGTACTTTGATTCACGTAGAGCCATGGTCTTGACGTCCCACTCTTTGGGAAGACCTCTGACCACTTTCAGTGCTATTTCTTTGTTCGAATATACCTTTCCAAGTGCATTCAGCTCGTTTATAATACCACTGACCCTCTCATCATATTCGTGCATGGATTCTCCAACCTTCATCTTGATATTTTCAAATTTCTGAAAAACAACTGATAGCTTGTTCTCCTTGGTTTGTTAGTTTCCTTCACAAAGCTGAATCAGTTTCTCCCATATCTCTTTAGCAGTTTTGCACAATTTGATTTTGCTGAAAGTGAATTTATCCAGCGTTTTATATAAGATATCCTTAGACACATTGTCTAGATTGGTTTTCCTCTTGTCTTCAGTTGTCCATTCCTCTCTGGCCTTCTCAATGCAATGGGTGCCCCATCAGTTATTGCAACTGCTGTATTTGCTTTTAAGATTTTCATGAGTTCTTCAGTAATTACATACCACATGTCGTTGTCTTGTACAGCTAAATGAGCATACATTCTGATTTTACAGTCATCAAAATCTTCTCTGGAAAACATTGGTATTTTATTGAATGAAGATATGTTGATCAATTTTGTGGATAAGAATATTCTGGAACAAGATTCAACTGCTCTGATACCACTTGATATGATCGATTAACTGGTGAAAGAGTGTTTCGAATGGGGGTTGAATAAACACTCATGATTTTCAAAATCTTTTCGAATGTTGAGTCAGTTTAGTGACAAACTGAAACTCGGAATCTTGTCAGTCGATATCAATCAGTTAACAACAAAGTGCGAAAATAAACTGACTGATAGATAGAATAAAAACTGAAATAAGAACACACAAGATTTTATGGATGTTCGGAGATTTCAATCACTCTTACATCACCCATTTTATCACAAGGATATGATATCCACTAAAAGACTTGATCGATACAAACACTTGTATAGACCCACTTCAATTTGGACTTAACAATGCCAAAACTGAAACTCTTAGTTTATAATATGTTTCACAGTACTCAACTGAACTTAGCACAACTGATTTATTTTAAGATCGAATTTACAACAAGATAATTTGTGTTAGTAAGCTCGAAAAGCAGTCTAGAATGCTACGAATATATATGATAAGTGCGAGCTTCTAATTCTTTTGAATATGAACGAGAATTTCAGCAGAGTAACAACAAGATTAATAGAATGGTGAATCGTTGTTTTTCAATTGCTCTTCTCTGTTATTTATAGGCTTTTCTTCAACGGTGATAATCAATATAATTTGAATATTTATATCTGTTGTTCGTCACGTCAATATTCTTCTGACATTCGTACACTGCAGCTTTTCTGAAATGCGGCGATCCCACTACGAGTTGCAGTCTGCTTTGTACGGTTGTCAGTTGAATGTCTTTTTGGTGAACTGATTACGTGTACATCTGAAAGATCAGCTAATAAGCAATAGTCTGAAAAGCTCACAACTGAATGTAGCAACTGATCAGTTTTGAACAGATCAGTCAGTTGTCTGCATAAGTTCAGTTCAGCTGGTTCAGTTGTCTTTATTAATCTGCACATTAATCTTCAGTTATAGGCAACTTTCAGTTTGAGTATTTGTTCAGTTACTTTCAAACTTCTTGATCAGTTAATCCAATCGGTTAATCACTCACTTTTTCAAACAACCAAAATTTAGTTTCCAACACTGAAGCAGGTCTTAAGGTGTCTAAGCTACCATTCCGCTCCTTGATCTATGGAATTCTGGTATCTCAAGGTTTTGTTAGGGATGTTGGTGAGCAACTGTTTGACATAAGTGAGACATTCAGAATTGCTCCTGCATTCTTTAAGGGAAACCGGAAGATTGATCTTCCTTGGTGTGCCTCTCACGCTGACCCTGCTCCAAGTGCCACTCTCCAAGGCAAGCCTGACACCCCTAAGCCCACGGGATTTATAATGCTCACCACAACTGAAATCCAAGCCCAAATAGATCATGCACTAACCAATATCGTTCAAGCCAAGACTGATCTCGCCTATTACAAAAATCTGGTTGCAGACTACAGGCTGCTTCTGGAAGTCGGTGTCCATTCTAGACAAAAAGGGGGAGAAGATGATCAAACTCAAGTTGAAGCTGAAGCTGTTGGACCATCGGGCACCAAGGAGGGTGACGATACTGATGAAGGGAATGTTAATTAAAGTTTTTATGTTCTAGTCTTTATGTTATGTTTGTTATGCTTCTCTTGCTTTGCTTTTTAAGGACTTATGTTCTGCGCATCCTGATGTAATTTTGTTTAAAGAAGTATTAATGAAATTCTGCAGGTGTTGTTGTCCCAAGTGTTGCCAACAAAAGTAACAACACCCGTGCTAACTTGATTTATTCAGGGGGGAGAAAGTTTCTTGAATTTAGGGGGAGATGACTTGAAATAATATGCATAAATGAGTTTGATCTCATTTTGACCAGAAAGGCAAAAAGGAGGAGATTGAAGGTAAATATAATTTCTTAATTTAAATGATTTCTCTAATATTATCTTTTCCTTATTGATTTGATTTAGTATAATATTTAAGAGGATTTTTTTCCTTTCTAGATAATGAGATAATAATGTAAATATTTTCTTGATATGATATCAATGTTTAAAAGGAATTGTGTTCATAATTAAACTCTTACATTCCTTGTGGAATACGTTTTCTGGTGGCAAGTGTTATAAATATTATGGGGAGCGTAGAGCTTTTAATTGGTGCATGATAGTGCCTTGGTGGAACTCAAAGTTTTCACTTTTCTCACCTCCCATTATATTCATAATTATGGAAAAATATATTTTTGGTCTTTTAAATTGTATTTTTTTTTTATCTTGGTTTTTTATCGGATATTTTACGATTTTAGTCCACTAATTTGCCATGTTAATTCAACGTTGGTAATTGGTGAAAAACAAATTAAACAATCATTTTATTTAATTCTCATTTATTTCTTAGAATTCTAGAACTATTAGCTTGCGATTCCCTGATACATGCGATACATCACTTGATTAACTTCCAAATAAATAAAATATTAACTACTTCGTACAACTCAAGTATTGTTTCATGTCATCTTTTTCATAAAATTTACTATATATGAAAATTAGTTTCATATGTTTTCTCTAAATAATTAATATTTTTGTTATTATTGTAATGTGAATGGGTTCAGTTTTTCTTTTCGGGCTTTATGAATTTTAAACGGGCCTTGTATCACGGGCCTTGTATCACGGGCATGATTGCAATAACATATTTTAATGAACAAAGCGGCTCAACCGCGCTCTACTATTTCTGTAAACGGTCCACTTCATTTTCAATAGCTAACCAGTTTCATATTTCACAATCATCCATATAATATATATAAAAAAAATCCAAGTTATCTGATATATTTATCTTATAATAATATCTCATTTACAGTTATGGTTTCAATAGATATATATATTATTTCAAATTACGAAAATCTATTTCTCTGGAGGTGTTCGAGTTGGTGTAATAGGCGAGCATTTGTCCGATGTCATGTGTTCGAGTCTCCTTATTAAATCTCTTAGTTTTGGTGATGACAAATAATAACTTATTGTATTAGTTCAAGCTACTGTTTGCTCTATATTACAGGCACTCAACAGCTTAAATAGAATCCTTTCAACGGTCTCGCAACGCCAAGCTACTCGACCGCCTCATGCGCATTAGTATGTGATGAACTACTCAACCGTTCACTGTATCCAAAAATATCTATAAACGGTCGAGCCAACACATCTTACAAGAATCTAACTTACCATTTCAAAAACGTTGGTAGATTGATCATATTCAACAAATATGATGTTAGAAGATCAGAATGTTTTCCACAAAAATCTACGTGCAGAGTAGTTGTTTTATGTTGTTAGTTGCCGTTTTCAATCACATTATGATAAAGCAAGAAAGGACGACAAAAACAATGTCTTTGCATTAATGCTCATTTAATGAGCTAAAATCGAACGTTGAATGGAAAAAACAGATAAGATAATATAAATAGAGAATGCCGATAAGATTAATTCAGACAGACGATTCAAGCTTGCATTATTAAAAAGACTTCCGAGCACTTATCACTTTGATATTTGCTCACTGCTCATCAGACCTCGCTCCAAGATTACTTATTCAGATCATCAAGGATCTTCTAGGGTTTCTGTCAAAATACTAGATCATTTCTTGCCCAGATCGTTTGAGAAGTTTCTCGACAGTTTGAATCAAAGGATTCATCATCTTATTTCTACATTGGTAGTTAAACTGTGTATCTCAACTGTTGTAAGAAGTTACTAGGAGTTTCAATCTAGGATTTGTATCTCAACCGATGGTGTTACTAATTTTGTATAACTAAAGATTTCTACTGAAATCCTTTCATAAGTGGAAGAAGATGTGACGTAGGAGTTTGAGTCTTCGAACATCCATAAAAAAACTTGTGCTATTTCTTTAATGCATTTATTTATCTTATTTGAATTGTCTTATTTGAGTATAAATTAGTCATAAGATTCATCAGACCTTTTTCGCACAATATATGGTCCGACCGTTTCTTAAGAGTTGAGAAAATCTGATGTTGATATTTAACACCATCAACACTGGTTGACTATTTGACAGTGTTAAGAAGAAATTTTTTAAAAGACTTTATTCACCCCCTTTAAACTCTAACCCGATCTTAACAAGTGGTATAAGCCTCTGAAATTGATAAAATCACATGGCTTTTTTTAACAAAATTCTTATATTTTCAAAAGATGATTGTGATGATTGAAAATTCGCAAATACACTTATCTACACAGGAGGATGACATGTAATATGTCATTCCTGATGGTCCAATGAAAATCCTAAAGACAAACACAACTGAAGGTGCTCAACAGATGGTCGAAAAGAACATGTTAGAATGGACGGTTGAAGACAAAAAGAAGGTTAACCTTGACAAAATGGCCCATGATATCCTTTATAAAATTTTAGATAAAAAATGTTCACTAAAATAAAAAAATTTCTACAGCTAAAGAGATATGGGAGAAGCTGGCCCAACTCTATGAAGGCAACTACCATACTAAGCTGAACAAGCTAATTGTGGCTATCCAGAAATTTGACAATGTCAAAATGAAGCATGAAGAAACTCTCAATGAATTTGATAAACGATTTAGCAGCATCATTATTGAACTAACACCTCTTGGTAAGGAATATTCTAACCAAGAATTTTTTTTGAAGGTTATGCCAGCACTTCCCAGACAATGAGATCTAAAGAAAGTGGCCACGCGAGAATCCAATAATTAAAAAGAAAAAACTGGAGTTGCATGACCTATTTGCTGACCTCAAGGCCTATGAGTTCAAACTTGATATTTGATTTGAGGAAGTGCCTTCTACATCCCAACCAACAAAGGCTCTTGCTGCAACCGTTGATGTTCTTTGGTCAAAGAGACTTCAAGCAAGAAGTATGTTGGACAAATTAGAAATGAGGCCATGTCCTTATTCATCAAAATATTTGATACATTTATGCATAAAAATCAATCTAGATTTGCTAAAACTTATTATAAAAAGGACCATACATATGATGATCAAGCTAACTTTAACTGTTGAAAGAAAAACCACTTCATTGCAGAATGTAATATATCCAAGAAGAATGAAAAAAAACCAATTGATAGAAGACGGTTGAAAGATGAAGAGAGATCTTTCAAGAAGAAGAAAGACCAGAAGTTTCTTGTTGCTGAAGAAATAATAGTAAGTGGGTAGACTTAGAAAGTGAATCTTCTAGAATAGACATTAGCTCAAGCGAGAATGATAACAAACCAGTGCCTTATGCATTACTCAGAATCAGAAGATATTGATGAAGACCTTGTCAATTTACTACATGAGATGACTAATGAGTACAGGAAGTTGTCGCAATCATTTGAGAAAGTGAAAGCTAAAAAGTAAGCCTAAAAATAAGTCGAGTAAACCCAGATGCTTGCAACAAAGGGAGCTTGACGGTCTCAAGGTGAAACTAAGCCTGCTAGCCACTTAGAATGATAATATGTGTAGACTGTTCCAAGCCACTTTGAATGTAAATCAAAAGTTGATAAAATTAATCGAGACTTGGACCATTCCTCAGTTTCTCTAAGTAAGATGCATGAAAAGTAAAAACAAGCTAGTTATAGAACCATCCTAGGCTTTGGAAAATTGATTGCAGCTAGGGATGTAAACGATCCAAACCAAGCCGAACAATATCATGCTTGAGCTTGGCTCATTTAAGATTAATTCGAGCTCAAGCTCGAGCTCGAGCTTGATTCGAGCTTTTATCATCTGGCTTGAGTTTGGCTCGTTTAAGATTGATAGAGCTCGAGCTCAAACTCGAGCTTTATTCGAGCTTTTATCATCAATCTAGAATTCGACTTGTCTTGAAATTACTAAACATGTGAAAAGCTCGAGTTCGACTCGTTAAAAGCTCGTTTATCATGTTAATCAAGCCGAGATTGAGCTTGGTTTATTAATAGCTCGTTTATCATATTTAACAAGCCTGACTTGAGCTCGGCTCGTTTTCGAGCTCGTAAAACATACAATTGAGCTCAAATTTGAGCTTGATTCGAGCTTGTTAAAATTAAATATATCTATGAACTAATTTTATATTAGACATACAAGTTTAACTTTTATTAGTACTAATATTTTTATTTGTCAATTCAACAAATGAGTCAAGCTCGAGCTGACGAGCCACCTAAACGAGCCGAGTTCGAGCTCGCGAGCCTATTAACGAACATGTTTGCGAGCTCACGAGCCGAATACTCTTAGGCTTGAGCTTGGTTTGATTAAGTTGTCGAGCTCAAAATCGAGCTTGAGCTTGGTTTGATATGATTAACAAACGAACTCAAACAAGATTTTTATCGAGCCGAGCTCCGAATAGCTCGCGAACGGTTTGGTTTGTTTACATCCCTAATTACAGCTCTTCTGAAACAGGTACTCAATCGCGTCTGGACAAAAGAAAGTCTAATGTGGTAAAGTATGTCTGATCCAGTATAACATATGAACATGATAAACCTAAAATCCAGGCAGATCAGAAAGTGTCCTATGAGAACAAAGCTTAGCATCGAGGACTGAGATAAGTTGAATCTGAAACGCCTTCTTATTCCTTTTCTTAAAAAGTACTAGAATTTTTTTTTTTCAAACCTCGTATAGCATTTGGCTGAATCATAAAATATTTTGGAACCATTTCAAAAATAAAACAACCAACTATTTATCAACCCAAAAACATTATTTGAAAAATATAGCCCATATTTTAACCTCTCAAAAATCACTCATAAATAAATTCTCGTAAAAATATCTTTAACATCACTTAAAATCATAAATCATAACTAGTGCGGAAAACTAGCGTAGGTCCTCGGGTTATGTGCACCTTCAGTCCAGCAAAGTCAACCATCAAGACCTCCATGCCCTCGAGCCCACCTGCAGCGAGCCACTTAAACAATACAGCCGCTGCGCACAGCCCTTGCTTCCATGCGTCTACCTCACGTTTCTCGCACCAGCAGCCAGCCCAGACGTCCCAGACCCTGGCCCGACCCTTGTGCACCCTTCTACGACCCTAAGGAAATATCCTAGCCCAGCCCAAAGCCCCTGACCGAGCCAAAAAGCCATGCACAAGCTGCTGCAGCCTGCACCACTTCTTGATAACTCTCGTGGGTGGAGTCTTAGATTGCTAGGACTTCTCCCCAGCCTATTGTCTCGAGTCCTAGCGTGGCTAGGACTCCCCCTTGACCCCTCACGGACCTTGGCCAAGCCTTGGTCCCAACCCTGAGCAAGCCAAGTCCCATAACCCATGAAATCGAGCCCTTGACACCCACACAAACCACTTTCTGTTCCAGCTTCACGTTTCTGTGTTTTGTGCAGCGTTTTGTTGCTTTTATGTGTGATTCTAGACCTTTAAAATTGTGGAAATACATGCCTATTCATATCCTAATTCATGGCAGCCCCTTGAACATCTTATAAACATGATTTTGGATGAAAAATCAAGAGTTCAAACCATGGGGATGCATAGTTCCGAAAATATTCAAGTTGTGTGCCTTGTTTTCTTTCAAAACATGTTCTAATAAATATTATGGTGTGATGATGAGTAAAAAGAGAATATGGCGTGCCTTTGCGTTTTAACGCACGAATATCCGTTGACGAAACGAAGAACGGCGACGAGAAACGACGGCTTGAAAAATCTATCAAACTTGATGCTTTTTCCTTCCACTTTTGATGTGTGTGCCGTGTGTATAGGTAAGAATTTCAGAAGTGGGGCGTGAGCTTTTTTGGAAGAATTGTAGGGTTAAAGGAGTTTATCACATAATATATACTACTTAATTACTAACAAGGCTTTTAGGCCTATTAAGCCATCAATTAAGCCCATTAGTCTTAATTAAGATATTAAAAATAATTTTTTTTAAATAAAATTTGTGAATTTACTAGCCGGGTTGTCAAAACGTTTATATTTTTGTTGAAAATCCAACACCGATAAAATTTACGTCTCGGCGTATAAAATCACCCCAAAACCCCATAATTTCAAAAATAAGGAAAAATCATCACCCTTATTTAAAATAATTAAAAACAATTATTTATTAAAAATATTTTCTATTTTTCAGCCCTCGGTCTCCGTTCCTCGATCGCAACTCGAATAACCCTTAAAAATACATTTTAATGCAATCATGTAGAAAAATATATTTTAAACATGCAAATATGGACAACATAATTAAATAATGCAATTAAAACATTTAATTAAAATACAAAGGAATTTAATAATTACATGCATGTGGTTTGCGTGGACCTTTAAATTTTCGGGGCGTTACAATCTTTCCCCCTTAAATTGAATTTCGTTCTCGAAATTCGCTTATCCTAGATAACCCAAAGTTTAGAGTTTGTTCTAGTATCCCAAAAATCTACGCTTCCGCTGCGCTACTCTGATAAAACTTAAATTCTATAAGGTCCTTACGTCTCCTTGATCCCAATTAATTTATCTTCTAAATCCTTATTTGCAAATTGTAACTTAAAAAGACCCAAATGACTTAGTACTATTACTATTATAACATCGAATTTCCACTTTTTTCTTACGATTCCCAATATTAAAGGCTGGATAACCAAACTTATAGTATATTATTTTCCTTAATTTATACCCAAAATGTTCGTCAACTTATCATATTTAAATCTTAACATCCCAAACACATTCGCAAACGCTTAGATTTTTCAAGCCTAATATCGATTCATCCTTAAAAACCCTTGATTCCAATTCCTTATAATACTAAAACCATGATATCCCAAGATTCCAAATATTTTTAAAAGTCTAAATCCTCGAAATTCTTATTATTTAAACCATTTAATTATCGCTTATTGTTAAACTAGTCCCCAAATTCCTTAATATTTGCAAAATAAATTCTTAATTTCCTCAAAATTATCTTAATTGGTCCTTAATTTCGAAAATCCTACGATTAACCCATAAGTTCTTGGCATTCTTAATTTCCTACTATTGGTTTCCCATAACATAATTTCAAAAATTTCAAACTTATTAACCCAAAATCAATTCTCATAATCAATCTTACCTTTCATCAAAATATAAAATCCCACTTTATACATTTTCTTACTCCCAAATCGTTGCATATCCTTAAATCATTATTCCTTACGCCTAATTCCCAAAATTTAATTCGACTAGTAACCATGAATCATAAATATTTTCTTAGAAGTACGTGTCCCAAAAACATTCATAAAATTCACTATTAACTTATAGCCCAAAAATAGAACGTCGATACTAACACCCAAGAATCAACATCGTCCAATTCCACCACGAAGCCAACATGCTTTGAAAAAAATAATTTCTTATTTCATATCGTATCACGTATAAAAATTATAATGCATATAAATCATATATTATCATGAAGCTACTAAACATGTTACGTAAACATATAATTCATGTACTTATGCAGGTAACATCATAAAATCATATAAAGCATGTAAAAACTTACAACTTTGAGGCTTGACGACTGATCTTTCCGGCGCTGATGGTGGCACAACCCTTTACAGAACCATTGCTCTGATACCAACTGAAACGCCTGCTTATTCCTTTTCTTAAAAAGTACTAGAATTTTTTTTTTTCAAACCTCGCATAGCATTTGGCTGAATCATAAAATATTTTGGAACCATTTGAAAAATAAAACAACCAACTATTTATCAACCCAAAAACATTATTTGAAAAATATAGCCCATACTTTAACCTCTCAAAAATCACTCATAAATAAATTCTCGTAAAAATATCTTTAACATCACTTAAAATCATAAATCATAACTAGTGCGAAAAACTAGCGTAGGTCCTCGGGTTATGTGCACCTTCAGTCCAGCAAAGTCAACCATCAAGACCTCTATGCCCTCGAGCCCACCAGCAGCGAGCCACTTAAACAATACAGCCGCTGCGCACAGCCCTTGCTTCCATGCGTCTACCTCACGTTTCTCGCACCAGCAGCCAGCCCAGCCATCCCAGACCCTGGCACGACCCTTGTGCACCCTCCTAGGACCCTAAGGAACTATCCTAGCCCAGCCCAAAGCCCCTGACCGAGCCAACAAGCCATGCACAAGCTGCTGCAGCCTGCACCACTTCTTGATAACTCTCGTGGGTGGAGTCCTAGATTGCTAGGACTCCTCCCCAGCCTATTGTCTCGAGTCCTAGCGTGGCTAGGACTCCCCCTTGACCCCTCACGGACCCTGGCCAAGCCTTGGTCCCAACCCTGAGCAAGCCAAGTCCCATAACCCATGAAATCGAGCCCTTGACACCCACACAAACCACTTTCTGTTCCAGCTTCATGTTTCTATGTTTTGTGCAGCGTTTTGTTGCTTTTATGTGTGATTCTAGACCTTTAAAATTGTGGAAATACATGCCTATTCATATCCTAATTCATGGCAGCCCCTTGAACATCATATAAACATGATTTTGGATGAAAAATCAAGAGTTCAAACCATGGGGATGCATAGTTCCGAAAATATTCAAGTTGTGTGCCTTGTTTTCTTTCAAAACATGTTCAAATAAATATTATGGTGTGATGATGAGTAAAAGGAGAATATGGAGTGCCTTTGCGTTTTTAACGCACGAATATCCGTTGACGAAACGAAGAACGGCGACGAGAAACGACGGCTTGAAAAATCTATCAAACTTGATGCTTTTTCCTTCCACTTTTGATGTGTGTGCCGTGTGTATAGGTAAGAATTTCAGAAGTGGGGCGTGAGCTTTTTGGAAGAATTGTAGGGTTAAAGGAGTTTATCACATAATATATACTACTTAATTACTAACAAGGCTTTTAGGCCTATTAAGCCATCAATTAAGCCCATTAGTCTTAATTAAGATATTAAAAATAATTTTTTTTAAATAAAATTTGTGAATTTACTAGCCGGGTTGTCAAAACGTTTATATTTTTGTTGAAAATCCAACACCGATAAAATTTACGTCTCGGCGTATAAAATCACCCCAAAACCCCACAATTTCAAAAATAAGGAAAAATCATCACCCTTATTTAATATAATTAAAAACAATTATTTATTAAAAATATTTTCTATTTTTCAGCCCTCGGTCTCCGTTCCTCGATCGCAACTCGAATAACCCTTAAAAATACATTTTAATGCAATCATGTAGAAAAATATATTTTAAACATGCAAATATGGACAACATAATTAAATAATGCAATTAAAATATTTAATTAAAATACAAAGGAATTTAATAATTACATGCATGTGGTTTGCGTGGACCTTTAAATTTTCGGGGCGTTACAATCTTTCCCCCTTAAATTGAATTTCGTCCTCTTAATTCGCTTATCCTAGATAACCCAAAGTTTAGAGTTTGTTCTAGTATCCCAAAAATCCACGCTTCCGCTGCTCTACTCTGATCAAACTTATATTCTAGAAGGTCCTTACGTCTACTTGATCCCAATTAATTTATCTTCTAAATCCTTATTTGCAAATTGTAACTTAAAAAGACCCAAATGACTTAGTACTATTACTATTATAACATCGAATTTCCACTTTTTTCTTACGATTCCCAATATTAAAGGCTGGATAACCAAACTTATAGTATATTATTTTTCTTAATTTATACCCAAAATGTTCGTCAACTTATAATATTTAAATCTTAACATCCCAAACACATTCGCAAACGCTTAGATTTTTCAAGCCTAATATCGATTCATCCTTAAAAACCCTTGATTCCAATTCCTTATAATACTAAAACCATGATATCCCAAGATTCCAAATATTTTTAAAATTCTAAATCCTCGAAATTCTTATTATTTAAACCATTTAATTATCGCTTATTGTTAAACTAGTCCCCAAATTCCTTAATATTTGCAAAATAAATTCTTAATTTCCTCAAAATTATCTTAATTGGTCCTTAATTTCGAAAATCCTACGATTAACCCATAATTTCTTGGCATTCTTAGAAGTACGTGTCCCAAAAACATTCATAAAATTCACTATTAACTTATAGCCCAAAAATAGAACGTCGATACTAACACCCAAGAATCAACATCGTCCAATTCCACCACGAAGCCGACATGCTTTGAAAAAAATAATTTCTTATTTCATATCGTATCACGTATAAAAATTATAATGCATATAAATCATATATTATCATGAAGCTACTAAACATGTTACGTAAACATATAATTCATGTACTTATGCAAGGTAACATCATAAAATCATATAAAGCATGTAAAAACTTACAACTTTGAGGCTTGACGACTGATCTTTCCGGCGCTGATGGTGGCACAACCCTTTACAGAACCATTGCTCAGATACCAACTGAAACGCCTGCTTATTCCTTTTCTTAAAAAGTACTAGAATTTTTTTTTTCAAACCTCGCATAGCATTTGGCTGAATCATAAAATATTTTGGAACCATTTTAAAAATAAAACAACCAACTATTTATCAACCCAAAAACATTATTTGAAAAATATAGCCCATACTTTAACCTCTCAA
This sequence comes from Primulina eburnea, assembly GCF_022965805.1. Taxonomy (NCBI): domain Eukaryota; kingdom Viridiplantae; phylum Streptophyta; class Magnoliopsida; order Lamiales; family Gesneriaceae; genus Primulina; species Primulina eburnea. The sequence goes on along the minus strand of NC_133106.1, from coordinate 8,982,629 downwards.
AAATCACTCATAAATAAATTCTCGTAAAAATATCTTTAACATCACTTAAAATCATAAATCATAACTAGTGCGGAAAACTAGCGTAGGTCCTCGGGTTATGTGCACCTTCAGTCCAGCAAAGTCAACCATCAAGACCTCCATGCCCTCGAGCCCACCTGCAGCGAGCCACTTAAACAATACAGCCGCTGCGCACAGCCCTTGCTTCCATGCGTCTACCTCACGTTTCTCGCACCAGCAGCCAGCCCAGCCATCCCAGACCCTGGCCCGACCCTTGTGCACCCTCCTAGGACCCTAAGGAACTATCCTAGCCCAGCCCAAAGCCACTGACCGAGCCAACAAGCCATGCACAAGCTGCTGCAGCCTGCACCACTTCTTGATAACTCTCGTGGGTGGAGTCCTAGATTGCTAGGACTCCTCCCCAGCCTATTGTCTCGAGTCCTAGCGTGGCTAGGACTCCCCCTTGACCCCTCACAGACCCTGGCCAAGCCTTGGCCCCAACCCTGAGCAAGCCAAGTCCCATAACCCATGAAATCGAGCCCTTGACACCCACACAAACCACTTTCTGTTCCAGCTTCACGTTTCTGTGTTTTGTGCAGCGTTTTGCTGCTTTTATGTGTGATTCTAGACCTTTAAAATTGTGGAAATACATGCCTATTCATATCCTAATTCATGGCAGCCCCTTGAACATCATATAAACATGATTTTGGATGAAAAATCAAGAGTTCAAACCATGGGGATGCATAGTTCCGAAAATATTCAAGTTGTGTGCCTTGTTTTCTTTCAAAACATGTTCAAATAAATATTATGGTGTGATGATGAGTAAAAGGAGAATATGGAGTGCCTTTGCGTTTTTAACGCACGAATATCCGTTGACGAAACGAAGAACGGCGACGAGAAACAACGGCTTGAAAAATCTATCAAACTTGATGCTTTTTCCTTCCACTTTTGATGTGTGTGCCGTGTGTATAGGTAAGAATTTCAGAAGTGGGGCGTGAGCTTTTTTGGAAGAATTGTAGGGTTAAAGGAGTTTATCACATAATATATACTACTTAATTACTAACAAGGCTTTTAGGCCTATTAAGCCATCAATTAAGCCCATTAGTCTTAATTAAGATATTAAAAATAATTTTTTTTTAAATAAAATTTGTGAATTTACTAGCCGGGTTGTCAAAACGTTTATATTTTTGTTGAAAATCCAACACCGATAAAATTTACGTCTCGGCGTATAAAATCACCCCAAAACTCCATAATTTCAAAAATAAGGAAAAATCATCACCCTTATTTAATATAATTAAAAACAATTATTTATTAAAAATATTTTCTATTTTTCAGCCCTCGGTCTCCGTTCCTCGATCGCAACTCGAATAACCCTTAAAAATACATTTTAATGCAATCATGTAGAAAAATATATTTTAAACATGCAAATATGGACAACATAATTAAATAATGCAATTAAAATATTTAATTAAAATACAAAGGAATTTAATAATTACATGCATGTGGTTTGCGTGGACCTTTAAATTTTCGGGGCGTTACAATCTTTCCCCCTTAAATTGAATTTCGTCCTCTTAATTCGCTTATCCTAGATAACCCAAATTTTAGAGTTTGTTCTAGTATCCCAAAAATCCACGCTTCCGCTGCTCTACTCTGATAAAACTTATATTCTAGAAGGTCCTTACGTCTCCTTGATCCCAATTAATTTATCTTCTAAATCCTTATTTGCAAATTGTAACTTAAAAAGACCCAAATGACTTAGTACTATTACTATTATAACATCGAATTTCCACTTTTTTCTTACGATTCCCAATATTAAAGGCTGGATAACCAAACTTATAGTATATTATTTTTCTTAATTTATACCCAAAATGTTCGTCAACTTATAATATTTAAATCTTAACATCCCAAACACATTCGCAAACGCTTAGATTTTTCAAGCCTAATATCGATTCATCCTTAAAAACCCTTGATTCCAATTCCTTATAATACTAAAACCATGATATCCCAAGATTCCAAATATTTTTAAAATTCTAAATCCTCGAAATTCTTATTATTTAAACCATTTAATTATCGCTTATTGTTAAACTAGTCCCCAAATTCCTTAATATTTGCAAAATAAATTCTTAATTTCCTCAAAATTATCTTAATTGGTCCTTAATTTCGAAAATCCTACGATTAACCCATAAGTTCTTGGCATTCTTAATTTCCTTCTATTGGTTTCCCATAACATAATTTCAAAAATTTCAAACTTATTAACCCAAAATCAATTCTCATAATCAATCTTACCTTTCATCAAAACATAAAATCCCACTTTATACATTTTCTTACTCCCAAATCGTTGCATATCCTTAAATCATTATTCCTTACGCCTAATTCCCAAAATTTAATTCGACTAGTAACCATGAATCATAAATATTTTCTTAGAAGTATGTGTCCCAAAAACATTCATAAAATTCACTATTAACTTATAGCCCAAAAATAGAACGTCGATACTAACACCCAAGAATCAACATCGTCCAATTCCACCACGAAGCCAACATGCTTTGAAAAAAATAATTTCTTATTTCATATCGTATCACGTATAAAAATTATAATGCATATAAATCATATATTATCATGAAGCTACTAAACATGTTACGTAAACATATAATTCATGTACTTATGCAGGTAACATCATAAAATCATATAAAGCATGTAAAAACTTACAACTTTGAGGCTTGACGACTGATCTTTCCGGCGCTGATGGTGGCACAACCCTTAACACAACCATTGCTCTTATACCAACTGAAAAGCCTGCTTATTCCTTTTCTTAAAAAGTACTAGAATTTTTTTTTTTTCAAACCTCGCATAGCATTTGGCTGAATCATAAAATATTTTGGAACCATTTCAAAAATAAAACAACCAACTATTTATCAACCCAAAAACATTATTTGAAAAATATAGCCCATACTTTAACCTCTCAAAAATCACTCATAAATAAATTCTCGTAAAAATATCTTTAACATCACTTAAAATCATAAATCATAACTAGTGCGGAAAACTAGCGTAGGTCCTCGGGTTATGTGCACCTTCAGTCCAGCAAAGTCAACCATCAAGACCTCCATGCCCTCGAGCCCACCTGCAGCGAGCCACTTAAACAATACAGCCGCTGCGCACAGCCCTTGCTTCCATGCGTCTACCTCATGTTTCTCGCACCAGCAGCCAGCCCAGCCATCCCAGACCCTGGCCCGACCCTTGTGCACCCTCCTAGGACCCTAAGGAACTATCCTAGCCCAGCCCAAAGCCCCTGACCGAGCCAAAAAGCCATGCACAAGCTGCTGCAGCCTGCACCACTTCTTGATAACTCTCGTGGATGGAGTCCTAGATTGCTAGGACTCCTCCCCAGCCTATTGTCTCGAGTCCTAGCGTGGCTAGGACTCCCCCTTGACCCCTCACGGACCCTGGCCAAGCCTTGGTCCCAACCCTGAGCAAGCCAAGTCCCATAACCCATGAAATCGAGCCCTTGACACCCACACAAACCACTTTCTGTTCCAGCTTCACGTTTCTGTGTTTTGTGCAGCGTTTTGTTGCTTTTATGTGTGATTCTAGACCTTTAAAATTGTGGAAATACATGCCTATTCATATCCTAATTCATGGCAGCCCCTTGAACATCATATAAACATGATTTTGGATGAAAAATCAAGAGTTCAAACCATGGGGATGCATAGTTCCGAAAATATTCAAGTTGTGTGCCTTGTTTTTTTTCAAAACATGTTCAAATAAATATTATGGTGTGATGATGAGTAAAAGGAGAATATGGCGTGCCTTTGCGTTTTAACGCACGAATATCCGTTGACGAAACGAAGAACGACGACGAGAAACGACGGCTTGAAAAATCTATCAAACTTGATGCTTTTTCCTTCCACTTTTGATGTGTGTGCCGTGTGTATAGGTAAGAATTTCAGAAGTGGGGCGTGAGCTTTTTTGGAAGAATTGTTGGGTTAAAGGAGTTTATCACATAATATATACTACTTAATTACTAACAAGGCTTTTAGGCCTATTAAGCCATCAATTAAGCCCATTAGTCTTAATTAAGATATTAAAAATAATTTTTTTTAAATAAAATTTGTGAATTTACTAGCCGGTTTGTCAAAACGTTTATATTTTTGTTGAAAATCCAACACCGATAAAATTTACGTCTCGGCGTATAAAATCACCCCAAAACCCCATAATTTCAAAAATAAGGAAAAATCATCACCCTTATTTAAAATAAGTAAAAACAATTATTTATTAAAAATATTTTCTATTTTTCAGCCCTCGGTCTCCGTTCCTCGATCACAACTCGAATAACCCTTAAAAATACATTTTAATGCAATCATGTAGAAAAATATATTTTAAACATGCAAATATGGAAAACATAATTAAATAATGCAGTTAAAACATTTAATTAAAATACAAAGGAATTTTATAATTACATGCATGTGGTTTGCGTGGACCTTTAAATTTTCGGGGCGTTACAATCTTTCCCCCTTAAATTGAATTTCGTCCTCGAAATTCGCTTATCCTAGATAACCCAAAGTTTAGAGTTTGTTCTAGTATCCCAAAAATCCACGCTTCCGCTGCGCTACTCTTATAAAACTTATATTCTAGAAGGTCCTTACGTCTCCTTGATCCCAATTAATTTATCTTCTAAATCCTTATTTGCAAATTGTAACTTAAAAAGACCCAAATGACTTAGTACTATTACTATTATAACATCGAATTTCCACTTTTTTCTTACGATTCCCAATATTAAAGGCTGGATAACCAAACTTATAGTATATTATTTTCCTTAATTTATACCCAAAATGTTCGTCAACTTATCATATTTAAATCTTAACATCCCAAACACATTCGCAAACGCTTAGATTTTTCAAGCCTAATATCGATTCATCCTTAAAAACCCTTGATTCCAATTCCTTATAATACTAAAACCATGATATCCCAAGATTCCAAATATTTTTAAAAGTTTAAATCCTCGAAATTCTTATTATTTAAACCATTTAATTATCGCTTATTGTTAAACTAGTCCCCAAATTCCTTAATATTTGCAAAATAAATTCTTAATTTCCTCAAAATTATCTTAATTGGTCCTTAATTTCGAAAATCCTACATTAACCCATAAGTTCTTGGCATTCTTAATATCCTTCTATTGGTTTCCCATAACATAATTTCAAAAATTTCAAACTTATTAACCCAAAATCAATTCTCATAATCAATCTTATCTTTCATCAAAACTTAAAATCCCACTTTATACATTTTCTTACTCCCAAATCGTTGCATATCCTTAAATCATTATTCCTTACGCCTAATTCCCAAAATTTAATTCGACTAGTAACCATGAATCATAAATATTTTCTTAGAAGTACGTGTCCCAAAAACATTCATAAAATTCACTATTAACTTATAGCCCAAAAATAGAACGTCGATACTAACACCCAAGAATCAACATCGTCCAATTCCACCACGAAGCCAACATGCTTTGAAAAAAATAATTTCTTATTTCATATCGTATCACGTATAAAAATTATAATGCATATAAATCATATATTATCATGAAGCTACTAAACATGTTACGTAAACATATAATTCATGTACTTATGCAGGTAACATCATAAAATCATATAAAGCATGTAAAAACTTACAACTTTGAGGCTTGACGACTGATCTTTCCGGCGCTGATGGTGGCACAACCCTTAACACAACCATTGCTCTGATACCAACTGAAAAGCCTGTTTATTCCTTTTCTTAAAAAGTACTAGAATTTATTTTTTTCAAACCTCGCATAGCATTTGGCTGAATCATAAAATATTTTGGAACCATTTCAAAAATAAAACAACCAACTATTTATCAACCCAAAAACATTATTTGAAAAATATAGCCCATACTTTAACCTCTCAAAAATCACTCATAAATAAATTCTCGTAAAAATATCTTTAACATCACTTAAAATCATAAATCATAACTAGTGCGGAAAACTAGCGTAGGTCCTCGGGTTATGTGCACCTTCAGTCCAGCAAAGTCAACCATCAAGACCTCCATGCCCTCGAGCCCACCTGCAGCGAGCCACTTAAACAATACAGCCGCTGCGCACAGCCCTTGCTTCCATGCGTCTACCTCATGTTTCTCGCACCAGCAGCCAGCCCAGCCATCCCAGACCCTGGCCCGACCCTTGTGCACCCTCCTAGGACCCTAAGGAACTATCCTAGCCCAGCCCAAAGCCCCTGACCGAGCCAACAAGCCATGCACAAGCTGCTGCAGCCTGCACCACTTCTTGATAACTCTCGTGGATGGAGTCCTAGATTGCTAGGACTCCTCCCCAGCCTATTGTCTCGAGTCCTAGCGTGGCTAGGACTCCCCCTTGACCCCTCACGGACCCTGGCCAAGCCTTGGTCCCAACCCTGAGCAAGCCAAGTCCCATAACCCATGAAATCGAGCCCTTGACACCCACACAAACCACTTTCTGTTCCAGCTTCACGTTTCTGTGTTTTGTGCAGCGTTTTGTTGCTTTTATGTGTGATTCTAGACCTTTAAAATTGTGGAAATACATGCCTATTCATATCCTAATTCATGGCAGCCCCTTGAACATCATATAAACATGATTTTGGATGAAAAATCAAGAGTTCAAACCATGGGGATGCATAGTTCCGAAAATATTCAAGTTGTGTGCCTTGTTTTCTTTCAAAACATGTTCAAATAAATATTATGGTGTGTTGATGAGTAAAAGGAGAATATGGCGTGCCTTTGCGTTTTAACGCACGAATATCCGTTGACGAAACGAAGAACGGCGACGAGAAACGACGGCTTGAAAAATCTATCAAACTTGATGCTTTTTCCTTCCACTTTTGATGTGTGTGCCGTGTGTATAGGTAAGAATTTTAGAAGTGGGGCGTGAGCTTTTTTGGAAGAATTGTAGGATTAAAGGAGTTTATCACATAATATATACTACTTAATTACTAACAAGGCTTTTAGGCCTATTAAGCCATCAATTAAGCCCATTAGTCTTAATTAAGATATTAAAAATAATTTTTTTAAATAAAATTTGTGAATTTACTAGCCGGGTTGTCAAAACGTTTATATTTTTGTTGAAAATCCAACACCGATAAAATTTACGTCTCGGCGTATAAAATCACCCCAAAACCCCATAATTTCAAAAATAAGAAAAAATCATCACCCTTATTTAAAATAATTAAAAACAATTATTTATTAAAAATATTTTCTATTTTTCAGCCCTCGGTCTCCGTTCCTCGATCGCAACTCGAATAACCCTTAAAAATACATTTTAATGCAATCATGTAGAAAAATATATTTTAAACATGCAAATATGGACAACATAATTAAATAATGCAATTAAAACATTTAATTAAAATACAAAGGAATTTAATAATTACATGCATGTGGTTTGCGTGGATCTTTAAATTTTCGGGGCGTTACAGAATCTCAGAACTCCAAGTCTGTGAAAAATGGCTAAAGCCAAGACCAAATGGGAATGAATAGAGAAACCAATGGTATACTAACTGGTCTTGGAACAGGCCATCACAGCCTAGACAAAGTGTTCAAACGGGGAAACCAAGACAATATTTCATTTGCAGGTCAACAAAATGGTGTTGCATAGAGAAGGATCAGGACTTTGAATGAAGAGACTAGAACAATGATTGCTGATCCAAATGTTTATCAAAGGCTTTGGGCAGAAACAGTCAATACAGCTTGTTACACTCAAAACAAATCTATGATAAACAAAAGAAAAAACATGACTCCTTATGAGATTTTGAATAACATAAAACTGGACATTTCATATTTCAAGATATTTGGCTGCAAATGTTTCATTCACAAAAAATGACAAAATTCACTTAACTGTCTTTGATTCTAAAGCTGATGAAGATTATTTACTGGTTATTCATTAGTCAACAAATCTTACAGTCTTTAAATATAATTCTTTTACCGTTGAAGAAACCGCTGAAGTTATTTTTGGTGAATCTAATGTATTTTCAGCTCAAGAACATGTAAACATAAATGAGATATGTCAAAGATTGGAGAACATTAATCTCATTTATGAAAAAAAGTGACATTGAGTTCAAGCTTATGATACAAAATGAAGAGACTTCTGTAACCGGTACAGTAATTTTTGAGGAAAACTGTGAGATCCCAAATTTTTGGGCATGTAATTAATTAAATATAGATATCTATAAGAATTTATTTTCGAATTAATGTATTATTTTAAAAAATAATAAATTTGAAAATATTAAATAGTACATAGTATTTGAAATTTCAAGCCAATAAATACCTGAAATTCGAAATTCAGTGCAAGATTGAAATGTGCAAGAATTGCACTTAATTTATATACTAATCCATTTGATCTATGTGTGTTTTGAATAGAATTATGCTTGGTTTTTGTTGTTTATGTGTTGTACAGGGGATAAACAACTATTGGACGGTTTAGAGCAAACAAAGGTGTTTTTAATTGTTAAAATGCGATAGACGAAAGCCGCAACGCCACACTGTAGCGCCGCAGCGCTCATTAGGCCGAAGATCAAGTGCCGCGGCGCCAAACTACCGAGGAGTGAGCGCCTAGGCGCTGCCAACGAAGAGTTGTGGCACATCACATACAAAGAACAAGCGTCGTGGCGTCTACACCAGCGAAGCACGGGCACCTAGGCGCCACTTACTTAGAGTCGCGACGCCAATGGAGGCAAGACAAACAATTTGGGCTTTCAATTTACAGCACAGATGCGGAAATGAAAGGAAACCAAAGTTTAGAATGGAAGGACGCCGTTTTGGAGAGAAAAACACACGGGAGAGGAGGGACGAACACAAGACGAAGATCGGAGTGCGAAGAACGATCACAAATGCGAAGAATGACAGATCTGGGGACACAGACGCCACTTCCGATTTGTTATCTGATTCCTCCATCTTTATTTTCTATTGCTGCGATGTCTAAAACTTTAAACATGTGTTGTTTTTATTTAGAATTCGTCATGAACTAATTTTCCAGTCTAGAGAATGATGTAGCTTTGTGAACACGATGATTTGATGTGGTTTATTTGATTGAATCCCTTTGTTGTTTAATTGTGTCTCTGTGTTTATTTTACTGCAATTTACTGGCCATAAATTGTTTGTTGTCTGATTAATTATACAACTCGGGAGAGGAACTAGGATTATAGATCATTAGAGACACATCGTTGAATGTTTATATCGTTCGAAAGGCGTATAACTTTAGCGAGGCTTAAGAATCGTTTGCATTTATCATTTAAATTTAAACTCTTATTAGGAATGTTTGAATAGAGATTTCAATAATACAGTTTATTTGTCACTTGGGAAATGAGGAATAAAATAATTAAGTGTTCTTGGCCATTAAGTAATTGGAATTCATGAACATAAATTTAACTGGGAATAATCATCGTGGAAACTAAGTGAAATTATTTCTCTAGATATTTTCCCTCATTGTCTCAATTCGATGTTTAGTTTAATTATTTATTTTCAATTAAGTTGTTTTTAAACAAACCAAACTTCCTTTGATTTTTCTAAATAAAGTTGAGACTATTTTAATTAAAATCACTGATATACGTTTCTATACACACTCCTCATGGGAACGACACTTGTACTCCAAAATACATTTTACTATAATTTGACGTCGTGTGCTTGCGAACAATCAAGAAATCATGCAACAAGTTTTTGGAGCCGTTGCCGAGAAGTGTTAATATTTGAATTTATCAGTGTTGTTACGAATTAGTCTAGATTTTAATTTAGAGCTTTTTATTTTATTTATTTTATATTGATTGAGTTTTTCATTTTTTCTGCTTGACAGTGCATGCTAATATCACAAAACCCTGACTTGATTAATTTTATCCGGAGATTGAAAGAACTGCGAGAAGATTAAGAAAAGAAAGAAGAAAAGAGATCCAAGCAATGACTGAATACAAAGAGAATGACAGACATAACCTGCCGGAAGCTATATCTATCAGAGATCACTTCCTACCAGTGATCAACACTCATTATTCTGGCTTCACTCGAGGGATCATCAACGGCTATAATTTCGAGTTGAAGCCTGCTCTGATCAATATGGTTCAGCAAAGCCAGTTTGCTGGAACTGCTACTGCTGATCCTCACGTTCATTTGAGGACTTTCCTGGAGATCAATGATACAGTAAAAATTAATAATGTTCCTGATGATATTATTAGATTTAGTTTGTTTCCATTTTCTCTCAGGGACCAAGTTAGAGGATGGCTCAAATCGCTTCCTTTGGGAAGTATCATGACATGGCAGGAGATAGCGACGAAATTTCTGGCAAAATACTTTCCCCCTGCAAGTCTGTACAGTTGAATATTGAGATTAGCACTTTCAGGCAGACCGATTTTGAGCAGTTGTACGAGGCATGGGAAAGATACAAGGAATTGTTGAGAAAGTGTCCGAACCATGGCTTCGAAGACTTGGTGCAAATTGAATTATTCTACAACGGTCTAAATGGGCAAACATGAGGAACGATTGATGCAGCAGCTGGTAGCACGATCTTTGTCAAATCTCCTGAGCAAGCCTATGAATTGCTTGAGCTGATGACTATAAATAGCTACCATTGGCCATCTAATAGGACTGGAGTAAAGAGGACAGCTAGAGTTTATTCTGTGGATCCTATTACGTCTCTCACTGCCCAGGTATCTGTATTGACCACACAAATAGCAGCTATGAATAAGTTGAGCACATCAGAGACTTAGAGTCCATCGTTTGTTGCTGAAGAACCATCTCTTCCTGAAGAAGCACAGTACATCAACGACAAGAACTTTGGTGGCTACGGAGGATATCGAGGTAACCCTCCCTCTAATGCTTATCATCTTGGTTTAAGAAACCACGGAAATTTTTCATATGCGAATAATAAAAATGTGTTAAATCCTCCACCGGATTCAATACATCAAAGGGGAAGGAAAGCCTTCATTTGAGGATTTAGTGGGAACATTTGTTGCTGAATCTGGAAAAAGGATGGCAAGGACTGAGTCTCTTCTTAACAATATGGAGACTCACATAGGAAATATGGGTGCGACGATTAAATCACTGGAGATGAAAATTGGACATTTGGCCAACGGTTTGAGAGATCAGAACAGGGGTCAATTTCCTAATAACACAGAAGTTAATCCCAAAAGAGCAGTGCAAGGCAGTCACTTTGAGAAGTGGAAAAGAATTGGAGGTGCAAAAGTCCAAGGAGAAAATGGATAAGAAGAAGACTGTTGAAGAGGGTGACTTTGAGGATAGAAAAGAAAATCAAACTGAGGAGTCTAAGGCCGAAGTTGAAGTTGAACAACCTCCCGTATTTAAGCCGACCCTTCCATACCCTCAGAGGTTCAAAAAGAAGAATTTGAATGATCAGTTTGCAAAATTCCTAGAGATCTTTAAGAAGATACACATCAACATACCATTTGCTGATGCTTGGGAGAAAATGCCGAATTATGCAAAATTTATTAAAGATGTGATTTCTAAGAAGAGCAAGCTGCTGGAGTTTGAGACTGTGAAGCTGACTGAAGAGTGTAGCGCCATTCTTCAAAAGAAGCTACCACAAAAATTAAAAGATCCAGGGAGTTTATTATTCCTTGCTTTATTGGTGGTTCTAAATGTAGTAGAGCTTTGTGTGATTTTAGAGACAAGTATTAATTTGATGCCATTTTCTATTTACAGGGAATTGGAGCTTGGAGATGTCAAACCAACCACTATATCCTTACAGCTTGCAGACAGAAGTATCACGTATCCACGTGGGATCGTGGAAGATCTAATGGTAAAAGTGGATAAATTTATTTTTCCTGCTGATTTTGTGATTTTAGATATGGAGGAGGATCATGATGCTCCATTAATCTTTGGGAGACCTTTTCTGGCAACTGGAAGGGCATGATAGATGTGCATAAGGGTTAACTCACCTTGAGAGTTGGTGGAGAAGAAGTCATTTTTAATATCGATCAAGCCATGAAGGGATCAAATGAGGTAAGTACTTGTAAAAGCATTGATGTTATAAACTCATGTATATCTCTTGATTGTACATGAACTAGAGATCCGTTAGAGAGCAGTTTGATAGGTACTACAGGAAATGTTGATGAAGATGATTGGGAAGTGAAAGAGGAACTTGTGGCTCTTGATGGATCACAGAAAGAAAAAAAGAAAAACGGATGCATCGCTTGAGAAATTGGAGGTACATGAGCAAACAAAGGTAATACCTCTGTCCCCTGATTTGAAAGAACTGCCAAGACACCTTTGCTATGCGTTTTTAGGTGAAAAGTTGACATATCCGGTAATCATCTCTTCTTCTCTTACTTGTAATGAAAAAGATAAATTTTTGAGAGTATTGCTAACATCTAAAACTGCTTTAGAATGGTCGATTTCTAATATTATGATAATTAGCCCCACTATATGAATCCATAAAATTTTGATGGAGGAGTCGTATAATCCTTATGTGGATCATTAGAGGAGGTTGAATCCAGCGATGAAGGAAGTTGTAAAAAATGAGGTGTTGAAATTGTTAAATGCTGGCGTATTTTATGCTATTTTTGACAGTAGTTCAGTGTCTCTTGTGCAAGTTGTACCCGAAAAGGCTGGAATAACTATGGTTAGAAATTAAAATTATGAAATAATATCTACTCGTAATGTAACTGGCTGGCGAGTATGTATTGATTATTTCCACTCGTAAAGATCATTTCCACTATCTTTTATTGATCAAATGCTTGATAGACTAGCTAGTTATTCTCATTACTGATTGTTAGATGGTTATTCAGGTTATAAGCAAATTGCTACAGCGCCAGAAGATCAGGAGAAGACTACTTTCACGTGTCCCTATGGCACGTTCGCTTTTAGGAGAATGCCTTTTGGGCTATGCAATGCACTTGCCACTTTTCAAATGAGCATGATGGCCATATTTGCAGATATGGTGGAGGAAATAATGGAAGTCTTCATGGATGACTTTTCGGTATTTGGTTCTTCGTTTGATCATTGTTTACATAACTTATCCCTTGTTATGCAGAGATGCCAGGAAAAGAACTTAGTTCTTAACTGGGACAAATGTGACTTTATGGTCCAAGAGGGAATTATTCTTGGACAAAAAGTGTCTTCTAGGGGATTAGAGGTAGATAGAGCCAAGGTAGTTGCAATCGAAAAATTTCCCCCACCAAAGAACATCAAAGGAATAAAGAGCTTTCTAAGATCACTAAACCCTTGTGTAATTTACTTGAAAAAGAGTCTAATTTATGTTTGATGATGATTGTTTGCAGGCATTTGAGAGGATCAATAAGGCATTAGTTACTGCACCGATTATGATAGTACTGATTATGCAGTGGGTGATGTCTTAGGCCAAAGAAGGGAAAAGATGTTTAGGGCAATTTACTACGTAAGCTACACAATGTATGTTGCACAACAAAATTACACTACGACTGAGAAGGAGATGCTTGCAGTAGTGTTTGCCTTCGACAAATTCAGGCCTTATTTGATCGGCACAAAGGTAGTTGTTTTTACTGACCATGCAGCTATTTGCTACCTATTCACCAAGAAGGATGCAAAACCACGCTTGATAAGGTGGATTTTGCTACTACAAGAATTTGAATTCGAGGTCAAGTATAAGAAAGGAAGTGAGAATCAAGTGGCTGACCATTTGTCGAGACTTGCACTAGAGGAGAAGAAAGAAGAGGGTGCTATACAAGAAACATTTTCGGATGAGCAACTCTTCGAGGTGAACTCTGTACTTCCTTGGCTTGCTGATATTGCAAATTTTTTGTCTTGTGGTACCCTTCCTCCAGATTTGAGCCATCATCAGAAAAAAAGTTTTTCCATAATGTCAATTTCTTCTTGTGAGATGATCCATTTGTGTATAATATATGTGCTGACCAAGTTATTAGGATATGCATGGATGGTGTCGAAGCACACAAAATTCTGGATCAATGTCATTCGTCACCATATGGTGGACATTTTGGAGCATCACATACAACAGCTAAGGTATTGCAATCTTGTTTTTATTGACCTAGTTTGTTTAAAGATAGTTACCATAGTAAAATCATGTGATAGATGCCAGAAGTCAGGAAACATCTCAAGGTGTCATGAACTACCACTAACAAATATTTTGTAAGTGGAACTTTTTGACGTTCGGGGCATAGATTTCATGGGACCTTTCCCCTTTCTTTTGTTCATTCTTATATTTTATTATATGAGGACTATGTTTCGAAATGGGTGGAAGCAATTGCCACCAATACTAATTGACTTCGTGTTATAGCTAAATTTGTGAATAAGAACATCATGTTGTAGCTAAATTTGTGCATAAGAACATCTTCACCAGATTTGGAACACCGAGGGCCATCATAAATGACGAAGGTACACACTTTTACAATAAAATTTTCAACTCACTTTTGGCTAAATACAGTGTGAAGCACAAGGTGGCACTAGCATATCATTCTCAGTCAAATGGAAAAGCTGAAATATCCAACCGAGAGATTAATCAAATACTGGAGAAGACTGTCAATACAAATCGGAAGGATTGGACCATTAAGTTAGATTATGCGTTGTGGGCCTATCGGACTGCATTAAAGACACCTATTGGGATGTCTCCCTACAGGCTGGTTTTCGGTAAAGCATGTCATTTGCCGTTGGAGTTGGAGCATAGAGCATTTTGGGCTGTGAAGAAAATAAATTTGGATTTTCAAGCTTCGGGAGATATTAGAAAACTGTAGTTGTGTGAGATGGATGAGTTCCGAAATGAAGCTTTTGAGAATGCCAAGATATTCAAAGAACAAACCAAGAAATGTCATGACATAATCATTGTACGAAGGGACCTCAAATCCGGACAACAATTACTGTTATTCAATTCTCGTCTGAAGTTGTTTCCTGGTAAACTGAAATCGCGTTGGTTAGGGCCATTTGTTGTGGAAACAGTGTATCCTCAAGGGGCCATCGAGCTAAGATGGAATGATGGAAGAACCTTCAAGGTGAATTGATAGAGGGTGAAGCCTTACTATGGGACGGAATTAAGGAATATCGACATTGTTAATTTGAGCGAACCAAACTGAAAAGACTGGTGACAGTCAGGCTGACAACGTTAAACCAAGTGCTTGTTGGGAGGCAACCTAACCAGTATCTTTTCTTGTTCTCGTTCTCTTTATCTGTTTTCATTTTATTTTTATTTTATTTATATTTTATGTTATTGCATTTTGCGGGTGAAGATTAGACATCGATACATATTTTATTATGCAGGTAAAAGTTGAAACGAAGTGTGCGAAGAGCTAAAAAATTCCTTATCTCGAGCGTACAAGCGCCTAGGCGCCACCAACCAGTGCTGCAACGCCCCAACATGTGAAGACCGTAGCTCCTAAGCGCTAAAATTCAAGCGCCGGGCCGCCAGAAGTTCGAAATGTTAAGCACCTAGGAGCTACCAACCAGCGGTGCGGCGCGAAAGAGGCCGAAACATTAGCGCCGCGGCGCTAGTTCGTGTTATTTAAAAAAAGGGCCGAGACTTCATTTTCCAGAAACCACAACAACAAGCGCCGCAGCGTCTCCTCACTGCCACCACCGAAAATCGGCCTTCACCTTAAATTGTAATCAAAATACAAAATATCATTTTGATCATGTCAATATGCCAACAAAATGTCTTTCTTCCTTTCATCTCCTGTACATATGACTTCGGCCCCAATCAACGTCCTGGCTCATCACTCTTATCTGAATCACATGAAATAACTGGAATGAGTATAAAACTCAGCAAGTGAAACTCTTACATAGCAATGTATGCATATCATACTCTGTAAAACATGACTTTGAAATCATTAAATATAGTAGAACATGAACAATAACGATTGTATTTCTCTTTTCTCTGATGGATTGATATCTAAATAATATCTCTGTCTCTGTACCTATATCCCATCGATATAGATCGATTACTCTGTCGGGATATAAGCCTATGGTCGTTGATCAACTAATTGCATGCAATCTCTTACTATCTATTTATCAATCTAAAAAATCATTTGAACTCTCTCTTGGGCATTAATACAAACACTTTGAAGACTCTTCTCTTTCGCATTCCCTTTAACATAATTGAGACCTAAAAAAAATGCCTCTAATATACAACAAAGTGTATCAATACATAACATGAATCAAATGGAAGGGAATAGAATGTTACAACCATTGAAATACAATACATATAATCATGTGAGCACAAGGAATGGATTCCACTTACAACCAATGAAAACCTTGATTCTAATCTCTTGGTACAAATTCTACAACAATAAACCATGTATTGAACCATCAACAACTTAATAATCACAAACCCATACTATAAAACCCATAAAATCAACACAATCACACATTTCATAATTCCCCCAACACCAAAATCCAAGAATAACTAAACCCACAAGATTACCTTAGCTCCTTGAACCCAAAATGATCTTGCTCTCAATTCAATAATCCAACTAGATGCTTGAATCAAAGGAACAATTGAAAGAAATTGAGAACCCTAGGTCTCCTTGAGCTGAAGAACCAAGAAGTGCAAGGAAAGAATGAGGGAAATGAGGGCAACTCTTGTATTATATCACTTAAATCTCGAAAACACGACTTCACTGTTCACGCACCGCGGGTGCGCTACATGTACTGAACCACATCCAAAAATCCAAAAGCATCGACTGCAGGTGCACTGCAATTCCTACCGCGGGTGCGATGGCCTTACTGCCCAATCACCGCGGGTGAGCTGCCTCTTTGACCGCGGGTACGTTATCTCTTCTGTCCAACCACCGTGGGTGCGGCCTCTTTCCTGGCGCGGGTGTTCTCTCCTCGTTCACCAAGATTGGATATTACAATCTCCCCTCCTTGAAGGAATTTCATCCCCGAAATTGACGTCACTGCGCAAAAAACTCAGAATACTTTTCTTTCATCTTATCCTCTGGTTCCTACGTGGCTTCTTCAACCAATTGATTCCTCCAAAGGACTTTAACAATGACAATCTCTTTGTTTCTCAATACTTTAACTTTGCAATCCAGAATCTGGACTGGAATATCTTGGTACGTTAAATTCGGTGTCAAATCCAATTGTTCGTGGTGAAGAACATGGGAAGGATTTGCATTATACTTCCTGAGCATGGAGACATGAAAAACATTAGGAACTATATCCAGATCTGGCGGTAAGGCTAACCTGTAAGCTCGATCACCGACTCTGTCCAAGATCTCAAATGGACCAATAAATCTTGAACTGAACTTTCCCTTTTTTCCAAACCGCATAACACCTTTAAGAGGTGCTATCTTCAAGAACACATGGTCGCCAACCTCAAATTGCAACGGCGTTCGTCTTACATCAGAATAACTCTTCTGTCTTGATTGTGCTGTCTTCATCCTTTCTTGAATAACAGCAACTACATCAGTTGTCTGTTGGGCCAACTCTGGACCCAACATCTTTCTCTCACCAATCTCGTCCCAATATAAGGGGGATCTACATTTCCTGCCATAAAGTGCTTCATACGGTGCCATGCCAATCGTCGCCTGGTAGCTATTATTGTACGTGAACTCAACCAAAGGCAATTTGGAATCCCAACTACCAGGATAGTCGATAGTACAAGCTCTGAACATATCCTCCAAAATCTGAATAACTCCCTCTGATTGACCGTCGCTCTAGGGATGATATGCTGTACATAATGCTAATCGTGTACCCAAGGCTCTGTGCAAACTCTTCCTAAACTCTGAAGTGAATCTAGGGTCACTATCAGACACAATCGAAACAGGAACACCATGAAGTCTAACAATCTCTTCTATGCACTCTTCGGCATACTGGTTCATGGAATACGTCGTCTTGACTGGGTGAAAATGCGCTGAATTGGTCAACCATTCAACAATAACTCAAATAGAGTTATAGCCTTTTTGCGTTCTAGGAAGACCAATCACGAAGTCCATTGTAATGTGCTCCCATTTCCATTGAGGAATCGGCAATGACTGCAATGTCCCAGCAGGTTTCTGATGCTCGATTTTCACCTGCTGACAGGTTACACACTGAGAAATAAACATGGCAATATCCTTCTTCATACCTGGCCATCAATAGAGTCTACGAAGATTCTGATACATCTTGGTACTACCTGAATGTATCGAGTATGGCGCTGTATGAGCCTCTGTCAAGACATATCGTCGAATATAATCACCAGTAGGAACGCATATACGGCCTCTGAATGTCATCAAACCATCTCTATTCATCCCAAACTCTGAATTACCTCTCTCCTCCGCTCTGGCTCTCATCTCTGTCAACTGTGCATCAATGGCCTGCTCTCTATGGATTCTGTCCGTCAATGTAGCTCGAATGATCAACGCTGAAAGCGAGCAATGGTTCCCGGAACCACAAAAGCTATCTCCTCTCGTTGCAAGTCTAACAACAACGGCTTCTGGATCATAGAACTCAAGAGGAACTTGACTTACGGCTCAATGCATCTGCTACAACATTCGCTTCCCAGGGTGGTAACTAATCATCACATCATAATCTTTGACAAGTTCTAACCACCGTCTCTGTCGCATATTAAGTTCTTTCTGAGAAAACAAATACCTTAAACTCTTGTGGTCCGTGAAAATTTCACACTTTTCGTCATATAAATAATGTCTCCAGATTTTTAAGGCGAAAACCACAGCTTCCAGTTCCAGATCATGCGTAGGATAATTTTTCTCGTAGTCTTTCAACTGACGAGATGCATAGGCTATAACATTTCCAGGTTGCATCAGCACTGCACCAAGGCCCTTCTTCGACGCATCAATATAAACAACAAAATTCTCTGTACCACTGGGTAGTGCAAGTACCGGAGCTGTTGTCAACTTATCTTTCAACTCTTGGAATCCATTTTGGCATTCATTGGACCACTCAAACTTCACATTCTTCCTCGTCAGATTGGTTAACGGCAGGGCAATCTTGGAAAAATCTGAAATAAAACGACGATAATAACCCGTCAAACCAAGAAAACTGCGTACCTCTGATACAGTGGCAGGGATAGGCCACTTCTGTATCGCCTCTATTTTTACTGGATCAACAGCTAAACCATCCTTCGAGACAACATGGCCTAAGAAAGAAATCTGCTCCAACCAGAACTCACACTTCTTCAACTTAGCATACTGCTTATTCTCTCTCAACAACTGAAGAACAAATCTGAGGTGTTCTGTATGAAGCTCTCTGGTCTTGGAATAAATCAATATATCGTCGATGAAAACAATGACAAAGCTATCCAAATATAGCTTGAACACCCGGTTCATAAGATCCATGAAGACTGAAGGAGCATTAGTCAGACCGAACGACATAACAAGAAATTTGTAATAACCATACCTAGTCCGAAACGCCGTCTTAGGGATATCAGACTCCCTAACTTTCAACTGGTATTAGCCATATCGCAGATCAAACTTCGAAAACATTATAACCCCCTGCAGTTGGTCAAAAAGGTCGTCTATCCGTGGCAACAGATATTTATTCTTGATCGTCACTTTGTTGATTTCTCTGTAATCAATGCAAAGCCGAAAAGACCCATCTTTCTTTTTGACGAAAATAACCGGAGCTCCCCGAGGCGAAGAACTCGGCCGAATAAAACCTTTATCTAATAAATCCTGCAACTGTGTCTTCAACTCTTTCATATCTATCGGGGCCATTCTGTACGGAGCTTTGGAAATAGGAACCGTATCCGGAACTATATCAATCACAAACTCTACATCTCTGTCCGACGGTAAACTCGGCACATCATCCTCAAATACATCAGGGAACTCTCTCACAACATTAATATTGAAACGTCCTCATCTCTTATTGGTTTAAAAGTATTAAAAGTACTAGAAATTTTTTTTTTTTAAAATCTCTCACATTTTCGGTCATTGCATGCACATGCACACAAAAATAATCTTGCACCATTTTAAAGTAAATCATCCAACTAGTATTTGAAAATTGAAAGGGAATAGTCAAACCAGAAATCGTAAAAACGTTTTACCAAACCTAAAAAGCAATAAATGTTGAAAAGTGTAGCATACTAAACTCTCCCAAAACCTCTCAAAAGCATAAATAAATAGTCTTAAAATCTTTAAAAGAAATCATAAAGCGTAATGCGGAAAATAATGTGCTGGTCCTCGGGTTGTGTGCGCCATCAGTCCAGTAGTATCACTCGTCAAGACCTTCCTCATAACCACCTGCATCCATCACACCTAGTAAGTCTAAAGACTCAACACACCATAATCTTTATAACGAGTAATACATAATACAGTTAACATATAACAGTGAAAAATACTTGTACTTAAAATATCGTTTTCATGAAGATGCATAAACGTTAAACCTAAACATTTTCGTAAACATTTTCATGATGCATAAAAACATTTTCATAAAAACATAAACATATTCATATTCATATTCATATTCATGTTCATGTTCGTGTCTATTGAATTCAGATCGTTGATTGTGATTTTCATATACGTGATAGGCGATGGATCCATCTACATGTAACCACAGTACTGGGCGGCGGGGTACACCAGCAACACTCTCACCGGTCAACTGGGCCGTGGCCTTACGTAATATCATATCATCATATACATATACATATCCGTGTCCGAGGAAATACGATCGTCGGGCTCCCACTGGGACCATAACCCTCACGATATCTCCAACATATCATCGTGTTAGTCACAATCCATTCACATCATTCAACATGTTATCATCACTTAATAAAAATCATGCTTATAACATTTTTCATTTTAAACCACGCATGCAGCATGTCTTTTACGTTAACGTTTCATCATAAAAAAATCCATAGACATTTAAAATTCCATAATCCTTTAAAAATAGCATTTTGGCATATGACATCATAAAAACATCCATATACATTTAAAATTTCATGTTAACATATAAAACAGCAAATAGGGCACTGCCATGACCTTTACTAATTTCCCGGTGTAAAAAGATCGTTTTACCCCTGGACTCGACTTTTTACGAATTCGACAATTTTTCTTGATTTCATGACTCTAAAATGTCCCAAATAATTATTTAAGCTTATGTGAATTTTCTCGTAATTTTATTTGGGTTAAAACTTAGGCTTTTTAATTTATCTTTTCTTAATTATTTTTAACGATGTTTTAATCCCGAAAAATACCAAACTTTAATATAAAATTTCTAAATTCTAAATTTAGTCTTTTTATATTATTTTAACCCTTATGGACCACGACTCGACCCCCGTGAGTCGTTTTCCAAGTTTTCTTTATTTTGAAACTCAATTTGACACCTAAGCTTCGACCCCGAGCCATCTCTTAATTTTATCGAGTTACCCCCGAACCAAATTGAGCCAAAACTTGCCCAACATCTTAAATTTGACTACTGTACCCTTAAACCATCAAGAAATCCAACCCAAAGCCAGAAACGAGACCCCTCACTCAACCCATGCAATGGCCGAGAATCCTTATGACACTAGGACTCTATGATTTGCTTCCCAACCCCTGAACCAACGAGCCCAGCCCTTTCACCACCCCTCGTGCACCCTCCTAGGACTCTAGTGCATCGCCTCGACCCGTCCCTTGGACCCAATACCAAGCCCCCAAGCCCCTGGAAGCCGTGCAACTCTGCGCAATTCCCTGCGCGATTCTCGGGTAGAGTCCTAGCATGGCTAGGACCCTTTCCCTAGCCCTTGGTTCGAGTCCTAGCTTGGCTAGGACTCTCACCCTAACCCTTGACAGCCCCTGGACGAGCCCTAGCCCAAGCCAAAGCCATGCCAACCCCTGGAACAAGGAACCCGATTCCCCTAAACCCATGACCGCAAGTTTCACGTTCCTGCATGTTTTGTTTTCGTTTCCTGTTTTCTTTCTTTGTTCCAGCCGATTATGTGGTGTGTGGGACTTTAAAACATGCAAAAACCTTGTCTAACCAATCCTAGACATCATGGCAACCCCTTAGTATTTTAAAACATGAATTTAAATCATAGAACATGAGTTTACAACTTGTGTAAGCCACAAATCCGAAATTTCAGAAAGTAAGTTCGTGCCCTTCATGCGTGCAATATGTTGCGTGTTTTCTTTAATGCTCGCAAGCGCACGGCGTCAAGTTATAGTAAAATGTAATTTAAGTACAAGTATCGATCCCACGAGAAATGTAATTTCTAAATTTATACTAATGCTTGTAATTAGAATAGTCTCGATTTTATTTAGAATAATCAAATAACAGATTTGTTCATACCAATAACTGAATTGAAAATAAATTTAATTTTAATACCAAACAGAGTTTAACAATGGAATAAAAGATCTAGAGGTCCGACTTCACTCAACTATCCACCATGTGCTATTGTGTGTAGCTATATTATAATTGTCCTTCTTATTCATTAACCAAGAATTCTATAATTATCTACTCCCTCTCTCGAGTGCTAAGTAGATACTAATTATCTAACAAAAGATTGCAACGTCTCCGTCGACAATCAATAATTAAATAATACAACAACAAGCACTAAATTCTTTTTATAGCTTCAATAGCAAAATATGTCCTCTCGAACTACATCAATACCATCGATGTATTTTTCCCTTTCTTGATTATAAATTTTCTTTTTCAAGTGATAATTTATAACATACAAATCATTCAAGATATGGCCAATAAAATGAAAGCATTAAGATTGGAAAAACACAAATAAACAATAAAGACAACTTATATAGCATAAATCATGAATCTCAACACATGGTTTCTAGTTTTGTTCCATCATACCTCTAGAATTAAGATTTAGTTCATAATAATGAAAATAAAACAACAACACATAAATATTAAACAAGACATATCAAAATAAAAGTAAAAATAAAGAAAGAAAGAACTTAGAACAGAGTTTTAGAGTGTACGAAGTTTTTGTTCCAAAGATGTGCAAGAACTTGTTGATGATGATCTTCTTGATCTTCAATCTTCTTCTTTGTAGCCTCCACCCTTTTCCTAGCTTCTCTCTATACCCTAGATGATAATAAAGAGACCCTTTTATACTCTAGACAAGATACATCACGTAGCACACCATTTTCCCCTTCTTTTGTTCAAAGTCCACAAAGTTTCTTAATTTCCGGAATGGTGTTTGTGCATGACCGCGGGTGCGGTGTCCTTTCGCATAAAAATCTCTTGCTGCAGAGTTGACAGCGCGGGTGCGGCGCTTGCATGACCGCGGGTGCGGTCATGCCTCGGCAGTTGGCGCGGGGGCGCTCATGTAAGCAGCGCGGGGGCGCTGTCTTCTCGGCAGGTAGTGCGGCCGCGGCGCTTGGTGTGGCGCGGGTGCAGTAGTGCTTCGTGTATCTTTGTCCCTTGCACCTTCTAATTCATCACTTTATCATTCCAAACTCTCGTTTCTAAGCTTCCAAACTACAATAACAAAAACAACAACATATCAAATAAAACCTGCTCAAGAATCACAAAATTCCAAGTTAAAAACAAGTAATAAAAGTACAATAAATTGCACTTATCAAACTCCCCAAACTTAAGATTTTGCTAGTCCCGAGCAAAACAAAACAACAAAAACAAACCAACAAACAAGTCATGAAATATTTTAAAGAACTTGGCCTCAATATAAATTCAAAATCCATCATGCATTTACAATTCAAATCAATTCAACCACTTGTTCATCCAGATAAAATCATGTGATTGGTTCGTTCTCTAACTTCAAATCTCTTCAACCATGTATCAAATCATTCTCAATTGATGTCAAATTTTTACAAACACATATCACAAGGTCTTTTTAGGTAAAGATTGGGTTCAAATCAATATTTATTCAAGAAAGGGATACCCAATAAATGTTTGATGCAATGAGGTGTGTGAAAAATTAATCAAAATTCTTACTCAATGACAGTGTTTATCGATTGTCCATAGGCTAGATCCTCCCAATCACTCTCCACTAGTATATTGGACAACTATGACTAGGTTAATAGGATTTTCAATGGTTATAATGTTAGGCCTCGGTTCATAGCTACAAATAAAGTTTAGGAGTTCAAATAAGGGAATAAATTGAATTTCTTCTCTTTTTTTCCAACTCCATTATTTCTTTTGATCTCCATTTTTTTTCTTTTTCTTTTCTTTATTCATCTCATCTCTTTTTCTCCCCTTTTTTTCTCCAATCTTCAACAATGTATCATTATTCATTTTTCTTTTGTAGGAGAAAATTAATTTCTTTCGAATTCTTACTCCCTTGAGAAGGTAGGAATTAATTATATAAGATATTCAAAAGGTTGGTAATTGTGGGATTCTTGAAAAAAATATTTGAATGGGGGTCTTTTACACATATTTAAGTGTGCCATTCAAATTCATATAAGTTCAAAGAGGTGACAAATGATAAATTAATTTATTTGGTAGTTTGAAAGGCTCAATCGATCCAAAAATCACCTAAATCATTCCTAAATCATAATTTGTCCGTATTTCGCCTCGAGTGATGTTTGGATAGTTCTAGAAAAAATCTCAATTCACCATCAAAAGAGTATAATTCTAATCATCTTGAAAATGATGTCTCAATGCATCAAACAAATACATATATTTAAAAGAAATGTGCTTGGCTTCAATAAATTTCAAAAACACAACTCTTTTCTCATATAGGCTCAAAAGGGCTTCAAATGAATGTTTATGAATAATATACATGGCCCAAATGAATTCAAAGATTTCCTAAATCATTTATATGTTTGCAAAAATTTTATTTCAATGTCAAATAAAAATCACAAAGTTTTATAGAAATTTTAAGTCTCAAACTCACCAAATTTCATGATTATTCTCTAAATTTTCAAAGTGGTTAATTAACATGAATTTGATGCATGACATTGCTTTTCTAAAAAAAATTTCATCATTGGCCAATTCATTAAACATTTCATGACTAAAATACTACAAACACACAAAATAAACCAAAAAAATTAAACACACAAAAATACACTAAGTAAATAAACACACAAAAGCAAATAAACAAATAAACACTCTAAATAAATTAAAACAAAGCACACAAAGATAAAATAAAATAACTCCCCCAAACTTAAACATGTGCATCGTCCTCGATGTAAATAGGCATGATAAATTGGAAAATGCACATACATTGGGCAACGACCGTCAGTGGTCATTGCCATCATCCTCGTCGTCGTCATCATGGTGGGGTGGTTGGAACTCTGGCGGGTGGTAGACAGGTGGCCACTGTGGAGGAGGTGGAAATGGATGTCCAGAAGTGGAAGCAGAAGGGAACTGCTGAGCCAACACCGAAGTGAAATCCATCATGTAATCCATGAATGTATCGGTCCTATACCGAAAAGCATCCATCTCTTGGCGTTGTACCCTCATATCCTCTTCCAACTGATTCAACCTATTTCTCCTATGCCTTTGCTGCGGCTGTGGCTCTTGAGCTTGGGCTTGGTCACGTCTCTCTGCAGCTCTCCAATTGAATTCCCTTTCAGCTCTACGTGCTGCAGCTTGGTCATTTCTGATGCCCCCATATGGTTGAATTACCACAATATCATTCTTAGGCCTCAGCAACTCTTCACTCGTCGCCCAAGTAACCCCCGCACGTTGGCATAAAACAGTTATGAGAGAGGGGTGGAGAAGTCCACTTGGAGAGTTACCTCTTGCATAGTCTAAAATGGAATTCTGAAGCAATCGACCGAGATCAACTGTCTTCCCTGTCATAATGCAAAATATGAGGATGGCCCTCTCCTTAATGACAGTGGTTGTGTGTTCGGTTGGCTTTATTCTGGCAGCAATGAATGAATACCAATTTTTAGCAACAGTCTTCAGATCAGACTTTGCTAAGCTCAAGTGCACATAGTCTCGCATTCGCCATTCGGCTCCCTGTATACATATTGTTTGAAGAATATTGTTATAATCAACATGCTCATTTCGGTATTCTTCATACTCGTCGTGCATGATTTGAGGGAAGCCATATATCGTGTTGATTGTATGTGCATCATATGCTACCTGTTTACCTCGAACAAAAACTGTCAATCGATCATATCTAACCTTAAGGTTAGCGTAGAACTCTCTCACCAGTGATATGATAGCATCCTGTGGCTGTCTGCCAAATTCTTCCCACTGTCTAGCAGTAAGCATCCTCCCAATTTCAGTATCAGGGAAGCTCATATCAAAACCCCTCTCCTTGATTATGCTTCTATTCAATATTTTCCCGTATTGTTCCTCCGCCCTCTCGTCATAAAATCGACTCGCATCATAGTTCACTTGTGATGATGATGAAGCACCCTTTACTTTCTTTTTAGTGGCATTTTGTCAAACACCTTGCAAACACCAACTTTACTTCAACCCAATTCTCACAATTCAATGATTTTTTTTTTTTTACTCCCCCAAACTCAATACAAACAATATCCACAACACAACAATATACACAACAATCAATGAACAATATCCCCAAAATGAAGAATGTATTCACCAATAATTTCCTTCTATAGCCACTAACACCAACAATCTCGAATTTTCCAACAAATATGCAATGAATTGGCTCACCTTGAGTGTGTTGAAATGTTTCTTGAAGAATTAATTCAAAGCTCCACTCAAATCTTGAAGAGATTTTCGAACCCCCTTTTCAAACCCTAGGTTTGATTTTGAATTTGATGGAAAGGAATGAGAAATTTGATGGAATAATTGAAGATTTTTAGGTTGTAGTGATGAATTTGTTGAAAGAAGAACAAGAATTTGGTGTATGAGTTGAGTTTTGAGTAGGGATTTCGAAAGTGGAAGTGGGTGTTCTTGAGAATGTTTTCGGTAATGGTTGATGAATGCCCAAATCTGTCTTAAAAACGTGAGACCGCGGGTGCGGTAGTGTAAGCACCGCGGGTGCGGTGTATGTTCGAACAGGCAGCGCGAGTGCGGCATTAGGTGTAGCGCGGGTGCGGTGCATGTTCGGCAGCCCTTGCATTTTTCCATGCGAATCAGCGCGGGGGCGGTATGCTAAGGAGTGCGGGTGCGCTGTGCGTTCGGTAGATTAGCGCGGGAGCGCTGCATGTTATTACCGCGGGTGCGCTGTATTTTCGGCATTTCCTAGCATTTCTCGACACTGCATGACCGCGGGTGCGGCGTTATCAGCACCGCTGGTGCGGTAGTGCTTCGGCACTCATAGCGCGGGTGCGCTGTCTTTGTGCTGCGGGTGCACTCCTGCTTCGAATTTTCTTCTAAAATTATCAGTCCTGAAAAGAAAACAATTGGGATTCATTAAATTTGGGAAGATAAAATCATACATTATATAAATAAATATACAACAACACAAAAACATGATACAAAAAAATAAAATCAGCACTGAAATCAAAATGCAATAGAAACAAAAATTTGGGTTGCCTCCCAATAAGCGCTTGGTTTAACGTCATCAGCCTGACTTTCTTCAGTCTATTTTGATTCTCGCAACGGTATGTTGTCCATTTGCCGCACTTCATTGCCAAAATAATGATTGACCCTCTGACCATTGACTTTGAATGTTTCGCCATTTTTGCATTTTAGTTCAATTGCACCATGTGGGTACACTTTTTCTACTGTGAATGGGCCAGACCATCTGGATTTTAACTTACCAGGAAACAACCTCAGTCGAGAATTGAATAATAACACCTGTTGTCCTGCTTCAAATTCTCGTCGAAGAATCTGCTTGTCGTGCCATCTCTTGGTATTTTCTTTGTATATCTTGGCATTCTCGTATGCATCATTCCTGAATTCGTTCATCTCATTCAACTGCAATAGTCGTTGCTCGCCCGATGCTCCCATGTCAAAATTAGCTTTTTGATAGCCCAAAATGCCTTGTGCTCCAGTTCCAAAGGTAAATGACAAGCTTTCCCAAAGACCAACCTATAAGGTGACATCCCGATAGGTGTCTTGTATGCCATTCTGTATGCCCATAAAGCGTCATCTAGCTTGATTGCCCAATCCTTCCGGTTTGTTTTCACTGTCTTTTCCAATATTTGCTTAATCTCCCGGTTGGATATTTCTGCTTGCCCATTAGCTTGCGGGTGGTATCCCAGTGTCACCCTGTGCTTCACATCATACTTGGCCAATAGTGAATTAAAAATTTTGTTACAGAAATGTGTACCTTCATCACTGATAATGGCTCTAGGCGTTCCAAATCTCGTGAAGATGTTCCTGTGGACAAACTTAACAACAACTCGAGCATCATTAGTTGCGGTGGCAATTGCTTCCACCCATTTTGACACATAATCGACAGCAAGTAAAATGTATGATTGACCAAACGAAGATGGGAAAGGACCCATAAAATCAATACCCCATACATCAAAGAGTTCCACCTCCAAAATATTTGTTAGTGGAAGTTCATGTCGTCTAGAAATATTGCCAACTCTTTGGCATTTATCACATGACTTTACTAAGGTATAGCTGTCTTTAAATAAATTAGGCCAATAAAAACCTGACTGTAATACTTTAGCTGCTGTTCTAGATGCTCCAAAGTGTCCACCGTAGGGTGCGGAATGACATTGCTCTAGAATTATACCCGCTTCTTCCTCAGCTACACATCGTCTGATTATCTGATCAGCGCTTCTCTTAAACAAAAACGGATCGTCCCACAGGTAAAACTTAGCATCATGAAGAAATTTCTTCTTTTGATGATACGTTAAATCTGAAGGCAATTCTCCTGCTGCAAGAAAATTAGCTATATCTGCAAACCACGGATATGTAACACTTACCTTGAAAAGTTGCTCATCTGGGAATGACTCGTTGATAGCTCCACCTTCAGTTCGTTCTTCCAGCTCTAATCGTGATAGGTGATCAGCCACCTGATTCTCACAAACTTTCTTATCTTTGACTTCAAAGTCAAATTCTTGAAGTAGGAGTATCCATCGTATCAATCTGGGATTTGCATCCTTTTTTGCAAACAAGTAACGAAGAGCTGCATGGTCAGTGAAAACCGTTACCTTTGTGCCAATGAGATATGTTCTGAATTTGTCGAATGCAAACACCACTGCTAGCATTTCTTTCTCAGTAGTGGTGTAATTCTGTTGGGCTGCATTAAGTGTACGACTTGCATAGTAGATGGCTTTGAACATCTTATCTCGCCTTTGTCCCAATGCTGCTCCTACAACATAGTCGCTAGCATCGCACATGAGCTCAAAGGGCTCTTTCCAATCAGGTACTATCATGATGGGTGCTGAAATTAGTGCTGCCTTGATCTTGTTAAATGCCTGCAAGCAATCATCATCAAAAATAAATGTCGAATCTTTCTCTAACAAATTACATAAAGGTCTTGTAATTTTAGAAAAATCTTTAATATAACGACGATAAAACCCAGCATGTCCCAAGAAGCTTCTGATTCCTTTCACATTTTTCGGCGGTGGAAGATTTTCAATTGCCACAACTTTGGCCCTGTCAACTTCTATTCCTTTAGCTGAAATTTTGTGGCCAAGCACAATACCTTCTGGAACCATGAAGTGACATTTTTCCCAATTCAGAACTAGATTCTTATCCTGACATCTCTGCAAAACAAGCATTAAATTTTGCAAACAATGATCAAAAGATGTACCAAATACAGAAATGTCATCCATAAAAACCTCCATTATTTCCTCAACCATGTCAGAAAATATGGCCATCATACACCTCTGAAAAGTAGCAGGTGCATTGCATAGTCCAAATGGCATTCTCCTGAAAGCAAATGTACCGTAAGGGCAAGTGAAGGTAGTCTTCTCCTGATCCTCCGGTGCTATGACAATCTGATTGTAACCTGAATAACCATCTAGAAAACAATAATAATGATAACCACCTACTCTATCAAGCATCTGGTCAATAAATGGAAGTGGGAAATGATCTTTCCTAGTAGCATCATTCAATTTCCTGTAGTCTATGCATACTCGCCAACCAGTCACTGGGCGAGTTGAAATCAATTCATTGTTCTCATTTTTCACTACAATTATTCCTCCCTTCTTAGGCACTACTTGTACTGGTGAAACCCATGAGCTATCAGAAATAGCATAAATAACACCAGCATTTAACAATTTTAACACTTCAGCCCTTACAACCTCTTTCATTGCAAGATTAAGCCTTCTCTGATGATCAACATAAGGTGAATATGATTCCTGCATCAAAATTTTATGCATACAAACAGTAGGGCTAATTCCCCTTATATCAGCAATTGTCCATCCCAGAGCAGATTTAAATTCTCTCAACACCCTCAACAATTTTTCTTTTTCAGTACAAGTAAGAAAAGAAGAGATAATTAACGGATATGTTGAATTTTCACCTAAAAATGCATGACAGAGGTGACTTGGAAGTTCCTTCAATTCAGGGGATACTTTTGGTACCTCTATAATTGCATCTTCAAGTAGTTCTACATTATGCACATCAATCTTTTCTTTAGGCAATGTATCGAGAGCAAGTAACTCTTCTTGCACGTCCCAATCATCTTTATCCAATATAGACGCCGATTCCAACAAGCATCTTTCCAAAGAATCTTTCGTCAATCTACCTGCACCAACATGAGATACACATGAATCAATTACATCAATACTATTACAAGTACTTACCTCATTTGGTTCCTTGATTGTGTTGTAGATGTTGAACATGACTTCTTCTCCACCTACTCTCAATGTAAGCTCACCCTTGTGCACATCGATCAAAGCTTTTCCAGTGGCCAAAAATGGCCTTCCAAAGATAAGTGGGGTGTCCTGGTCTTCTTCCATATCTAGAATGACAAAATCAGCAGGAAATATAAATTTGTCTACCTTTACCAGAACATCCTCCACTATACCCCGTGGATATGTAAGTGATCTATCCGCCAGCTGCAAGGTAATAGTGATAGGCTTCACTTCGCCAAGCTCTAAAGTCCTGTAAATGGAAAAAGGCATTAAATTAATACTGGCACCCAAATCACATAAAGCTTTATTTATTCTAGAACCACCAATAACACAAGGGATAGTAAAACTCCCTGGATCTTTGAGTTTCTGTGGTAGTTTCCTTTGAAGTATGGCGCTACACTCTTCTGTCAATTTCACTGTCTCAAACTCATGCAACTTTCTCTTCTTTGACATCACATCTTTTATGAACTTTGCATAGTTTAGAATTTGTTCTAACGCATCAGCAAATGGAATGTTGATGTGAATCTTCTTGAAGATCTCCAAAAATTTGGCAAATTGCTCATCCAATTTCTTTTTTTTAAACCTCTGTGGATATGGAAGTATTGGTTGAAATACTGGAGGTTTTTCAACTTCAACTTCAACCTTGGATTCCTCAGTTTCGACTTCTTCAACAATCGCCTCCTTTTCATCCTTATCATTGGAATTTTTACCATCAAGTTCTTTTCCACTCCTCAAAGTCACAGCTTTGCATTGCTCCTTTGGATTCACTTCTGTGTTACTGGGAAATTGCCCCTTGTTCTGATCTTTTAGAGCGTTGGCCAACTGTCCGATTTGCGTTTCCAAAGATTTCATTGTAGCACCCATGTTTCCCATGTGAGTCTCCATATTGTCAAGACGAGATTCAGTTCTCGCCATCCTTTTTCCAGACTCAGCAACAAATGTACCTACCAAATCTTCAAATGAAGGCTTTCCCTCCCCCTTTGATGTATTGAACCCCGGTGGAGGATTCAACACATTCTTATTATTAGCATATGAAAAATTTTCATGATTTCTCAAACCAGGATGATACGTGTTAGAGGGAGGGTTACCTCGATATCCTTCGTATCCACCAAAATTCCTATTGTTGATATAATGAGCCTCATCAGGAATATGTGGTTCTTCGGTGACAACAGATGCATTTTCAACCTCTGATGAACTGGCCTTGTTCATTGCTGCAATTTGAGTTGTTAAAGCTGAAACTTGAGCTGTGAGTGATGTAATAGGATCTATGGCATAAATTCCAGCTTGCTTCTTCACTCCTGATCTTTCAGTCGGCCACTGATAACTGTTAATGGTCATCTGTTCAAGCAAATCATATGCTTGATCGGGTGATTTGGCAAATATCGTGCCACCAGCTGCTGCATCAACAGTGCCTCTTGTCTGTCCATTCAAACCATTGTAAAATAATTCAATCTGTACCCAATCTTCAAAACCATGGTTTGGACATCTCCTCAACAATTCCTTATACCGTTCCCATGCTTCATATAGTTGCTCAAAATCAGTCTGCCTAAAAGTACTTATCTCGATTTTTAACTGTGCAGACTTTGCAGGTGGAAAATATTTTGCAAGAAACTTGGTTGCTAAATCCTGCCATGTAGTGATACTCCCCAAAGGAAGCGATTGGAGCCATCCTCTTGCTTGGTCCCTAAGAGAAAAAGGAAACAAACGCAATCGAATTATATCATCAGAAACACCATTTATTTTTACCGTGTCAGTAATTTCAAGGAATGTTCTGAGATGTAAATGAGGATCTGCAGTAGCTGCTCCTCCAAACTGATTCTGTTGAACCATGTTTATCAATGCAGGTTTGAGCTCAAAGTTGTTTGCATTAATCGTTCCTCGTGCTATACCAGAATAATGAGCATTCAATACCGGCCTAAAATGATCTCGGATGGGTATTGCAGGGGGTGGATTTTCATTGTCTCTGTTTTCAGCCATTGCTCGAATCTCTTCTCTTCTTGCCTTTCTTAATCTTCTTGCGGTTCTTTCGATTTCAGGATCAAAGATAAGCAAGTCAAGATTTTGCGATCTTCGCATGCACTGTAAAACAAAAACAATAAACAAATCAGTGTTTAATGTAGTATAATAAAAACAGCTCTAAATTAAAATCAAGACTAATTGATAACAATACTAATATAAATTCAAATTTTACACTCCCCGGCAACGGCGCCAAAAACTTGTTGCGTGTTTTCTTTAATGCTCGCAAGCGCACGGCGTCAAGTTATAGTAAAATGTAATTTAAGTACAAGTATCGATCCCACGAGGAATGTAATTTCTAAATTTATACTAATGCTTGTAATTAGAATAGTCTCGATTTTATTTAGAATAATCCAATAACAGATTTGTTCATACCAATAACTGAATTGAAAATAAATTTAATTTTAATACCAAACAGAGTTTAACAATGGAATAAATGATCTAGAGGTCCGACTTCACTCAACTATCCACCATGTGCTATTGTGTGTAGCTATATTATAATTGTCCT
Organism: Primulina eburnea; assembly: GCF_022965805.1. Lineage (NCBI taxonomy): Eukaryota > Viridiplantae > Streptophyta > Magnoliopsida > Lamiales > Gesneriaceae > Primulina > Primulina eburnea. The sequence goes on along the minus strand of NC_133106.1, from coordinate 8,949,626 downwards.
TCTTATTCATTAACCAAGAATTCTATAATTATCTACTCCCTCTCTCGAGTGCTAAGTAGATACTAATTATCTAACAAAAGATTGCAACGTCTCCGTCGACAATCAATAATTAAATAATACAACAACAAGCACTAAATTCTTTTTATAGCTTCAATAGCAAAATATGTCCTCTCGAACTATATCAATACCATCGATGTATTTTTCCCTTTCTTGATTATAAATTTCCTTTTTCAAGTGATAATTTATAACATACAAATCATTCAAGATATGGCCAATAAAATGAAAGCATTAAGATTGGAAAAACACAAATAAACAATAAAGACAACTTATATAGCATAAATCATGAATCTCAACACATGGTTTCTAGTTTTGTTCCATCATACCTCTAGAATTAAGATTTAGTTCATAATAATGAAAATAAAACAACAACACATAAATATTAAACAAGACATATCAAAATAAAAGTAAAAATAAAGAAAGAAAGAACTTAGAACAAGAGTTTTAGAGTGTATGAAGTTTTTGTTCCAAAGATGTGCAAGAACTTGTTGATGATGATCTTCTTGATCTTCAATCTTCTTCTTTGTAGCCTCCACCCTTTTCCTAGCTTCTCTCTATACCCTAGATGATAATAAAGAGACCCTTTTATACTCTAGACAAGATACATCACGTAGCACACCATTTTCCCCTTCTTTTGTTCAAAGTCCACAAAGTTTCTTAATTTCCGGAATGGTGTTTGTGCATGACCGCGGGTGCAGCAGTATAAGGACCGCGGGTGCGGTGTCCTTTCGCATAAAAATCTCTTGCTGCAGAGTTGACAGCGCGGGTGCGGCGCTTGCATGACCGCGGGTGCGGTCATGCCTCGGCAGTTGGCGCGGGGGCGCTCATGTAAGCAGCGCGGGGGCGCTGTCTTCTCGGCAGGTAGTGCGGCCGCGGCGCTTGGTGTGGCGCGGGTGCAGTAGTGCTTCGTGTATCTTTGTCCCTTGCACCTTCTAATTCATCACTTTATCATTCCAAACTCTCGTTTCTAAGCTTCCAAACTACAATAACAAAAACAACAACATATCAAATAAAACCTGCTCAAGAATCACAAAATTCCAAGTTAAAAACAAGTAATAAAAGTACAATAAATTGCACTTATCACAATATTTGAAACAATATTATGATATGGTGGATGAGCAAAGGAGATTAGGGTGTGCCTTTGCGTTGTAAACGCTCGGATTATCGTTGACGACGAAGAACGGAGGAGACGACGAGGCTTAGAACTCCATGAGAAACTCTTCCCTTCAAATCGTGAGGCTGCTGCCGAGTGTGTGTGTGTTGTGTGGGGTTTGAGAGAGTTTTCAAAATCTTAAAAGTGGGTGGCCGATTATGTTTCTAGAATTGTGTGGGGTTTTGAAATCTTTTTACACTTTAAATAGAAATAAATCCCTAATCTAGACTTTAGGCCTAATAAGCCATTAAATTAGGCCCATTAGTTTATTTAGGATCAATTAAAATAATAACAAATTTTTCTTTAATTAAAAATTGAATTTAATAGCCGGGTTGCTAAAAAGCTAGCATTTTAGTTGAAAAAACCAACACCGATAAAATTTACGTCCCGGCGTATAAAATCATCTCAAGAACCCCTTATTTTCAAAAATAATAAAAAGCATCTCCCAACTTTTAAATAATTAAAAACAACTATTTAATAAAAATCATTTTCTATTTTTCAGCCATCGGTCCCCGTTCCTCGATCGTCATTTGAGTAACCTTTAAATATCATTTTATGCATGATGACAATTAAATCTCATTTAGCAAGTAAACAAGTAAGTCACATAATTAATTAGCATTTAAAATAAGTTAATTACTCATTTTTCGTATTTCCTAGATTTGCATGCAGTTGGATTACGTCGTCTTATTTTTGGACCTTACAATTCCTCCCCCCCTTAAATAAAATTTCGTCCTCGAAATTAGAACTTACCGAATAACTCCGGATAGCGACCTCTCAAGTCCCTCGCGGTTTCCCAAGTAGCTTCCTCTTCCGAGTGATTCAGCCACTTGACCTTGACCATTGGAATGACTTTGTTTCGCAATCGTCTTTCTTGTCTAGCCAGAATCTGGACAGGTCTTTCCTCATAAGTCATGTTTGGAGTTAGTTGAAGAGGTTCATAATTAAGCACATGCGATGGATTAGACATGTACTTTCGCAGCATCGAAATGTGGAACACATTGTGAACTCCAGAAAGTGCGGGTGGCAATGCCACTCTATAAGCTAGTGTCCCAATCCTCTCCAAAATCTCGAACGGACCAATAAATCTCGGACTAAGCTTGCCTTTCTTGCCAAAGCGCATAACACCCTTCATAGGTGCTATTTTCACGAACACATGGTCGCCCACTGCAAACTCTAAGTCCCTTCGCCTCTTGTCCGCATAACTCTTTTGTCGGCTTTGTGCAGTCTTCATTCTATCACGAATTTTGACTACAAGCTCAGTCGTCTCTTCAATCACATCCGGACCAATATCCCTTCTTTCCCCAACCTCATCCCAATGAATGGGAGATCTACATTTCCTTCCATAGAGTGCCTCAAAAGGAGCCATCCCAATTGATGATTGGAAACTATTATTGTAGGTGAACTCCACTAGAGGTAACTTTGGTTCCCAACTGCCTTGGAAGTCAATAACACATGCTCGCAGTAGATCCTCCAAAATCTGAATAACTCTCTCTGACTGGCCATCGGTCTGAGGATGGAATGCTGTACTGAATAGCAACTTGGTCCCCATTGCTGCATGCAGACTCTTCCAAAAAGATGAAGTGAAACGCGGGTCTCTGTCAGAGACAATGGACACTGGAATCCCATGCAGACGAACTATCTCTCGAACATACAAGTCGGCATACTGAACCATGGTGAATGTCGTCTTAATAGGTAGAAAATGCGATCCCTTAACAGTCTTAGGCAATCCTACAACAAAGTCCATGGTGATATTTTCCCATTTCCACTCGGGAATAGGGAGTGGCTTCAATTTTCCCGCTGGTCTCTGATGCTCTGCCTTGACTTGCTGACAAGTCAAACACTCGGATACATACCTCAAGATGTCTCTCTTCATGCCTGGCCACCAATACAACAACTGCAAATCCCTATACATCTTGGTACTGCCCGAATGAATGGAATATGGTGTGTCATGGGCTTCCTTCATAATGAGATGTCTCAAATAATCGTCACTAGGAACCCATAGACGGTCTCGATAACGAACTAAATCATCCACCACTGAATATAAATTCCGGCCCTTGGCTTCATCTCTAGCCCTCCACTTTTGCAACTGCTCATCAAAGGACTGCCCATCACGGATCTTATCTCTCAATATCGACTGGACTGATAATGTGGCAAGAGTAGGGGCCTCGCCCCTAGCATACACTGCAAGCTCAAACCGCTGTATCTCAGACTGCAACGGTCTTTGGAGTGATAATTGAGTGACGACTGCTGCTTTTCTGCTCAATGCGTCTGCCACTACATTAGCTTTCCCCGGATGGTAGCTAATGTCGCAATCATAGTCCTTTACCAATTCAAGCCATCTGCGCTGTCTCATATTCAATTCCTTTTGGGTGAAGAAGTACTTCAAACTTTTATGATCGGTGAATATCTTGCACTTCTCCCCATAAAGGTAGTGTCTCCAAATTTTCAGTGCGAAGACTGATGCTGCAAGCTCAAGATCATGAGTAGGGTAGTTCTTTTCATGAATTTTCAACTGTCTCGACGCATAGGCGATAACTCGGTCGTTTTGCATAAGAACTGCGCCCAAACCAAGCTTAGAAGCGTCGGTATAAAGAACATAATCCCCTTGCCCTGATGGCATAGATAGCACTGGCGCTGATATCAAGGCTTGCTTCAATTTGTCAAAACTGTCTTGGCACTCGGGTACCCAAATAAATTTTGCATTTTTCTTTGTCAAGGAGGTCATGGTCACCGCTATAGATGAGAACCCCTGAATAAACTTGCGATAGTAGCCAGCTAGTCCCAAGAAACTGCGAATCTCGGTGACGCTCTTCGGTACTGGCCACTCTCTCACTGCTTCCACTTTACTTGGATCTACCTCCACTCCACTACTAGAGATTATGTGGCCTAAAAACGCCACTCTATCAAGCCAAAACTCGCACTTACTGAATTTTGCATAAGGCTTTCTATCTTGCAGTACTTGCAGTGCGGTTTTCAAATGACGGCTATGCTCCTCTCTGCTCTTGGAATAGATCAAAATGTCATCAATGAAGACAATAATAAACTGATCCAGGTACGGCTGAAAGACGCGATTCATGAGATCCATGAAGATCGCTGGCGCATTGGTCAACCCGAATGGCATGACCATAAACTCATAGTGCCCATATCTTGTGCGAAATGTCGTCTTGTGCACATCAGACTCCTTAACTTTTAATTGATGGTATCCCGATCGCAGATCAATTTTTGAAAATATCGAAGCTCCTTGCAATTGGTCAAATAAATCCTCAATTCTTGGTAATGGATACTTATTTTTGATGGTGACCCTGTTGAGCTCCCGATAATCAATACAAAGACGCATGCTGCCATCCTTCTTTTTCACAAATAGTACCGGAGCGCCCCATGGAGAGTAACTAGGGCGAATAAAACCTTTGTCTAGCAGTTCTTGAATTTGATCTTTCAATTCTTTCATTTCAGCGGGTGCTAGACGATATGGTGCTTTAGATATAGGAACAGTGCCCGGCATGAGATCAATGGAGAACTCCACCTCACGATCGGGTGGTATGCCAGAAACGTCTTCGGGAAAGACGCTAGGAGAGTCTCTCGCAACATCAACATCCTCTAACTTCTGGCTCATAGACTCATGTGCAGTAGTGACACAAGCTAGATAAGCTGGACATCCACGATTAATAAGCTTCCTCGCACATAGACAAGAGATAACGTGCGGCATTTGCTTGTTCCTTGCTGCCTCGAAAACGAAGGATTTACCACTGGGTGGCCTAATAGATACTGATCGCTGACGAAAATCAATCGAAGCTCCATTCGCTGATAACCAATCCATCCCAAGTATAATATCGAATTCGGGCATAGGAAGCACGATAAGATCTGCCCGAACAACCTCTCTGAATAAACGAAGCTCCAGATTCTTAACAATCTTAGATGTGAGCATCTGATCACCGGAAGGAATCGAAACCTTGAAACCCAAACCCATATCTTGAGGAGTAATATTCAGTCTTTGGATGAAGGTTTCTGATATGAAAGAATGTGTAGCTCCGGAATCTAGCAAAGCATAGGTAGCTACACCTAGAATGATAATCCTCCCTGCGGTGAAAACGTCTTTTAAATCTTTTCGTGTTGAAACTTAAGAATTTACTATCATTAATTCCCAAGGTTGGACGAAGATTTCGTGTTGAGCTTAAACATTTCTAGGAAGATTTGCACTTTAGTCCCTAACTTTTGAAATTTGCAAAATTGACCCATAATTTCGAATTATTGCAATTAAGTCCTTATATTATTCAAAGTTCTGATTTAATCCTTGATGTTTCGAGAATTGCATTTTTGGTCTTTAAGAATTCAGAAATTGTACTTAGGTCCATTAATTTTGAGTTATTGCATCTTAGACCCTTAAATTTCGAAAATTTGCAAAATGGCCCCCCAATAGTTCGAAACTCCCTTATTATGATTTTCTTTACTTTTGGCCCTAAACTTTTTATTTGGAATCATAACATCCTTCACATAAAATAAGGCACAAAATTTAAATCATTCCGTATAACTTCTAGAATCATAACTTGAATTCGACTAAGTAGAACATGCAACCTAATTTCTTCAAGGTTAAGTTTTGTTCCCGATTCAATTCTAATAACCAATTTAACAATTCATGCAGTAGTAGGCAATATAAAAATGTTAAATGACTAGGTTACCCGTGATGAGCGTAGTGTCTGCCTCTTCCTCAGCTTCCTCAGCGTTCATCACATAAGCTCTTCCAACCGTAGGTGCCTTCTTCTTCAGGCAATCGGAAGCTTTGTGCCCTTCTTCCTTACAGATGAAGCATTTATAAGATCCCCACATGCACTTGCCAAAATGAAAACGGTTGCACTCCTTGCAAGGTTGCTTATCAGTAGGCTTTGGCGCTGCAGGTGGTGGCTTTTGCGGTGCTGGTTTCTTGACTTGACCTTGGGGCTTTTGAGGCCCTTGAGGTCTAGGAGGACCCGTATATGGCTTCTTGTTGGGTTGGTTATTATTCTGATGCTGCTGCCTCTTACGCTGTAACTCGAAGTCAATGTCCCTTAGGGATTGCTCAGCCTGATATGCATAAGTAACTGCTGCGGCATAATCTTCAGGGCGCATCATCATGACCTTATCCCGAATGGTAGGTCGTAGGCCATCCTTGAAGTGTCTAAGCTTTTCCTCCGCATCTCCAGCAATAAGGGGCACAAAGTGGCAACCCCTATCAAACTTCTTCACAAAGTCGGCAACAGATACGTCTCCCTGGTGGAGAGTCATGAATTCCCTCTTTATCCGACTTCGGACATCAGCAGTAAAGTATTTCTCGTAGAATTTCGTCTTGAACTGTGCCCAAGTGAGTGTAGCAAGGTTAACACCATGCTCAGCTCCTTCCCACCATAAAGAAGCATCATCCCTAAGCAGATAAGTAGTGCACCTCACACGGTCGGCGTCTCCTATGTCTAGATAGCGGAAATGCACCTCTAGTGAACGGATCCAACTCTCAGCAGCAAATGGATCGGTGGTGCCAGAAAATTCCTTTGGCCTTAGCTTCCGGAACTGCTCATAGATATCCTGCTGTGGCCTAGGTTGCGGCTGTTGCTGCATCTGTTGTAACTGCAGTTGCAACTGCTGCTGCTGCAACTGCTGTTGCTGTAACTGTTGCTCGAAAAGGCGAGCCATGCCTTCTAAAGCGCGAGTAGCAGGATCCCCTGGTGGGGGTGGTGGTGGTGGTGCATTTCCTTGACTGTTCCCTCGACGATTAACACTGTTCTCGGCTTGATTCTCATGACCAGGTGCACGTCTAGGAGGCATTATATCTGAATTTTTTCCAATTTCTAACGTAACCAACATGCGTTTAAATCTAAGTTTTCTAATCATGCGACAATTCCTAGCTTAAGTAGCAATTAAGCATGTGATAAGTGCAATTTATTGTACTTTTATTATTTGTTTTTAACTTGGAATTTTGTGATTCTTGAGCAGATTTTATGTGATTTGTTGTTGTTTTTGTTATTGTAGTTTGGAAGCTTAGACATGAGAGTTTGGAGTAGTATAATGATGAATTAGAAAGTACAAAGGACAAAATAAAACGAAGCAGGACAGCACCCGCGCTCCAAAACATGACTGCACCTGCGCTACATGCCGAAGCATGACCGCACCCACGGTCATGCTAGGACCGCACCCGCGGTCTCACACGCTGCAAAGGAAAAATTCTGCCGAAAGCCAACCGCACCCGCGGTCGTGCACAGACATATTCCGGAAATCATGAAACTTTGGTGTGCTGCGCATGGGACTTGAAGACTTTGGTGTTTTGCGTGCAAGACTTGTCTAGAACTATAAAAAGCATCCATTATTCATCATCTATGGCATCTTGGAGAGCAAAGGCAAGGAGTGGAGGCTACAAAGAAGAGATTGAAGATCAAGTTCATCCTTGGAAAAGTTCTTGCACATCTTTGGACAAAAGCTTCATTTGAACTCCAAAACTCTTGTTCTAAGTTTTTCTTTCTTTACTTTCATTTTTATTTACTATGTCTTGTTTAAGATTTGTGTGTTGTGTTATTTTTATCATGAAATAATTCTTATTTCTAGAGGAATGATGGAACAAAACTAGAAACCATGTGTTGGGATTTTTGATTTATGCTATATAAGTTTCCTTATTGTTTATTTGTATTTTTCCAATCTTAATGCTTTCATTTTATTGGCCATATCTTGAATGATTTGTATGTCTATAAATTATCACTTGGGAAAGGGAATTTATAAACAAGAAAGGGAAAAATACATCGATGGTATTTATATAGTTCGGGAGGACATATAGTGCTATTGAAGCCATTAAAAGATTTTAGTGCTTATTGTGTTATTTAATTATAGATTGTTGATGGGGACGTTACAACCTTTTGTTAGATAATTAGTATCTACTTAGCACTCGGGAGAGGGAGTAGATAATTATAGAGTTCTTGGTTAATGAATAAGAAGGAAAATCATAATATAGCTACACAAAATAGCACATGGTGGATAGTTGCGTGAAGTCAAACCTCTAGATCTTTTATTCCATTATTGTTCACTACTTTTTGGTAATATAATTTAATTTAGTTTCAAATCTAGATACTAGTATAAACAAATCTGTCAATTGATTATTCTAAATAAAGTCGAGACTATTTCAATTACAAGCATTAATATAAATTTAGAAATACATTTCTCGTGGGATCGACACTTGTATTCAAAAATTACATTTTATTATAACTTGACGTTGTGCACTTGCAAGCAATTAAGAAAACATGCAACAAGTTTTTGGCGCCGTTGCCGGGGAGTGTTTATTTTTAATTTATATTAATATTGTTACCAATTAGTCTAGATTTTAATTTAGAGCTGTTTTTATTATACTACATTAAACATTGAATTGTTTATTGTCTTTGTTTGACAGTGCATGCGAAGATCGCAAAATCTTGACTTGCTTATTTTTTATCCTGAAATCGAAAGAACCGCAAGAAGATTAAGAAAGGCAAGAAGAGAAGAGATTCGAGCAATGGCTGAAAACAGAGACAATGAAAATCCACCCCCTGCAATACCCATCAGAGATCATTTTAGGCCGGTATTGAATGCTCATTATTCGGCTATAGCACGAGGAACTATTAATGCAAACAACTTTGAGCTCAAGCCTGCATTGATAAACATGGTTCAACAGAATCAGTTTGGGGGAGCAGCTACTGCAGATCCTCATCTACATCTCAGAACATTCCTTGAAATTACTGATACGGTAAAAATAAATGGTGTTTCTGAGGATATAATTCGATTGCGCTTGTTTCCTTTTTCTCTTAGGGATCAAGCAAGAGGATGGCTCCAATCGCTTCCTTTGGGGAGTATCACTACATGGCAGGAGTTAGCAACTAAGTTTCTTGCAAAATATTTCCCACCTGCAAAGTCTGCACAGTTGAAAATAGAGATAAGTACTTTTAGGCAGACTGATTTTGAGCAATTATATGAGGCATGGGAACGTTATAAGGAGTTGTTGAGGAGGTGTCCAAACCATGGTTTTGAAGATTGGGTACAGATTGAATTGTTTTACAATGGTTTGAATGGACAAACAAGAGGTACTGTGGATGCAGCAGCTGGTGGCACGATATTTGCAAAATCACCTGATCAAGCATATGATTTGCTTGAACAGATGACCATTAACAGTTATCAGTGGCCGTCTGAGAGATCAGGAGTAAAGAAGCAAGCTGGAATTTATGCCATAGATCCTATTACATCACTCACCGCTCAAGTTTCAGCTTTAACAACTCAAATTGCAGCAATGAATAAGACTGGTACATCAGAGGTTGAAAATGCATCGGTTGTTACTGAAGAATCACAAATTCCTGATGAGGCTCATTATATCAATAATAGGAATTTTGGTGGCTACGGAGGATATCGAGGTAACCTTCCCTCTAACACGTATCATCTTGGATTGAGAAATCGTGAAAATTTTTCATATGCTAATAATAAGAATGTGTTGAATCCTCCACCGGGGTTCAATACATCAAAGGGGGAGGGAAAGCCTTCATTTGAAGATTTGGTAGGTACATTTGTTGCTGAGTCTGGAAAAAGGATGGCGAGAACTGAATCTCGTCTTGACAATATGGAGACTCACATGGGAAACATGGGTGCCACAATGAAATATTTGGAAACGCAAATCGGACAGTTGGCCAACGCCCTAAAAGATCAGAACAAGGGGCAATTTCCCAGTAACACAGAGGTGAACCCAAAAGAGCAGTGCAAGGCAGTCACTTTGAGGAGTGGGAAGGACTTAGAAGTACAGAGTCCCAAAGAGAGAGTGGACAGTGAGAAGACAGTTGAAGAAAGTGAAGTGGAGGGATCCACGGCTGAAATCAAAGTTGAACCACCTCCAGTGTATAAGCCGACTCTACCCTATCCTCAGAGATTCAAGAAGAAGAAATTAGATGATCAGTTTGCAAAGTTCTTGGAAATTTTCAAGAAGATACACATCAACATACCATTTGCTGATGCTTTGGAGCAAATGCCGAATTATGCAAAGTTTATTAAAGATGTTATGTCTAAAAAGAGGAAGATGCAAGAGTTTGAGACAGTGAAGCTTACTGAGGAGTGCAGTGCCATCCTACAAAAGAAATTACCACAAAAATTGAAAGATCCAGGGAGTTTTACTATTCCTTGTTTTATTGGTGGTTCTCATTGTAGTAAAGCTTTATGTGATTTAGGAGCAAGCATTAATTTGATGCCATTTTCTATTTTCAGGAAATTGGAGCTTGGAGAAGATAAATTATCCACTTTTACCAGTACATCCTCGACGATCCCACGCGGATACGTGAGACTTCTGTCTGCAAGCTGTAGGGTGATAGTAGTCGGTTAAACTTATACAGGACTGCATACAAGACCCCTATTGGGATGTCACCGTATAGGTTGGTCTTTGGGAAAGCTTGCCATCTACCTTTGGAACAGGAGCACAAAGCATTTTGGGCTGTAAAAAAGCTCAATTTTGATATGGCAGCATCAGGAGAGCAACGACTGTTGCAGTTGAATGAGATGGAAGAATTCAGGAATGATGCTTACGAAAATGCCAAGATATACAAGGAAAAGACCAAGAAATGGCATGACAAGCAGATTCTTCGACGAGAATTCAAACCAGGACAACAAGTGTTACTATTCAATTCTCGACTGAGATTGTTTCCTGGTAAGCTGAAATCACGTTGGTCAGGGCCGTTTGTAGTGGAAACAGTATATCCTCATGGGGCCATCGAATTGAAGTGCAATGATGGACGAACTTTCAAGGTCAATGGACAAAGAGTTAAGCCATATTATGGAAATGAAGTAAGGCACCTTGACAACATTCCTTTGGACGGATCAACTTGATATAGACTGATGGTAGTCGGGCTGATGACGTTAAACCAAGCACTTATTGGGAGGCAACCCAAATTTTTGTTTTTCTTTTTGCATTTTGATTTCGGTTTTAATTTTATTTTATCATGTTAGTTTTGGTTGTGTATTTTTAATATAGTGTGTGCTTATATCTACCCAAATTTAATGAATCCCAATTTTTTTCTTTTCAGGACTGAAAATTTGACAAGAACAAAATTTTGACGAAGCTAGACCGCACCCGCGGTGATATCTGTACCGCACCTGCGCTTGAGGTGAATTGAAATTACAAGAAAATTCGAAGCAAAACCGCACCCGCGGTGTTACCCACACCGCACCCGCAGTATTGCAATGTTAATAAAAAAAATGCAAGAAATGCCGAGACATCACCGCACCCGCGGTACATTGCACACCGCCCTTGCGTTCTAGGAATGCATACACTGCCGAAGATATACCGCACCTGCGGTCTTGTTATCACCGCACCTGCGGTCGCACAACATGAAGAAAAAAAATTAAATCGAGAGCACACCGCACCCGCGGTGTTGTTAATACCGCACCCGCGGTCTCGCGTTTTAAAGCCAGAGTCGGGCATTCTTAGGCATTATCGAAGAACACCACTCAAGAACACCCTCTCCATTTCGAAATCCTCACTCCAACAAACACTTTTCACACTCAATTTTTGTGATTCTTTCAACAAATCTTTCACTCCCAACCAAAATATCTTCAATCATTTCATAAAAAATCAATTCCTTTCCACAAAATTTCAAATCCAAACCTAGGGTTTAAAAAGGGGCTCAAAAATTTCTTCAAGATTTGAGTGGAGCTTTGATTTAATTCTTCAAGAAACATTTCAACACACTCAAGGTGAGCCAATTCATTGCATATTTGTTGGAAAATTCGAGATTGTTGATGTTAGTGGCTGTAGAAGGAAATTATTGGTGAATACATTCTTGATTTTGGGGATATTGTTGATTGATTGTTGTGTATATTGTTGTGTTGTGGATATTGTTTGTATTGAGTTTGGGGGAGTAAAAAAATCATTGAATTGTGAGAATTGGGTTGAAGTAAAGTTGGTGTTTGAAAGGTGTTTGACAATATGCCTCCAAGAAGAAAACAATCTAAGGGTGCTTCATCCTCATCAACTGTGAATTATGATGAAAGTCGGTTTTATGATGAGAAGGCGGAGGAGCAATATGGCAAGATTTTGAATCGAAGCATTATAAAAGAAAGGGGATTTGATCTTAGTGCCCCTCATACTCAAATTGAAGAAATGCTTAGGGTTCGGCAGTGGGAAGAATTTGGCAGGCAGCCACAAGATGCTGTCATCTCATTGGTGAGAGAGTTCTATGCTAACCTCAAGGTTAGATATGATCGGTTGACGGTTTTTGTCCGAGGACAATCGGTAGCCTTTGATGCACATACAATTAACACGATATATGGTTTCCCTGCAATCATGCACGACGAATATGAAGAATACCGGGCAGAGCATGTTGATTATAACAGTATTCTTCAAACAATTTGTATACAGGGAGCCGAATGGAGAATGAGGGACGATGTGCACGTCAGCCTAGCTAAGTCTGACCTCAAGGAAATGGCCAAACATTGGTATTCATTCATTTCTGCTAGGATCAAACCTACCGAACACACCACTACCGTCATCAAGGAGAGGGCCATCCTCACTTTTTGCATCATAACAGGAAAAACAATTGATCTAGGTCGATTGCTTCAGAATTCAATTCTCGATTATGCAACAGGTAACTCTCCGAGTGGACTTCTCCACCCCTCTCTCAGCACTGTATTGTGCCAACATGCGGGAGTGACTTGGGCTCCGAATGAAGAAGTCCTGAAGCCGAAAAATCCCATTGTGGTAGTTCAGCCATTTGTGGTATCTAGAAATGCTGCAGCACGTAGAGCTGAAAGGGAATTCAATAGGAGAGCTGCAGAGAGACATGCTCAAGCCCAGGCTCAAGAACCACCACCACAACACAGGCACAGGAGAGATAGGTTGAGCCAGCTGGAAGAGGATATGAGAAATCAACAACAAGAAATGCACCAACACCGCCAAGACATGGATGCATTTCGGTATAGGGCCGATACATTCATGGGATACATGATGGATTTCACATCGGTGTTGGCTCAGCAATTTCCATCTACTTCCACTTCTGGCCATCCATTTCCACCTCCACCACAGTGGCCACCTGTTTACCACCCGCCGGAGTTCCAACCACCCAATGACGACGAAGATGAGGATGATGGCAATGACCACTGACGGTCGTTGCCCAATGTATGTGTATTCTCCTATTTATCTTGCTTATTTACATCGAGGACGATGCACTTGTTTAAGTTTGGGGGAGATTTAGTTTATTTTATTTTTGTTTGTGTGTTTTATTTTAATAATTTGGTGTGTTTATTTATTTAGTTATTTTGTGTGTTTTTAGTCATGAAATTTTTTATTTTCGAATTGACCAATGATGAAAATATTTTTTTTAATTGAAAAGAAAGGTCATGCATTATATTCATGTTAATCGATCAATTTGAAAAATTTATAGAATAATCATGAGAATTGGTAAGTTTGAGACTTATAATCTCTATAAAACTTTGTGATTTTCATTGGATATTGAAATAAATTTTTTGCAAACACATAAATGATTGAGGCAATCTTTGATTTTATTTGGGCCATTTATATTGTTCATAAACATTCATTTGAAGCCCTTTTGAGCCTATATGAACAAAGAATTGTGTTTTTGAAATTCCTTGGAAGCCAAGCACTTTTCTTTTTGAATATATATGTATTTGGTTGATGCATTGAGACACTATTTTCACGATGATTAGATTCTACTCTGTGTTGGTGAATTGAGATTTTGTCTAGAACTATCCAAACATCATTCGAGGCGAAATACGGACAACTTATGATTTAGGAATGATTTAGGTGATTTTTGGATCGATTGAGCCTTTCAAGGTACCAAATAAAATTAATTTATCATTTGTCACCTCTTTGAGCTTATATGAATTCGAATGGCACACGTAAATATGTGTAAAAGACCCTCATTCGAATATTTTTTTTCAAGTATCCCACAATTACCAACCTTTTGAATATATTATACAATTATTTCCTACCTTCTCAAGGGAGTAAGAATTCAAAAGATCTCCTACAAAAGAAAACAAAAGAAAAAAAAATGAATGATTATACATTGATGAAGTTGGAGAAAATGGGAGAAAAAGAGATGAAAAGAAATGTAAAAAATGGGAGATCAAAGAACAAGTGGAGTTTGCAAAAGAGATAAAATTCAAGTTACTCCCTTATTTGAACTCCTAATCTTTATTTGTAGCCATGAACCAAGGCCTAACATTACAACCATTTAAAATCCTATTAACCTAGTCATAGTTGTCCAATATATTAGTGGAGAGTGATTGGGAGGATCTATCCTATGGACAATCGATAAACACTTTCATTGAGTAAGAATCTTGATCAATTTTACACACACCTCATTGCATCAAATATTTATTGGGTATCCCTTTCTTGAATGAATACTGCTTTGAACCCAGTTTTTACCGAAAAAGACCTTGTGATGTGTGTTTGTAAAAATTTGAAATCAATTGAAAATGATTTGAAACATGGTTGAAGAGATTTGAAGTTAGAGAATTAACCAATCACATGATTTTATCCGGATGAATAAGTGGTTGAATTGATTTGAATTGTAAATGCATGAAGGATTTTAAATTTATCTTGAGGCCAAGTTCTTTAAAATATTTCATGACTTGTTTGTTTGTTTGTTCTTGTTGTTTTTTTTTGCTCGGGACTAGCAAAATCTTAAGTTTGGGGGAGTTTGATAAGTGCAATTTATTGTACTTTTATTATTTGTTTTTAACTTGTAATTTTGTGATTCTTGAGCAGATTTTATGTGATTTGTTGTTGTTTTTGTTATTGTAGTTTGGAAGCTTAGACATGAGAGTTTGGAGTAGTATAATGATGAATTAGAAGGTACAAAGGACAAAATAAAACGAAGCAGGACAGCACCCGCGCTCCAAAACATGACTGCACCTGCGCTACATGCCGAAGCATGACCGCACCCACGGTCATGCTAGGACCGCACCCGCGGTCTCACACGCTGCAAAGGAAAAATTCTGCCGAAAGCCAACCGCACCCGCGGTCGTGCACAGACATATTCCGGAAATCATGAAACTTTGGTGTGCTGCGCATGGGACTTGAAGACTTTGGTGTGTTGCATGCAAGACTTGTCTAGGACTATAAAAAGCATCCATTATTCATCATCTAGGGCATCTTGGAGAGCAAAGGCAAGGAGTGGAGGCTACAAAGAAGAGATTGAAGATCAAGTTCATCCTTGGAAAAGTTCTTGCACATCTTTGGACAAAAGCTTCATTTGAACTCCAAAACTCTTGTTCTAAGTTTTTCTTTCTTTACTTTCATTTTTATTTACTATGTCTTGTTTAAGATTTGTGTTTTGTGTTATTTTTATCATGAACTAATTCTTATTTCTAGAGGAATGATGGAACAAAACTAGAAACCATGTGTTGGGATTTATGATTTATGCTATATAAGTTTCCTTATTGTTCATTTGTATTTTTCCAATCTTAATGCTTTCATTTTATTGGCCATATCTTGAATGATTTGTATGTCTATAAATTATCACTTGGAAAAGGGAATTTATAAACAAGAAAGGGAAAAATACATCGATGGTATTTATATAGTTCGGGAGGACATATAGTGCTATTGAAGCCATTAAAAGATTTTAGTGCTTATTGTGTTATTTAATTATAGATTGTTGATGGGGACGTTACAACCTTTTGTTAGATAATTAGTATCTACTTAGCACTCGGGAGAGGGAGTAGATAATTATAGAGTTCTTGGTTAATGAATAAGAAGGACAATCATAATATAGCTACACAAAATAGCACATGGTGGATAGTTGCGTGAAGTCAAACCTCTAGATCTTTTATTCCATTATTGTTCACTACTTTTGGTAATATAATTTAATTTAGTTTCAAATCTAGATACTGGTATAAACAAATCTGTCAATTGATTATTCTAAATAAAGTCGAGACTATTTCAATTACAAGCATTAATATAAATTTAGAAATACATTCCTCGTGGGATCGACACTTGTATTCAAAAATTACATTTTACTATAACTTGACGTTGTGCACTTGCAAGCAATTAAGAAAACACGCAACAGCATGCAACGCATAAATACTCAAAAAGCTAATAAACATGCATCATAAACATAAGATCCATAACTTCATGCAGGTTACATCATAAAATCACATAAAGCATGTAAAACTTACAACTTAGAGGCTTGACGACTGATCTTCACGGCGCTGATGGTGGCACAACCCTTTACAGAACC
Source organism: Primulina eburnea (assembly GCF_022965805.1). Lineage (NCBI taxonomy): Eukaryota > Viridiplantae > Streptophyta > Magnoliopsida > Lamiales > Gesneriaceae > Primulina > Primulina eburnea. Next base: position 8,933,204 of record NC_133106.1, on the reverse strand, counting down.
ATTGCTCTGATACCAACTGAAACGTCCTCATCTCTTATTGCTTTAAAAGTATTAAAAGTACTAGAAATTTTTATTTTTTTTAAATCTCTCACATTTTTGGTCATTGCATGCACATGCACACAAAAATAATCTTGCACCATTTTAAAGTAAATCATCCAACTAGTATTTGAAAATTGAAAGGGAATAGTCAAACCAGAAATCGTAAAAACGTTTTACCAAACCTAAAAAGCAATAAATGTTGAAAAGTGTAGCACATACTAAACTCTCCAAAAACCTCTCAAAAGCATAAATAAATAGTCTTAAAATCTTTAAAAGAAATCATAAAGCGTAATGCGGAAAATAATGCGCTGGTCCTCGGGTTGTGTGCGCCATCAGTCCAGTAGTATTACTCGTCAAGACCTTCCTCATAACCACCTGCATCCATCACACCTAGTGAGTCTAAAAACTCAACACACCATAATCTTTATAACGAGTAATACATAATACAGTTAACATATAACAGTGAAAAATACTTGTACTTAAAATATCGTTTTCATGAAGATGCATAAACGTTAAACCTAAACATTTTCGTAAACATTTTCATAAAAACATTTTCATAAAAACATAAACATATTCATATTCATATTCATATTCATGTTCATGTTCGTGTCTGTTGAATTCAGATCGTTGATTGTGACTTTCATATACGTGTTAGGCGATGGATCCATCTACATGTAACCACAGTACTGGGCGGCGGGAGACACCAGCAACACTCTCGCCGGTCAACTGGGCCCTGGCCTTACGTAATATCATATCATCATATTCATATACATATCCGTGTCCGAGGAAATACGATCGTCGGGCTCCCACTGGGACCATAACCCTCACGATATCTCCAACATATCATCGTGTTAGTCACAATCCATTCACATCATTCAACATGTTATCATCACTTAATAAAAATCATGCTTATAACATTTTTCATTTTAAACCACGCATGCAGCATGTCTTTTACGTTAACGTTTCATCATAAAAAAATCCATAGACATTTAAAATTCCATAATCCTTTAAAAATAGCATTTTGGCATATGACATCATAAAAACATCCATATACATTTAAAATTCCATGTTAACATATAAAACAGCAAATAGGGCACTGCCATGACCTTTACTAATTTCCCGGTGTAAAAAGACCGTTTTACCCCTGGACTCGACTTTTTACGAATTCGACAATTTTTCTTGATTTCATGACTCTAAAATGTCCCAAATAATTATTTAAGCTTATGTGAATTTTCTCGTAATTTTATTTGGGTTAAAACTTAGGCTTTTTAATTTATCTTTTCTTAATTATTTTTAACGGTGTTTTAATCCCGAAAAATACCAAACTTTAATATAAAATTCCTAAATTCTAAATGTAGTCTTCTTATATTATTTTAACCCTTATGGACCACGACTCGATCCCCGTGAGTCGTTTTCCAAGTTTTCTTTATTTTGAAACTCCATTTGACACCTAAGCTTCGACCCCGAGCCATCTCTTAATTTTATCGAGTTACCCCCGAACCAAATTGAGCCAAAACTTGCCCAACATCTTAAATTTGACTACTGTACCATTAAACCATCAAGAAATCCAACCCAAAGCCAGAAACGAGACCCCTCACTCAACCCATGCAATGGCCGAGAATCCTTATGACACTAGGACTCTATGATTTGATTCCCAACCCCTGAACCAACGAGCCCAGCCCTTGCACCACCCCTAGTGCACCCTCCTAGGACTCTAGTGCATCGCCTCGACCCGTCCCTTGGACCCCAGACCAAGCCCCCAAGCCCCTGGAAGCCGTGCAACTCTGCGCAATTCCCTGCGCGATTCTCGGGTAGAGTCCTAGCATGGCTAGGACTCTTTCCCTAGCCCTTGGTTCGAGTCCTAGCTTGGCTAGGACTCTCACCCTAACCCTTGACAGCCCCTGGACGAGCCCTAGCCCAAGCCAAAGCCATGCCAACCCCTGGAACAAGGAACCCGATTCCCCTAAACCCATGACCGCAAGTTTCACGTTCCTGCATGTTTTGTTTTCGTTTCCTGTTTTCTTTCTTCGTTCCAGCCGATTATGTGGTGTGTGGGACTCTAAAACATGCATAAACCTTGTCTAACCAATCCTAGACTGTTAGAGTAGGTGCACGTCGAGCCAAGTGTTGGCCGACTGTTCACGATGAAACTCTTTGTATAAACGATCTTTATTTTAATAATATTTGAATTTATTATTTTGGCAAATCTTTATCTGTATACCCATGCTAGTTGCATAGATAAAGCCCTTGAATATACAAATAGTAGAAAGAATATGAGATGCTCATATGATGAGTATCATGAAACTCATATTTGGAATACTGTATATTCTAAACCGTTCCTAGTCGATTCAGCCGTCACTAAGAAGGATAAAGGCCGCTCGAGTTAGAGACTAGTATCTGCGATGTGAGTACCATGTTTCATTGGTAGGGGACATTGTGATGTCCGAGCATGCAGATAGGTGCTCCTTGTAGAGTGCACTGAACAACCCTCTATAAAGGACTTTCCAAGTGGTTCTCACTTATCGAGTGGAAAAGTCCTGGTTTATGGTTGTACAGAATTAGTCCTTATGACCCGGGACAACATTGAGACTCTATGTGCTAGCGTTTCACTTTGACTTGTTTACCGACTCTTATGGGGTCATCAGGTGGCAAGGTTGGGTGTTACGGCGAAACATATAGGAGTCGATGCATTGTAGTCGGGGATTCACCGCTTACCTACGGGTATGGATATCCTATGTGTTTTTCATGTATGTGTGGGTTGAAATCTCTGATCAGAGTATGGTGGTAATTATGAAAGAGGTTTCATAGATTACACCATCGATGCAACCACAACATGACACATAGTATCGATTCATTGACAACTCTCGATAGACCAATAGTTGTCGAATCGGTCGGGATATATGAGTTGAAGGGACCGTACTGTACGCTAACCATAATTGAATGGTTCTTGCAGGCACTATCATGTGATACCTAGGGAATCACGTAAGCGATGCTGCTAGGCGTTTAACGTGATTGGTTGGGTACTATCAGACTTGAGTTCTGACGTTCTTACTATCAAGGAGTTGATAAGTAAGAATGGAGCACTTGGGGTATGCTCGAATAAGGACATGTTTAGTCCGAATCACATAGAGATTTGAACCCACGGCTAGTTGTATCAATGAACCATTGAGGGCCACACTGTTGGATCCGGTTTTCTTCACGCCCAAACGCAGCGGAAGTTTTAAAATTTTATTTTATTTTGACAATCAAAATATATTTGTTTGAGCGCTCGTATGATTTTAATATAAACATTCATAGGGAGTTTAAAAGTTATACCTTTGTGAATTAAATCACTGGACTCCAACTAATCCGGTATAAACGGATTAGCTCTTGTTGTAAATCTCTACGAACATTCTTCGATCCTTCTAATCAGGTCCACGACCAGAAGATTTGTTCCTCTTTCAAATAGCACTAGAATATTTGAAAGAAGTTTTACGTTGAGATCGAACGCAGAAGAAATCGACCCACAATTCTCAATTAAGTGGCCGAAACTTCATAAAATTTGAGAGATAAAATTTCTTCCCCAAGTCTTGAAACTCACGAAGGTGGCTAGGCAAGAATGCAAGATTTTTAATAAAGAAATCTAAAATATTCCTTTAATCATGATTTACTTAATTAATCTCATTAATTAAGTGAACAAAATATTTGAAGGATTTGAAGTTGTGATTTTCGAGAATCACACATGGAAAAAAATGGGTGGTGGCTAGGTTTTCTCAAAATTATATATTAATTTTTCCAACCCCAACCCTAATACAAATATATAAGCTTAGGGCCCATTAATTAAATCAAACACTTAATGAGCTTAATAAATTAATTACTCTAGTTCAACTAGTTTAATTAATTAATTAATCTTTTAAAGTCCAATTAAGAATCTTAATAATTTGTATGTTGGTCTTGTACTCCTACAAGCCCATAATACATACACCCATTACATTTAATTTAAATCCATTATAAATTCAACATTTGAATTTAATATTTAAATTATAAATTCAACTCCTTGAATTTATCACCTTCAAAATTTAATATTTAATAAACTCAACTTTTGAGTTTAATAAATTAAATTCTCAAATTTTATAAATTCAACTCCTTGAATTTATTCTCTCAAAATTTAATAAATTCAACTTCTCAAATTTATTATATCATAAATTCAACTCCTTGAATTTATTTTCTCAAAATTTAATTATCATAAATTCAACTCCTTGAATTTACTATATCATGACATAAATTCAACTCCTTGAATTTATTCTCTCAACGGGAACAAACGATCCAGTGCTTGTGTGACCCTCAATGGTTCAGGGATACAGCTAGCCGTGGGTTCACAACTCTTTGTGATTCAGGACATAATCCTTTATTCGGGCTTACCCTAGTTAGCCCCATTCTTTTCATCAACACCTTGATCAAGAATATCAGAACTCATTTCTGATTGCACCCATCGGATCATGGTAAGAGCGTCTAGTAGCATCGCCCCATGATCCTCTAGGTATCACTGATAGTGCCTGCAAGAACCAGTCGATTATGATTAATGTACAGTACGGTCCTTTCATCTCATATATCCCGATCGAATCTGCAACTATTGGTTCATCGAGGGTTGCATAATAATTCGATAACTATGTGATAACTTTAATAGTGGCATCGCGTGTACTATTGGAGAACTCCTTCTCTAACGTACATCTCATACTCTGGCCAGAGATTCCATGCACTATTATTACATCAGATCACATAGGATATCCACACCCGTAGGTGAGCGGTGAATCCCCGACTACAATGCACTGGCTCCTATATGTGTCGCAACTGTACCCAACCTCGCCACCTGATGACTCTCCTGGAGCCGGTAAACGAGTCAAAGCACAACCCTAGAATATAGAGCCTCAGTGTTGTCCCGGGTCGTAAGGACTAATGGTGTACAATCATAACCACGGACTTATCCTCTCGATGAATGATAACCACTTGGAAAGTCCGAGGGAGGGTTGTTCGGTATAATCATCATATGACTACCCATCTGCATGTTTGGACATCTCCATGCCCTTACCAAGAAACGCAGTACACAACATCACAGATGCTAGTCTCGAGCTCAAGCGACCTTTATCCATGTTTTAGGCGGCTGAATCGACTAGGAACGAATTTAGAATATGCAGTGTTTACAAATGAGTTTCAATATCGAATTACGATTCATTTGTATTAAAGCATAATCAAGGACTTTATCTATGCTGATTGCATGGGTATACAGATAAAGTATAACAAGACCATAAAAAGTTAAATTATATTAAAATAAAGATTGTTTATTTCACTTGAGTCAATAAATTCCCTAGCCAACCGTTGGCTTGCAGGGCATCTACTCTAACACACACAAGTACTAGCTTTGTAAATCCCGATGAGAAGTAAAATAGTTCAATGTGTTGAACGGCTTATAAATGTGTTTATAGGCGTAAAGAAAAATAGAAGTATGACTTCTATGAGAGAAATATAAATTTTAATTTATGGAAGTGTTCCTAGATTAAAATTTGGCCAAGTGAATAATGTATTTGAAAATTGTGATTTTCATAAACATTATTATGGACTACATTAAATTAATTCAAGTGTTGAATTAATTAAACACTAGTGGGCCTAGTAGAGTCCAAATAATTAAATTAATTCAAGTGTTGGATTAATTAAATAACAATGGGCCTTGTAGAGCCCAATTGGAATTAATTATTTAACTAGTGGGCTTGAGTAAAATCAAGTAAAATGTAATTGGGCGCAAATGTGTTTGAGACAATTAGAAAAGAGTCCATGGGCCTTGCAAAAGTTGCAAGCCCACTAGGGTTTGCATGCTTGGGAGATCAAGAGTCTTGAATACTTTTTAATAAAATAATGCATGGCATGTGGATCACTTTTTGGACTACCAAGACTCAACTTTCCCTCCTCATTCCACTAGGTTGGCCGAAATTTGTGTGACAATTTTCTCCCAAAAATTCTTCTCTCTTGTGTTCTTCAATTGTTGGAGAATACTCACTTCTCTTTGAAAAATCCTCAAATATTTCTAGTGCAATATTTGAGGGGATTTACCTAGTTGGTGGAGGGCTTAATTTTGGAGTAAGGAGGAGCTTGTAGATCTTCATGCCTTGAAGAACTTTGTTGTTTGACAACAAAGTTGGAGCCACAATCAATCTTTTAAAGATTGATAGGTAAAAATTCTATAACACCCTATGAATGTGTTTTATTGTAAATATTGCACAATACTATGGTGGCCGAAAATTTTCCTCAAAAATTCGTTTTTTGTGCTTCCGTTGTGCTTCCGGCCACCGTAACCGGTCCGCTTTCAAGTGGTATCCGAGCTAAGGTTACGTTTTTTGTGTAATATTTGCATAATATTATGTTGAGATCGATTTCTAACCGCTTGAGAAATTTTTGGTGCAAGGAATCTTGAAGGCCGAAAATTTTACAAAAAAAAAATTTTCGGGCAGCTTGTTGCTTCCCGTGATATCTCGGGCTGCCCGAGAATTTCGGGCGGCGAATGGGGCAGCCTTCGGGCTGCCCGGAAAAATTCCAGTTTTAAATAAAAAAAAAATTTTTTTGTTGCCGGAATCCGGCGACGGAGCTCCGGCGACGGCGATGACGACTCGGGTTTCCAAAAGTGTTTTGGACAATCTTAGTGTCATGGGCCTTGAGATGTTGGGCCATTGGATGACCAACATAATTTGTGAAATTTAAATGGGCCAAAATATTTTTGGTGAAAAATGGTTTTTGGGTCATTAAGTTTAAATTTACAATTGTTGCACATATTTTCTCATAAAATAAATAATTGAAGTATGACTTTAATTATTTATAGTAAATTGTGATTTACAAGAAATTCGATTATAAATAAATTAATTTGAAAGTAGACAAAGGAGTTTGTATACTTTGTTAATTTAATTTATAATTGTGGCGATTAGTGATTGAATCAAGATATATAATATTGGATCAATTAATTATAGTGATAATTAATTGATGGTGTATGATATGTGATATTATGCATGAAGGATGATCAAAAGTCCAAGCCCAATTTGCTAGGTGTATGCTAGGATATTTGTGTTGAATGATTGTAATAATTATCAATTTAAAGTGGGCTTGGTTTATGGCCCGTTCCCACCCCATGAGATGTATCCCTATGTGCCATGGATATTTAATTGTAAATATTAGAATAGTGGAAGATCAAGATTGGAAGATGGTGGCCTTGGTGATTATGAAGATCGAGGACATGTAATATTGGATGCTAATGTAATAATGTAGTTGCATTTGCATCCCTTGCATTTACCCTAGGATTGGACCTAGGCCCGTGTTTAGCTCACACGGGCCATTAGTATTGGGGAAATTGATCATCCTTGTACTGTTTTATATTTATAATATATGCATGATATGTTATAAATAATGAGTATGTGCGTTATTATTATGATAATAACAAAGTTGCATGAATCCGGCAAACATACGATCAAACATGGCGAGCTTTTAAAATAAAATTAATGATGAGACCTTTCAAAATTAAAAACCCTCATTTTGAATAAGATTCAAAATTAATATCAAGCCCGAAAAGGAGAATTATAAATTTGTTTATAATTTCCTTGTCTTCCATCGACAATGGGTGCATGATGAACGCTACCCGTACTCGGGGCTCGGCTCATATTATTGAGGGAGCCCTGGGTACCGGAAAGCTGTGACATCCATTGACATAGTGATGTGAACTACGTGGAACTCCCATGATTTCGGCTCATATTATTGAGGGAACTCATGGCGACCGTCCATTAAGGTTCAATATCGATGGGTTAGGCTTGACACGTGAAGATGCACGACGTCATATTATTGGGTCCTAATCAAACGTGAGACAAAAGTTTACGTAGAGGGTTGCATAGCGATGCAATTGGAAACTACCTTTTAGGAATTGTGATTGGCCGATATTATTCGGGATCACAATTCGCTAATTGGACCTTACGTACCTTCTGAGGAAAGTGTTTCCCGTTTTCAATAGAGGGTAGTGAAAATGTCAAAACAGTGGGAGCAAATATTTATGAAGTAAAAGTCCAAACTTCATATCTTACTAAATATTTAAGATAGTCATCAACATTTATCTGTTTATACTTTTCAGTACAAATCGACAATGTCTTCGATGCGCAATCCAATATCCGTAATACTCGACAAAAACATATTAACTGGACCTAATTACCTCACTTGGCTAAGAAACCTAAAAATCGTCTTGAATTCGGAAAGGGTAGCATATACACTGACTGAGTCGCCCCCTGTTGAGGCTCCGACTGACTGCAATCCTGAGGAATTGCAGGCTTACAAGGAATGGTGTGACCATGACTTGATAGCCAGGTGTTATATGCTGACTTCTATGAATGATGAGCTGCAGAGGTGTTTTGTGGGTGCAAAGAGTGCTGCTGACATTCATTTGCACCTCAAGGAGCTCTTTGGTGAGCAAACACGACCTCTAAGGCATGCTACCGTCAAGGAGCTGATCACTTTGCGCATGCGAGATGGGGCCTCGGTCCATGAGCATGGCCTAAAGGTGATCGGGCTCGTGGACAAGCTCGTTGGCATGGATCTGATCTTGCCTTCGGAGTTGACCACCGACGTGTTGCTCTTATCGCTGCCTAGCTCATTTGATCCTTTTGTGGTGAACTTCAACATGAACAAGCTAGAGCCGACCCTTGAGGAGTTGGTGAATATGCTTGTTACGTTTGAGTCCACCATCAAGAAAGAGAAGTTGGTTCTTTATGTGGGTTCTTCATCTGGTACGAAGATTGATCCACATGAGAATGAAAAGAAGCGTTCTTTCCAACGTCCCAAGAAGAACGTGCCCTTGTTGAGGCAATCTCCGAATCCCGTTGTGGCAGCCACACCAGTTAGGGCTGACAAGACTAGTGATGTTTGTCATCACTGCAAGAAGCCTGGACATTGGAGGCGAAATTGCAAGGAATATCTGGCCCAGAAAAGTTCTGGAAATGGTATGTTCTAAATTTAAGTAAACATTTCAATTAACTCTACTTCTTGGGTATTGGATACCTAATGTGGATTACATCTCTGTAATGTGTTGCAGGAGATGGGAAGAAGTTAGAGGATTAGAGAAGGTGAGACCTTCTTGGGAATGGCAATGGAGCAAGAGTTGCTGCCAAGACCTTAAGAGATGTTTACTTATTGTTGAACAGTGATTTTAAGTTATTTTAGGAGATGTTTTGTTTGTACCGAATTTGTTTAAAAACATTGTTTCCATTTCTATGCTGATAAAAATGGATATTCTTGTTTATTTTGCAAACGTGTTTGCAACATTTACATGAATGAATGTTTGATTGGTACTGGTAAACTTGAAAACGATCTCTATAACTTAAAATTAAAAGATATTCCACTAAATGTCCATTCAAAGGCAGACACCATATGAGATATGGATGGGTAAGCCTCCCAAATATTCTTATCTTAGAATATGGGGTGCCCTGCTTATGAAGCAGGTAGTGGGAGATAAATTGGATAGTTGATCCATTTTATGTTACTTTGTGGGATATCCAATGAATTCGATTGGATACTACTTCTATCATCCCCAAGAAACAAAAGTGTTTGTTTCTAGGAATGCGACCTTTTTGGAAAAAAGAATTTCTATTGGATAGAAAAAGGGAGATGATAGAACTCGAAGAGGTTCGAGAGACACCCACAATTGAAGAACCCATACCCGAAGAGCCAAGAGAGGAGATACAAGCTCCTAGAAGATACGAGAAAGTCTCGAGACCACCTATAAGGTATGGTCAACTTCTTGAAGAGGGCCATGATGAGCCTAACCATGGATGTGATCCAAGGACCTTCAAGGAAGCGTTATCTGATGCCGATTCATCCAAGTGACTTGAAGCAATGGAATCTGAGTTGAATTCCATGCATTCGAACCAAGTGTAGGATCTTGTAGATCCACCTGAGGGAATTGCTCCCATAGGGACTTGGGACGGATGGAGAGGTATTGACCTTCAAGGCGCGATTGGTGGCAAAAAGGATATACTCAAAGACAAGGAGTTGACTTTGAGGAAACCTTTTCCCCGGTCGCGATGTTCAAGTCCATAAGGATTTTGCTAGCCATAGCTGCATGGTATGACTATGAGATATGGCAGATAGATGTCAAGACGAACTTTCTTAATGGGGATTTTAATAAAGTTATTTACATGTCTTAACCTGAAGGGTTTACATCTATCGGAAGTGAGCATATGGTATGCAAACTTCAGAGATCTATTTATGATCTAAAGCAGGCATCTAGGAGTTGGAACCTCAGATTCGACAGTACAATCAAATAGTTTGATTTACTAAGAATCCTGAGGAACCCTATGTGTAAAAGAGGGTCAGTGGGAGTGTTGTGACATTCCTGGTGTTGTATGTTGATGACATTCTACTCATATGAAATGATGTAGGAATGTTGCAATCAACTAAGATATGGCTAGCGAGTAAGTTCTCGATGCAGGACTTGGGTGAAGCATCTTTTGTATTGGGAATACAGATATATAGAGATAGATCGAGAAGATTGCTTGGTCTCACCCAGTCCACATACATTGATACCATCGTGAAGCCGTTCTCGATGGATGAGTCCAAGGGAGGACACCTACCAATGTGTCATGGCGTGTCCCTATCCAAGTCTGTCTCCCAAGACTGATGTAGAGATAGTGGCGATGACACGCATTCCATATGCTTCGGCAATTGGTAGCATCATGTATGGGATGATATCTACACGTCTTGACGTGGCTTTCGCACTAAGTGTAGTAAGTAGATATCAATCGAACCCTGGTCTTCCACACTGGAAAGCTGTGAAAGACATCCTCAAGTAGTTGAGAAGGACCAATAAATTGTTCTTGGTCTATGGGTGGAGAACTAAAATTGGAAGGCTATACCAACTCTAGCTTCCAAAGAGATATCGATGACTCGAACTCAACCTCTGGTTTTGTATTCATGCTCTATGGTGCTGCTGTCTCTTGGAAGAGTTCCAAGCGAGACAATACTACGGATTCCAGCACAGAGGCCGAATACATTGCTGCATCAGATGCAGCAAGGGAGGCTGTTTGGATAAGGAATTTCGTCCAAGAGTTGGGCGTCATTCCTAATGGAGTTGCTCCTATCCCGGTGTTGTGTAACAACACGGGAACTTTAGCTCAAGCAAAGGAGCCAAGGTCTCATCAGAAATCCAAACGAGTATTGAGAAAGTACCACATCCTTGGAGAGATTGTGAAAAGAAGAGAAGTGTCTATTGACAAAGTCAGCTCCGCAGATTATGTTGTTGATCCACTAATTAGGCCTTTACCTGGACCATTATTCGACAAGCATCGCGAATCAATGGGTCTGAAGTATATGGGTAGTTGGCTCTAGTGCAAGTGGGAGATTGTTAGAGTAGGTACACGTCGAGCCAAGTGTTGGCCGACTGTTCACGATGAAACTCTTTGTATAAACGATCTTTATTTTAATAATATTTGAATTTATTATTTTGGCAAATCTTTATCTGTATACCCATGCTAGTTGCATAGATAAAGCCCTTGAATATACAAATAGTAGAAAGAATATGAGATGCTCATATGATGAGTATCATGAAACTCATATTTGGAATACTGTATATTCTAAACCGTTCCTAGTCGATTCAGCCGCCACTAAGAAGGATAAATGCCGCTCGAGTTAGAGACTAGTATCTGCGATGTGAGTACCATGTTTCATTGGTAGGGGACATTGTGATGTCCGAGCATGCAGATAGGTGCTCCTTGTAGAGTGCACTGAACAACCCTCTATAAAGGACTTTCCAAGTGGTTCTCACTTATCGAGTGGAAAAGTCCTAGTTTATGGTTGTACACCATTAGTCCTTATGACCCGGGACAACATTGAGACTCTATGTGCTAGCGTTTCACTTCGACTTGTTTACCGACTCTTATGGGGTCATCAGGTGGCAAGGTTGGGTGTTACGGCGAAACATATAGGAGTCGATGCATTGTAGCCGGGGATTCACCGCTTACCTACGGGTATGGATATCCTATGTGTTTTTCATGTATGTGTGGGTTGAAATCTCTGATCAGAGTATGGTGGTAATTATGAAAGGGGTTTCATAGATTACACCATCGATGCAACCACAACATGACACATAGTATCGATTCATGGACAACTCTCGATAAACCAATGGTTGTCGAATCGATCGGGATATATGAGTTGAAGGGACCGTACTGTACGCTAACCATAATTGAATGGTTCTTGCAGGCACTATCATGTGATACCTAGGGAATCACGTAAGCGATGCTGCTAGGCGTTTAACGTGATTGGTTGGGTACTATCAGACTTGAGTTCTGACGTTCTTACTATCAAGGAGTTGATAAGTAAGAATGGAGCACTTGGGGTATGCTCGAATAAGGACATGTTTAGTCCGAATCACATAGAGATGTGAACCCACGGCTAGTTGTATCAATGAACCATTGAGGGCCACACCAGTACTAGCTTTGTAAATCCCGATGAGAAGTAAAATAGTTCAATGTGTTGAACGGCTTATAAATGTGTTTATAAGCGTAAAGAAAAATAGAAGTATGACTTCTATGAGAGAAATATAAATTTTAATTTATGGAAGTGTTCCTAGATTAAAATTTGGCCAAGTGAATAATGTATTTGAAAATTGTGATTTTCATAAACATTATTATGGACTACATTAAATTAATTCAAGTGTTGAATTAATTAAACACTAGTGGGCCTAGTAGAGTCCAAATAATTAAATTAATTCAAGTGTTGGATTAATTAAATAACAATGGGCCTTGTAGAGCCCAATTGGAATTAATTATTTAACTAGTGGGCTTGAGTAAAATCAAGTAAAATGTAATTGGGCTCAAATGTGTTTGAGACAATTAGAAAAGAGTCCATGGGCCTTGCAAAAGTTGCAAGCCCACTAGGGTTTGCATGCTTGGGAGATCAAGAGTCTTGAATACTTTTTAATAAAATAATGCATGGCATGTGGATCACTTTTTGGACTACCAAGACTCAACTTTCCCTCCTCATTCCACTAGGTTGGCCGAAATTTGTGTGACAATTTTCTCCCAAAAATTCTTCTCTCTTGTGTTCTTCAATTGTTGGAGAATACTCACTTCTCTTTGATAAATCCTCAAATATTTCTAGTGCAATATTTGAGGGGATTTACCTAGTTGGTCGTGGGCTTAATTTTGGAGTAAGGAGGAGCTTGTAGATCTTCATGCCTTGAAGAACTTTGTTGTTTGACAACAAAGTTGGAGCCACAATCAATCTTTTAAAGATTGATAGGTAAAAATTCTATAACACCCTATGAATGTGTTTTATTGTAAATATTGCACAATACTATGGTGGCCGAAAATTTTCCTCAAAAATTCGATTTTTGTGCTTCCGTTGCGCTTCCGGCCACCGTAACCGGTCCGCTTTCAAGTGGTATCCGAGCTAAGGTTACGTTTTTTGTGTAATATTTGCATGATATTATGTTGAGATCGATTTCTAACCGCTTGAGAAATTTTTGGTGCAAGGAATCTTGAAGGCCGAAAATTTTACAAAAAAAAAAATTTCGGGCAGCTTGTTGCTGCCCGTGATATCTCGGGCTGCCCGAGAATTTCGGGCGGCGAAGGCTGCCCGGAAAAATTCCAGTTTTAAATAAAAAAAAAATTTTTTTGTTGCCGGAATCCGGCGACGGAGCTCCGGCGACGGCGATGACGACTCGGGTTTCCAAAAGTGTTTTGGACAATCTTAGTGTCATGGGCCTTGAGATGTTGGGCCATTGGATGACCAACATAATTTGTGAAATTTAAATGGGCCAAAATATTTTTGGTGAAAAATGGTTTTTGGGTCATTAAGTTTAAATTTACAATTGTTGCACATATTTTCTCATAAAATAAATAATTGAAGTAGGACTTTAATTATTTATAGTAAATTGTGATTTACAAGAAATTCGATTATAAATAAATTAATTTGAAAGTAGACAAAGGAGTTTGTATACTTTGTTAATTTAATTTATAATTGTGGCGGTTAGTGATTGGATCAAGATATATAATATTGGATCAATTAATTATAGTGATAATTAATTGATGGTGTATGATATGTGATATTATGCATGAAGGATGATCAAAGGCCCAAGCCAATTTGCTAGGTGTATGCTAGGATATTTGTGTTGAATGATTGTAATAATTATCAATTTAAAGTGGGCTTGGTTTATGGCCCGTTCCCACCTATGAGATGTATCCCTATGTGCCATGGATATTTAATTGTAAATATTAGAATAGTGGAAGATCAAGATTGGAAGATGGTGGCCTTGGTGATTATGAAGATCGAGGACATGTAAGATTGGATGCTAATGTAATAATGTAGTTGCATTTGCATCCCTTGCATTTACCCTAGGATTGGACCTAGGTCCGTGTTTAGCTCACACGGGTCATTAGTATTGGGGCAATTGATCATCCTTGTACTGTTTTCTATTTATAATATATGCATGATATGTTATAAATAATGAGTATGTGCGTTATTATTATGATAATAACAAAGTTGCATGAATCCGGCAAACATACGATCAAACATGGCGAGCTTTTAAAATAGAATTAATGATGAGACCTTTCAAAATAAAAAACCCTCATTTTGAATAAGATTCAAAATTAATATCAAGCCCGAAAAGGGGAATTATAAATTTGTTTATAATTTCCTTGTCTTCCATCGACAATGGGTGCATGATGAACGCTACCCGTACTCGGGGCTCGGCTCATATTATTGAGGGAGCCCTGGGTACCGGAAAGCTGTGACATCCATTGACATAGTGATGTGAACTACGTGGAACTCCCATGATTTCGGCTCATATTATTGAGGGAACTCATGGCGACCGTCCATTAAAGTTCAATATCGATGGGTTAGGCTTGACACGTGAAGATGCACGACGTCATATTATTGGGTCCTAATCAAACGTGAGACAAAAGTTTACGTAGAGGGTTGAATAGCGATGCAATTGGAAACTACCTTTTAGGAATTGTGATTGGCCGATATTATTCGGGATCACAATTCGCTAATTGGACCTTACGTACCTTCTGAGGAAAGTGTTTCCCGTTTTCACTAGAGGGTAGTGAAAATGTCAAAACAGTGGGAGCAAATATTTATGAAGTAAAAGTCCAAACTTCATATCTTACTAAATATTTAAAATAGTTATCAACATTTATCTGTTTATACTTTTCAGTACAAATCGACAATGTCTTCGATGCGCAATCCAATATCCGTAATACTCGACAAAAACATATTAACTGGACCTAATTACCTCACTTGGCTAAGAAACCTAAAAATCGTCTTGAATTCGGAAAGGATAGCATATACACTGACTGAGTCGCCCCCTGTTGAGGCTCCGACTGACTGAGATCCTGAGGAATTGCAGGCTTACAAGGAATGGTGTGACCATGACTTGATAGCCAGGTGTTATATGCTGACTTCTATGAATGATGAGCTGCAGAGGCGTTTTGAGGGTGCAAAGAGTGCTGCTGACATTCATTTGCACCTCAAGGAGCTCTTTGGTGAGCAAACACGACCTCTAAGGCATGCTACCGTCAAGAAGCTGATCACTTTGCGCATGCGAGATGGGGCCTTGGTCCATGAGCATGGCCTAAAGGTGATCGGGCTCGTGGACAAGCTCGTTGGCATGGATCTGATCTTGCCTTCGGAGTTGACCACCGACGTGTTGCTCTTATCGCTGCCTAGCTCATTTGATCCTTTTGTGGTGAACTTCAACATGAACAAGCTAGAGCCGACCCTTGAGGAGTTGGTGAATATGCTTGTTACGTTTGAGTTCACCATCAAGAAAGAGAAGTTGGTTCTTTATGTGGGTTCTTCATCTGGTACGAAGATTGATCCACATGAGAATGAAAAGAAGCGTTCTTTCCAACGTCCCAAGAAGAACGTTAGGCCTAATAAGCCATTAAATTAGGCCCATTAGTTTATTTAGGATCAATTAAAATAATAACAAAGTTTTCTTTAATTAAAAATTGAATTTAATTGCCGGGTTGCTAAAAAGCTCGCATTTTAGTTGAAAAAACCAACACCGATAAAATTTATGTCCCGGCGTATAAAATCATCTCAAGAACCCCTTATTTTCAAAAATAATAAAAAGCATCTCCCAACTTTTAAATAATTAAAAACAACTATTTAATAAAAATCATTTTCTATTTTTCAGCTCTCGGTCCCCGTTCCTCGATCGTCATTTGAGTAACCTTTAAATATCATTTTATGCATGATGACAATTAAATCTCATTTAGCAAGTAAACAAGTAAGTCACATAATTAATTAGCATTTAAAATAAGTTAATTACTCATTTTTCGTATTTCCTAGATTTGCATGCAGTTGGATTACGTCGTCTTATTTTTGGACCTTACAAATATCATCAATGTTCAACTTCACAATTCTATCCATATCAACAATCGAAGCCAAAAACCCATCACAACCTCTAAACAACAACTTCTTAGCCTCAAGACATGAAATAAAAGGTAGGACCAGCGAAGTACCTGCACTGGCGAGCAAACCTTCCTTATTATCATCATCTGCAAATTTCACAGTCTTGGCAACGCAATCAATCACTGCACGATAAGTCGATAGCCAATCCATGCCAAGTATAATATCAAACGCAACCATTGTAATAACAATTAAATCGGCATAAACCACTCGCTCATCTATTTGAATAGAACACACATACATAATAGACGTCGGGCACAACAAATCCCCAGAAGGCTATACAACATTAAACTGGAGGAGAAGAACAGAAGGAACTAAACCCAAAGATCTCAAAAATAGTTCAGACATAAAAGAATGAGTAGCACCTGTATCAATCAATGTCGTAGCTACTCTGCCTGAAATTAAGATAGTGCTAGAGATCACAGAAGAATCAGGGTTTATACCTTCCTTCATCATGGTGAAGATGCGACCCTGCACCTTCTCTTTACTCGATCCTCTCGGACAGTCCTTGGCGATATGACCTGCAGTACCACATCGGTAACATGTGTGAGTACCAAATCTGCACTCTCCCCTATGATGCCTACTGCACTTGGGACACAACGGCTTCTCTAGATCAGATGGAACTGTCGGTGCTTTAGAACTCGGCTCTAACTTGCCTTTCCTTTTGAAACTACCTTTTCCTCTTTGGCTTGAACCTTGACCTCTTTGAGCAATAGCATGCTGCCTCGCCTGTCTCTCTCTAGCAATATCTTTCTCATCTTGCTCGGCTAACAGTGCTTTAGCCACAATCTCTTTAAATGTCACCGCTTTAGACATATTGAAGTCCCTTCTGATCTCTGCTCGAAGTCCTCTAATGAAATGAATACCCTTATCTTTGTCATTGGAGGCAATATATGGGGCAAACAGACAGCCTTCCTCGAACTTCAAAATGAACTCATCAACATTCATACTTCCTTGACGAAGTTCTAAAAACTCAGTCACCTTCCGAGCTCGAAGTGCATCCGGGAAATACTTGTCGTAGAAAAGATCCGTGAAATCTTGCCACTTTAATGCCGAAACATCAACACCTACCTTAGTGGCATTCCACCAAATACGTGCAACTTTGACTAGCATGAATACTGCACAACCAACTCTGTCCTTGGCTTCATACTTGAGATGATCAAATATCGCCTCAAGTGCTTTAATCCACTCTACAGCCACCAATGGATCAGTGCTTCCTGCAAACTCAGGCGGATCCATCCTCTTAAAAGCAGTAAAGATCCCATCAGTCCCAACTGCTTGAACCACTTGGTCTCTCCCTTGACCTGAACCTTGCAAACGAAACAACTGTTGAATCTATTCACTGTGAACCTTGGCTTGCTCTTTCATTAATTTGCCGAACTCGTCGACAACTCTCGAGGAGGAGCTATCCTCACCCTCTGAAGCCTTTCTCTTAGGAGGCATTAAATCCTACAATGTGCTCACATAATACATATCAACCAATAAAAATAAATAGATGTAGAAGAAGACATACCCGGACGTTTGAAAGTAGACGAAATCATATGTATTGGTCGAAGAACGTTGATCTGATACCACTAAATGTAACGCCGTTGACCGATTTCATAAAATAACATCGGAATTTAAAATATTTTACTCAAAGGAAAGAAGGATTTAAAAATAATTTCATGACATGAACATAATCCCAATATATTTACAACCAAAAGTATATACGGAATCAATAAAGTATCGAATCAAAATACAAAATATCATTTTGATCATGTCAATATGCCAACAAAATGTCTTTCTTCCTTCCATGTCCTGTACATATGACTTCGGCCCCAATCAACGTCCCGACTCGTCACTCTTATCTGCATCACATGAAATAACTGGAATGAGTATAAAACTCAGCAAGTGAAACTCTTACATAGCAATGTATACATATCATACTCTGTAAAACATGACTTTGAAATCATTAAATACCATCTAACTCTTAAAACAAGAATAATATAGTAGAACATGAACAATAACGATGGTATTTCTCTTTTCTCTGATGGATTGATATCTAAATAGTATCTCTGTCTCTGTACCTATATCCCATCGATATAAATCGATTACTCTGTCGGGATATAAGCATATGGTCGTTGATCAACTAATTGCATGCAATCTCTGACTATCTATTTATCAATCCAATAAATCATTTGAACTCTCTCTTGGGCATTAAAACAAACACTTTGAAGACTCTTCTCTTTCGCATTCCCTTTAACATAATTGAGACATAAAAAAAATGCCTCTAATACACAACAAAGTGTATCAATACATAACATGAATCAAATGGAAGGGAATAGCATGTTAAAACCATTGAAATACAATACATATAATTCATGTGAGCACAAGGAATGAATTCCACTTACAACATGGAAACCTTGATCTAATCTCTTGGTACAAATCCTACAACAATAAACCATGTATTGAACCATCGACAACTTAATAATCACAAACTCATACTATAAAACTCATAAAATCAACACAATCACACATTTCAAAATTCCACCAACACCAAAATCCAAGAATAACTAAACCCACAAGATTACCTTAGCTACTTGAACACAAAATGATCTTGCTCTCACTTCAATAATCAAACTAGATGCTTGAATCAAAGGAACAATTGAAAGAAATTGAGAACCCTAGGTCTCCTTGAGCTGAAGAACCAAGAAGTGCAAGGAAAGATGAGCGAAATGAGGGCAACTCTTGTATTATATCACTTAAATCTCGAAAACACGACTTCACTGTTCACGCACCGCGGGTGCGCTACTCTTTGCACCGCAGGTGCGCTACATGTACTGAACCACATCCAAAAATACGAAAGCATCGACCGCAGGTGCGCTGCATTTCCTACCGCTGGTGCGATGGCCTTACTGCCCAATCACCGCGGGTGCGCTGCCTCTTTGACCGTGGGTGCGGTATCTCTTCTGTCCAACCACCACGGGTGCGGCCTCTTTCCTGGCGCGGGTGCGGTCTCCTCGTTCACCAAGATTGGATATTAAATAAATCATCCACAAACTCTCCTTCAAAACACCACAATACACCACACAAATCATCTTCAACCCAAATCGACCAAAATTTCTTACTCCTAGCACTTTTTTTTTGGCCCAAAAATTTCAAAGAGAGCTCTTTAACGAGCCGATACCGGAAGATTTGCAGTATATTTTGGATAACCTATCGTAAGGTAACAATCTTGTGTGTAGTGATTCTTGATTTTAACGCTTGAAATTCGAAAGAATTGAGTTTTGAATTCCGTACACAAGGTGTTCGATGAATTATGTTGGAAACTAAATTTCAGTGATTTGACAAACTAAACTTCGAAATTACTGCAAAAGTCAACGAGCTTCACTGATTAAAATCTTACAATTGATAGTTGTCATTAGCTGAAGATTAATGTATAGCAGCTAACTATTATACACGTCATCAATTGAAGCAGAATCTAACTGACTGATCAGTTGGGAACTGATCAGCTGAAATAATCGGTTATATGTTTTCCAGAAAAGTATCTTTCAGCTGATCTCTTAGTTATACACGTCATCAGTTGAGAACGACAACCGACAAATAGTACAACAGACTGCAACTAATAGTGGAACGCCTCATTTCAGAGATTGCATTGTACGATTGTCAGAGAATATTGACGTGGCATTCAACGGATATAAAGAAGGAAGCTGAGAAAAAAAACACGTGAACTACTATTCTATTCAAGCTTGTTGTTACTCTGCTAAACTCACCATTCGTATTTAGATATCAAGAGCTCACTCTTATCAGATTTATCAGTAGCAATCAAGGATATATTTACGAGCTTGTTAGCACTTTGAAATCTTTGTTAGATTCATTCAGTTGTGTTATATTCAGTCACGTACTGTAAAGGTTATTGTGAACTAAGAGTTTCAGTTTGGTAGTGTTAAGTCCAAACTGAAGTGGGTCAGTACAACGTGTGTATTCGATCAAAGGCTTTTAATGAAAATCCTATCTTCGTGATAGAAGGGGTGACATAGGAGTTATTCTATTCTCCGAACATCCAGAAACATATCGTGTGCTTTTTATTTCAGTTATTCTATCTTTCAGTCAGTTTACTTCCGCAACTGTTTTTTCAGTTAAAATGTTTGTTATCGACTGATGAGATACTGAGTGTCAGTTTGTCATTAAACTGAACCCTTTATTCGAAAATAATTTACTATCAGTGAGTGTTTATTCAACCCACCCCCTCTACTAAACACTCATCACCTACTAACCGATTCTTTCAAGTGGTATCAGAGCGGTTGTATCTTGTCTCAGAATATTTCTACTCAAACTTTCACTATGTCTTCCTTCAACAAGATCCCAATGTTTTCTAGAGAAGAATTCGATGATTGAAAAATCAGGATGAATGCTCACTTAGCTGCACAAGACGATGATATTTGGTACGTCATCACTGACGGACCAATGAAAATTCTGAAAGACAACACAGCTGTTGCAATCACCGATGGGGCACCTCATAGAATTGAAAAGCCAAGAGATGAGTGGACTGCTAAGGACAAAAGAAAAGCAAATTTGGATAACGTGGACAAAGGATATACTGTACAAAACCCTGGATAAATTAACTTTTAGCAAGATCAAAATGTGTAAGACAGCTAAAGAAATTTGGGAAAATCTGATTCAGCTTTGTGAAGGGAATGAACAAACCAAAGAGAATAAACTTTCTGTTGCTGTTCAGAAATTTGATAATATCAAAATGAGAACTGGAGAATCAATGCATGATTATGATGAAAGAGTCAGCTGTATCATCAATGAATTAAATGCACTTGGAAAAGTGTATACCAACAAAGAAGTTGCCTTAAAAGTGATAAGAGGTCTTCCCAAGGAGCGGGACGTTAAGACCATGGCAATGAGGGAGTCCAAGGATCTAAACAAGGTTGAGCTTCATGACCTATTTGCTGATCTGAAGGCCTATGAGTTTGAGCTGCAAACTCGAGAAGGAGAACCCTCTACTCCAGCAATCACAACTGCTTTAGCTGCTGTAAGAACAGAACCAATTGGTTCAGTCGAGAAGGTTGCTGATCAACTAAGCAATGATGCCATGTCATTGTTCATCAAAAAATTCGGAATATTTATGAGGAAAAATCAAGGGAACTTCCAGAAGAATTATCAGAGAAACAATTCTAAAGAGGAATCAAACGCTTGCTACAACTGTGGCAAACCCGGTCACTTCATTGCTGACTGTCTTAAACCTAAGAAGAACAGTCAAGGCTCGACTGAAAGAAAGAAGAAGTCATATGAGCACAAGAGGAGACCCAAGGATGATAAGAAGTCTTTCAGGAAGAAGCATGAGGTACTCTTAGCTGAAGAAAGTAAATCAAAATGGGCAGAAACTGATAGCGAAGAGTCAGAGCCAGAAACCTCATGCAGTTCCTGTGATGGCGAAGAGGAAGTGAAGTGTTTAATGACTGGTGATACAGAAGTGTAGTCAAGCAGTCAACAGGTATTTGACTTTAGCTCAACTGATTTCACTAGAGAAGAACTCATTTCAACTCTTCATGACATGGTTAGTGAGTACCACAAACTTTCCTTATCTTTTGAAAAGGCCAGAGCAAAACAAAATGATCTCATAGACAATAAAACTAAAACTGATGAATCAGTTGATGTGTTGAGTCTAAAAGAGGAAATTCCTGAGCTCAATGATGAAAGAAGCAGGAATCAATCAATGATTTATAAGTTGATGCTTGAGAATTCAAAGCAAACTGAGCTTATTCAGGCTTGGAACAAATCATCTGTTACATTAACTGATATACAGAACTCACAGAAATCAGCTACTGATATAACTAGTTTAGGGTTTAGAAACTAAGATGAAATGTCTTCCAATGATACTCGACCAAAACTGAATATGGATAAAGGGAAATACTTTCACTTTGTCAAATCAGTTGTGGTACAAGAACAAACTGAGCCAAGTAAACTGGTTGAACAGCCTACTGAAAGTACGAACAAGGCTAAAAGATATGGTATTGGTTATAGCCCAAAAGTTTTAACTGACTCACGCAGTCAGTTGTCAAAAAGATTCAGTAGGAATCATTCAAATGGCTACTCCAATTACTATAACAACAAGCCAGTTCAGAAAATATATTTGCTGAACAATCAGTTGAACAAAGCAAAATCACATGTTGTCTCATCTTCACACTACACACCAAGCACACACAAATCGAGAAAGACTATCTAGAATACGGAAACTGGACAGTCAGTTAGACTCATCCAAGTCTGGATTACTAAAGGACTAATAAATTTTGGACCCAAATAGAAAAGGGTACCAATATTATATTTTGTTTGTGATTGCAGATAACAGGTACAAGCAAGGAATCAATCTGGTACTTGGATAGTGGATGCTCACGACATATGATAGGAGATGCAAATGCCATCTCAGTTGATCAAGTATACTGGACCAAACATCAGTTTCGGAGATAATTCCAAAGGTAAAACTGTGGGTAAGTGTAAGCTTATCAATCGTAACTTTATCATTAATGATGTTTTTGTTAGAGTAGGTGCCCGTCGAGCCAAGTGTTGGCCGAGTGTTCACAATGAAACTCTATGTATAAGCAATCTTTATTTTTCTAATATTTGAAATTATTATTTTGGCAAATCTTTATCTGTATACCCATGCTAGTTGCATAGATAAAGCCCTTGAATAAACAAATAGTAGAAAGAATATGAGATGCTCATATGATGAGTATCATGAAACTCATATTTGTAATACTGTATATTCTAAACGGTTCCTAGTCGATTCAGCCGCCACTAAGAAGGATATAGGCCGCTCGAGTTAGAGACTAGTATCTGCGATGTGAGTACCATGTTTCATTGGTAGGGGACATTGTGATGTCCGAGCATGTAGATAGGTGCTCCTGGTAGAGTGCACTGAACAACCCTCCATAAAAGGACTTTCCATGTGGTTCTCACTTATCGAGTGGAAAAGTCCTGGTTTATGGTTGTACAGAATTAGTCCTTATGACCCGGGACAACATTGAGACTCTATGTGCTAGCGTTTCACTTTGACTTGTTTACCGACTCTTAAGGGGTCATTAGGTGGCAAGGTTGGGTGTTACGGCGAAACATATAGGAGTCGATGCATTGTAGTCGGGGATTCACCGCTTACCTACGGGTATGGATATCCTATGTGTTTTCATGTATGTGTGGGTTGAAATCTCTGATCAGAGTATGGTGGTAATTATGAAAGGGGTTTCATAGATTACACCATCGATGCAACCACAACATGACACATAGTATCGATTCATTGACAACTCTCGATAGACCAATAGTTGTCGAATCGGTCGGGATATATGAGTTGAAGGGACCGTACTGTACGCTAACCATAATTGAATGGTTCTTGCAGGCACTATCATGTGATACCTAGGGAATCACGTAAGCGATGCTGCTAGGCGTTTAACGTGATTGGTTGGGTACTATCAGACTTGAGTTCTGACGTTCTTACTATCAAGGAGTTGATAAGTAAGAATGGAGCACTTGGGGTATGCTCGAATAAGGACATGTTTAGTCCGAATCACATAGAGATGTGAACCCACGGCTAGTTGCATCAATGAACCATTGAGGGCCACACCAGTACTAGCTTTGTAAATCCCGATGAGAAGTAAAATAGTTCAATGTGTTGAACGGCTTATAAATGTGTTTATAAGCGTAAAGAAAAATAGAAGTATGACTTCTATGAGAGAAATATAAATTTTAATTTATGGAAGTGTTCCTAGATTAAAATTTGGCCAAGTGAATAATGTATTTGAAAATTGTGATTTTCATAAACATTATTATGGACTACATTAAATTAATTCAAGTGTTGAATTAATTAAACACTAGTAGACCTAGTAGAGTCTAAATAATTAAATTAATTCAAGTGTTGAATTAATTAAATAATATTGAGTCTTGTAGAGCTCAATTAAAATAATTATTTAACTAGTGAGACTTGAATAAATTCAAGTAGTATTTAATTAATCTCAAATATGTTTGAGATAATTAAAATTTAGTCCATGGTTTTTAATGTGTTAAAAACCATATAATATATGTGAGACATGCTAGGGTTTGCATGCTTGGGAGGTGAAGAGTCTTGAATACTTTTGATTAAAAAATTGCAAAGGCATGCAACTTTTGTATCTAACCTTTTGCAACCCCAAGACTCAACTCTCCCTCCTCATTCCATACATCACTTGGCCGAAATCTCCTTGGTCTTCTCTCTAAAATTTTTCTTCTCTCTTTTGTTCTTCAAGTGTTGGAGAATAAAAGTCCTCTCATTGAAAAATCTTCTTGCTTTTCTAGTGCAAAGCAAGAAGGGATTTACATAGCTTGTGGTGGGCTTGATTTTTGAACAAGGAGTGTTCAAGGAGGTAGCTTGTAGATCAACTCATCCATACAAGAGCTAAAGTGTTTACACTTTAGTTGGTGCCATTCATCAATATCTTGAGATTGATAGGTAAATCACTTGAACATCCTATGAATGTATGAAGTTTTTGTAAATATTGCACAAACTAGTGGTGGCCGAAAATTCTTGCATAAATTTAAAAATTTTTTACTTCCGTTGCGCTTCCGGCCACCGTAACCGGTCCGCTTTCAAGTGGTATCAGAGCTAAGGTTACGGTTTTTGTGTAATATTTGCATAATATTATGTTGAGATCGATTTCTAACCGTTTGAGAATTTTTGTGCATACTATACTCAAGGACCGAAAATTTTACAAAACATTTTTTCGGGCTGCCCCAAGGGGCTGCCCGAAATGCAGTTTTTAAAATAAAAAAAAAAAATTTTTTTTTGTTGTTGTGGCCGGAATCCGGCGACGGAGCTCCGGCGACAGCGATGACGGCTAGGGTTTCCAAAAGTGTTTTGGAGAATCTTAGTGTCATGGGCCTTGAGATGTTGGGCCATTAGATGGTCAACATATTTTGTGAAATTTAAATGGGCCTAAGTATTTTTTTGAAAAATGAGTTTTGGGCCCTTAAGTTTAAATTTACAATTGTTGCACATATTTTCTCATAAAATAAATAATTGAAGTAAGACTTTAATTATTTATAGTAAATGGTGATTTACAAGAAATTCGATTATAAATAAATTAATTTGAAAGTATACAAAGGTGTTTGTATACTTTGTTAATTTAATTTATAATTGTGGCGGTTAGTGATTGCATCAAGATATATAATATTGGATCAATTAATTATTGTGATAATTAATTGATGGTGTATGATATATGATATTATGCATGAAGGATGATCAAAAGCCCAAGCCCAATTTGCTAGGTGTATGCTAGGATATTTGTGT